>NC_082650.1:7796614-8096614 GCF_028023285.1 Balaenoptera ricei
TCTAGATTTAATGTGCTGGCCAGAGCATCTAGCATTAGCTCCAGCAGTTAGCAGACCAAAAACATGAGAAAAGATATAAGAGAGTATTTCCATAATTTGAAATAAGTTGGACTTCTTAGGCATGAACAGAATCCAAGAGCCATAAAGTGAATGATTGATTGATTAATGTGGCTACACAAAACAAGGCTAAATTCAATGAGGCTAGCTGTATAACACACACCCCAAAAATAAATTTAATGGATGAGTGACAGATTTGGGAACATATTTGCCACATATATAAAATATTCAAAGGGCTAATATCCAAAAGAAATAAAGAGCTACTAAAAATCAATAAAGAAAAGACAATCCTTTAGACAGACCATTAGAAAAAAATAATGGTCCAAGAATATGAAGTTATTTATAGAAATAGCATTAAAAAATGGTTAAGTTAGGGACTTCCCTGGTGGCGCACTGGTTAAGAATCCGCCTGTCAATGCAGGGGACAAGGGTTTGATCCCTGGTCTGGGAAGATTCCACATGCCGCGGAGCAACTAAGCCCGTGTGCCACAACTACTGAGCCTGCCCTCTAGGGCCCGCGAGCCACAACTACTGAAGCCCACGTGCCACAACTACTGAAGCCCGCGCACCTAGAGCCCATGCTTCACAACAAAGAGCAGCCCCTGCTCGACACAACTAGAGAAAGCCCATGCGCAGAGATGAAGACCCAATGCAACCAAAAATAAATAAATGAATGAATAAAAATAAAAAATAAAATAAAACTTCAAAAAAATGGTTAAGTTATATCAAAAAAGATGTGCATCCTCACTGTTAGTCAGGGAAATACAAATAACAATGAAATATTTTTCACTCATCAGATTAATTACTAAAATTAATAAAACTTAATAAAATTGGAAATATCAAGTATGGATGAGGATATGACGAAACTTTCATGCATTGCTGGCAGGAGTATTGATTGGCACCTTCTTTAGGGAAGCAATTTGGCAGTGTCCATCAATAGTAGAAATGCACATGTCTGTGACCCAACAATTTCACCCCTAGGTATCTATCTTTGAGAAACACAAATGTGTATACAGATGCACCTCAGAGGTATTCATTGCATCATTTGTTGATGACAGCAAAAACTGGAAATAGCCAAAGTCCTTAAATATGAGGAATGCTTAAATAAATATGGTATATCGACTTAACGGTTCAAAAGGAATGAAAAAGATGTACATCTACTCCATAGAAAGACCTCCATGATGAAGGGCAAAGGTGAGTTTTGGAATAATAATGTAGGAATGATATGATATACATCTAACTAATGATCTAGGGGGAGGAGGAATGGGACTGGGCAGTGCACAAGGAAAGATTTTAGATTTTTCTGTAATTCTTACATTTTTATGTTTTCATGTGCATGTCCATGGCATGTTCATGCTGTTTTTAAAAATAACTGATTAACTCTGGAAAATAGTCCGGCAGTTTCTTAAAAAAACTAAACATGCGCTCACAATATCACCCAGCAATTGGACTCCTGGGCATTTATCCCAGAGAAAGGAAAACATATATCCACAAAAAATTCCATACACAATTGCTCATGGCAGTTTTTAATCTATAATAGACAAAATCTGGAAATGACCCAAATGTCCCTCATACCAAGGAATACTCCTCAACAAGAAAAGCAACAAAGCAACAATACACAGACAACTTGAATGGATAACAAGGGCTTTATGCTGAGTGATAAAAACCAATCTCAAAGAAAAACTACTGAGATGGAAAACAGATTAGTGGTTAATTATGGTAGTGGTTACCTAAACCTACATGAGTGATAAAATGACATAGGTCCATATTCACATACTGCATCAATGTCAATTTCCTGGTTTTGATATTATACTTTAATTATGTAAGATGTAACTATTGGGGGAAATTAGGTGAAGGGGACCCAGGACCTCTCTGTACTATCTTTGCAACTTCCTGTAAATCTATAGTTATTTCAAAACAAAATTTTTGAAAATAAATGATTAAAAGTACAATATTTTAAAAAATTAAATCCTAGGGGGGCCCAGAAGAGGCCATTTCTCTGTAGCAATGTTTCTTAAAGTTAGTGATAAAAATGCCTTTGAAATCCAAAGAAAACTACAGTTCCTCTCTCCAGAAAAATACATACCCCAAATTTGCATACACTTTCACAGGTTTTACCAATCCTTCACTTAGTTAAGAACTCTTGCTGTAGACACAGGGTTCAGTCCATAAGCCAAATCCAGCCCACTGCCTGTTTTTTAAATAAAGTTTTATTGGCACACAGCCACACCCATTCACTTCTATACCCTCTATGGCGGCTTTGCAGTGACAGCAGCAGAGTGAGTAGTTGCTACAAAGATTCTCTGACCCACAAACCTTAAAAGATTTACTATCTGGCCCTTTATGGAGAAAGTCTGCTGACCCCTGGGTACAATTCCACCTCTTGTAAACTGAAAGAAACATTGGAATAAAAACATAATAAGAGCACAGAGAGGGCAATACAATTAACATTCTAAAATCCGCATTCCTTTTTCTGTGTGCCAGGAATGCAACACCATTTTTTGTAAGCAGGCAAACAGGCAAGAAGTCAGATGAAAAGGTGGCAATTTGGAAAGAAGAAGAAGAGCTCACATTATGTCAGTGCGCTCGTGGACATGGCCCTCTTGTGGATCCCTCCCTATGCCCTGAGGTGGGCTGGGCTGCGACCTCCAGGCTGGACCCAGCGGCCTCGGGGTGTGTTCTGGGGGTGGTGATCCCCAAAAGCCCCAACACCCTTGAGGAAAAGAAATGGGTTGGCTGTGTAAACTGGGAGAGGCAACTTGTGAGTGGAAGGGCAGGGGACCACTCTATCTGTGTTGTAAGATGTGATCAGCAGAATCCCCATTACCTAACATCCCAGTCATCAAAGACTATTATTTTAATTTAACCTAAAACAAAAAGAACATATTTCTATTTCTTCAACGACAGATGAAGATCTTTTCTTTAAGTGTAGGCCTCCTGATAGGAGTTCTACGTGCTCTTTCTTGCATAAACCTAATGCATTGTTTATGATTTGCAATTTGGGTCTCTTTAAAGTAGAGACAGAACTCAAAACACTTTGAAACAACCTGAATCCAAAATCCCAGATTCTTACCACACTTTTTCTAACATTTGACTTGCCCACGTTTAGATGACATTTTTAGGTACTCATTTCACTGAATATCAAGAAGGCATTTAATTTACTTTAATCAAATTATAATACAAATGCATTTTCACCTTCCTATTTCATCAGGTTACATGATGTCATCAAATTAGGTAATTACAATACCAAGTTCAATGAGAAAAAACAGATATAGGAACAAATCTAACTGATCCTTCATCAGCCTGTAACTCAACTAGGAGATGCAGATGGGTGGGCACATTAGAATGTGGCCACCTAGACGAGCTGAGGGGTCATCAGCTGGTTTTGCTACCCAACACAAGTCGGTGTGCCCAATGCACAGTGAGGCCAAACAAACCGAAATGTCAGAGTTTGGAGCAGAGAAAGGTTTTATTGCAGGGCCAAGTAAGGAGAATGGGTGGCCCATGCCCCCCCAACCCCCCCCCCCCCCGCCAGCTCCCTGAAGGATTTCAGCAAAGCATTTTTAAAGACAAGGTTGGGGGTCGGGGGCAGTGGCAGGTTTGGTGATCAGCTCGTGCACAATTCTCTGACTGGTTGATGGTGAGGTAACAGGGCAGTGTCACAGGGCTTAGCATTGTCAGTCCTTAGGCACCAGTAGGTCTGGGGGCTACATGATCATCAAGTAGTTAATTTCTTCTCTTTGGTGGTGGTTTTTAGCATCTGAAAAACTCAGGACATATGCATGAGATACTATTATCTGGGTACTTCAGAGAGGAGATACAGCAGAGGATATGGGGGAGGGGGTCTGTCCCAGAAAGGCCCCATAGGGTCCTGCTCAGTTACAGTTTCACAGAGAAGTGGTGTGCCGGTCAGGGTTCCCCAGAGAAAACAGAACCAATGGAAGATATATACATATACACATACATGAAAGGAAACTTTGGCTTACACGATTGTGAAGGTTGAGAAATCCCACGATCTACTGTCAGCAAGCCAGAGACCCAGGAAAGCCAGTGGTGCCATTCAGTCCAAGTCTGAAGGCCTGAGAACCAGGGGAGCCGATGCTGTAACCCCCAGTCCCAGCGCAGAAGACAGATGTCCCAGCTCAACAGCAGGCAGGAAGGGGGGATGGCAGGAGGGGACAACCCTCCCTCCCCCTGCTTCTTTTTCTGCTCAGTCCCTCCGTGGATTGGATGATACCCGCCCACGTTGGGGAGAGCCACCCCCTTTCCTGAGTCCACCGCTTCCAACACTAATCTCATCCGGAAACACCCTCACAGACACACCCAGATATCATGTTTAATCTGGACACAAAATCATCACAGAGGGGTAATCCTGTAAACCGTTTTAGTAGAGGCTGGTTTCATGAGCTTCTCCTAAGCCCAATGCTGGTAGTTTAAACAAAACATAGAATTTTCTTTGTTTCTCTCATGCAAGACTCGACGAATAGGACAATGTGTATAAAACACTACTACCCGAACTGAACCCAAAGAATAAAACTCTCTTCCCTTTTCCCTTTTGGCAGCTTTTAGTACAAGATCCACGATTAACAAGGACTCTGAAGCCGTGAGCTGGACTGACCCCCATTAAGTTCTGGAATCAAAAGTGACTTGGCAAAGACTTCTCTTCCAAAAGAGTCTGCCTCTACGTTATGTCATCAGACAAATGGGTCTTGGGCTCAAGTTCACTTTCAGATGTCTTTGGCAACAATTTCTTTAAGGCAGGAAGATGTGGAGTGAGAGGTGTACACATCCATCATTCTCCAGCTGCTGTAATTTTCAGGTTTGTGTGGTATCAATGTGCCTTCACTCTGTGTCTTCCCTGCCTGGAGTCCAACACATCTTGCACCAGTGCTTTGCTTCAAGCATAAATCTCACAAACATACCACCTCTATCACGACTGGTCCTGGCAAAATTGAGGCATCCACGTTCCGGGTTCCCTTGTCCCTGGGCTGCCTCTCTTCCCTCCCCACACCCACTCTCCCTGGCCAATCCAGGGCCCTTTGACACCAAGCAATCTCCCCTCTGGTGCCTCATCGAAAGAGAGGCACTCTATGACCCAGAATCTTAGGGCTCTCCTGGGGAGCGACCCGTGGGGGCAGAGGGCATTAATCCTGGAAACCAGGCTGGCTGTGTTGTGGAGACTAGTGGTCTCCATCCCAGTGCCGTTGGTCCTTCAATCACTTCAGTGCTCGTGTGCCCGGAAACTCCTAATAAGCAATGACTCCGAACACCAGGTGCTGGCTGGGATTTCCAAGTCATTGGTCCCAGCCCGGAACTCCCTTCCCAGCTCCAGATGTCCCAAGGGTTCCTTGCAGCCAGCATTTCTTTTTGAGATTTTACTGCCAATGACAAAAATGTTTATCATCTTTAGATTTTGATTAAGAAGAAGAATTCTGAAAAGGTCCATATTCATATTTTGCTTGCACAATATATTGGCTCAGAAAATATTCATGTTTTCTAAGCCAACTCTCATCCCCAGGAAAACTTGTGGAATGTTACAGGTATTTACCCCCAAACAGATGTTCAGTGATGATTTTCATGTCAGGCAGAACTACAAGGGTAGTTCTGTAGGAGGAGTGAGCCGACCCAGACGCTGAGCCCCGGAGGTCATAGCCCAGCAGGGGCCCAGTTCAAACACAACAAACAGGTGCTGTGTGTAGGACCGTGCCTGGCATGTCCCTCATCACTAGAGGGCTAACCACGGGCTACTAACCACAGTACAGTCCAAGTGTGCAGGTCTTCTCTACTTGGGAATTACGGGCTACCGAATAATGGCGCCAGCATGACCCCAGGCGTCGGGGTGAGATGAACAAAATGGATGTGGGCTTTGACTTCATGGGCGATGGAGGAAGTAACCGGGTAGCGACAGCACCGTGTAGAGAGTGTGCCTGGGGACAAACAGGAAGGAAATGCCTGCGCTCCCAAAGTCAGAGCTGGGCCTGCTTCCTGAATGGAGACAGGTCTCCCTGGGGAGCTGACACTTAGCTACAGTTCTAGGAATCTGCAGACAAAGGAGAAAGTGCGTTCCATGCAGAGATGGCAGCAGGTTTGGGGAAAATACCCGGGGTGGTTGAGGTTCAGTGTGTGGCCAGAGTGGCCAGGGGTGCTGACCTTGACCTTGTGGGCAGAGAGTCGGGCAGGGAGGGTTGGGATGGGCAGCAGGAGGCATGGAGCCGCCAAGTGCTGGCCTGAGCAGGGGCTGAGAGAGGGAGGCAGATGAGAGAGAGATTTAGGGAGAAAAGAAAAAGGTTGGCTATTAGATATGGGGCCAGAGGCTAAAGAGGCATTTCAGAAGAGTCTGGCAGTGTGACGTATCCCGTCACAATCTAAGAAAACAGACACACTAGAAACTAACTGCCCATGCTCGACAGCCCCGGGACACTTCACAAAGGGGCAAACGTCCAGGAGCAGGTCTAGAGGTCCTGAGACTATCGGTACCTTAGAGCACCACACAGCAATTTCTGTCTACAAAACAACCAAAAATCGTAAAAACAATTTCAAGTATTTTCAAGTACTCTTTCAGAAAGCAAGAAAAAATAGAAAACATTTTAGAAACACTTTGATCCAAAAATGGTTCAAAGAGAAATAGCATCAAGATTTAGAGTAGGGATAATAATAAATTTTCTTCTTCATAATTTTGGCATTTCCTCGATTTTCTGTAATGCATGTATTTTTTAAAAAATATTTGTTAGGGACTTCCCTGGTGGCACAGTGGTTAAGAATCCGCCAGCCAATGCAGGGAACACAGGTTCGATCCGTGGTCCGGGAAGATCCCACATGCCACGGAGCAACTAGGCCCATGCACCACAACTACTGAGCCTGTGCTCTAGAGCCCGCAAACCACAACTACTGAACCCGTGTGCCACAACTACTGAAGCCTACGCCCCTAGAGCCCATGCTCCGCAACAAGAGAAGCCACCGCAATGAGAAGCCCACGCACCGCAACGAAGACCCAACACAGCTTAAATAAATAAATAACTAAAGTTAAAAATATATATATTTGTTAGTCAGTATTTGGTGCCTACAAACGTACCTATGTGACAGATGGGTCACTGATAAAGGTTTCCTTCCCGAATCCATTCCTGGTCCAGCCCCCATCACACCAAAGGTAACAACTATTCCAGATTTTGTCTCTCTCATTTCCTTGCTTTTAATGTTTATCACACACACACATGCATACACACACACACACACTCACGTATGTATGCATCCTGTTAGAAAACAAAATTCCTCCGAGTAAATTTTAAAGATCTAATTGGCTTTATTGAACAATTCATGCATCAGGCTGTGTCCCATCCATCGTATAGAGTGGGGCTCCAGAGGGTGACAGAAAGGGAAAGTTCCTAAAGGCAGGACAAGGAAGTCATAAACAGAAAATAGGATTATTTCAGATTAGGTCAACTTCCTTTGGTGAAAGAGGGGTCTTATTAGGTGGGCTACCTCACCTTACTTTGGGGGATGGAGAGGGCCCGTGTGACAGATTCCCTCACTGGTACTGACCAGAAAATTCCTGATTGACAGGTTAAGGCTGTGTTTCTGGGGGAGTTTGAAGCTTCAGTTAAGTTAGGTATTAAGCTCTGGTTTGGTGGCCTGACCTAGCATCAGTGACTCCATTTTGTGTCTGTGGTCTTCTTTTATCAGTCTCTACTTTTTTTTTTTAATATATTTTTTAACTGTATTGAAGTATAGTTGATTTCAATCTCTTTTCATCTCTGTTTTATATTTCATTACTTTCTGCTTTTATCTTTATCTTCATTTTTCTTACTTTGGGTTTATTCTGTGGTTCTTTTTCTAATTCCCTATTCTGAATAACCATTTAGGCTCTGAGCCTCAACCATCATAAATAACTAGGATATTGGCTGATTCTTGTCTGGGAGGCTGCTCCCACCTGGGGAGCGTTCCCCACATCCCCACGTCCTGTGCCCCATGTCCCATGTTCCCTGGCTGGGACCCTCACACTCAGAACGTAACCGGGAGACAGTCCCAAAGCTCCATCCCCTCCCACAGGCTCTGTTAGGCCCCTTATCAACATGAGTTGATACAAAATGCACAAAAATATTTTCCCACAGCCAACAATGTGGGTTGCTTTTTTCTTTGAGCCGTGCTGAGTTGGGAGGCCAGGAAAACATCTGTTCCTGGGTCTTCAAAGGAGACCAGCCACTGGTGCTTTCTGGAGACTCCTCCAAAGCCAAGCCCGGCTGTCTCTAATTTCCCTACGTGGGAATTGACTGCCCGGGTGAGACACTGACACATCATTATCTCAGCTCAAACACGTTTTTTAAAAAAATAACAGTTTTCTCTCTTCTAGGGGTAAGAGAATGCTATTCAATGTGAAGTGCAGCGGAGATAGTAATTAACTTAATGAGAGGACAAAGGGAAACTCTAAAAAAGAGATTCCCCCTCCCTTCTTTTAAATTTGGCTCCAGAGAACGTGGCCAAGTTCAACTAGTGAGTGATTCTTTCTAAAGCATCCCAGAGAAGGGGGGATTGGTCAAGTGTCTCTAAGGAAAGGAAGTCCCACTAAACCACTTAAACAGGATTCTCCAACAGATCAAACTAGGTAAGTCATTGCGATGGGGTGAATAGACAGTAGAAGATAAAGAGGGAAGACAGTGTCAGAGAGAAGTGAGGAAGGCCAGAGAGAGAGAGAGGCTTGACGTGTCTTTACTGTTGTTACTTTGTGTCTGCAACTGCAGTAAAGCTGAGACAGTAGACAGGAGTGCTTAAGAGCTGGGATAGTGTAGAGGTGAGAGTTTTCCATTTACTAGCTATGTGATGCACATTTAAAGACTTTTGCTGCATGTATCAAATTGTCCTTCAGAATGTGTTACAAATTAATTCCACCAACAGGCCACGGGAGAGTGTGCTTTTCCATGTCCACATCCCCACACACAGTTTCTCTCTCGCTCACTCACTCTTTCTCTCTCACCCACCCACACACACATGCACCACTGACACACACAGTTTTGCCAAGTTGATCAGCAAAAGATCACACCTCATGGCTGTTTTCCCTGAGTTTCCTTGAGCAGTGAGGTTGAGCATGTTTTCATATTTCTTGGCAATTTTCTTTTTACTGTAACGTGACTATTTTTGTCCTTTGCCCATTTTCCCTTTGGGATCTTCCACTTTTGCTTATTAATAGGCAAGAGCCTTTTATATATTAAGAATATTAACCCTTTGATTGACATGGAATCCTCAATTTGTGTCTTGGAGTTGATCATTGGCCTTTTAGTTTCTTATTTGGGATTTTTCACATATAGAAATGCTTTTAAAATTTCAGTGGACAAATCTATGTGTGTTTTCCTTCATGGTTTCTTGATTGGTATTATATTTAGAAGGTCTTGCCTAAACCAAAATTATATAAATGTTGGCCTATATCATCTTCTAGTATTTTAAATGGTTTTATTTTCCACTTTTAGATAATTCAACCGGAATGTATTTGATGGAAATTGGAGGGCATTGTTGGAATTCCCCACCTTCTAGGGGTGTTCAGGATTGTCTCCGTGCTTGTGGGGTAACTTTGGTGTGATTAGATTGGAAGGTCTTTTGTCTCGGTCCAGTAATTCTGGATATCACCATATCTCTGCCGTGTGGAAGGGGGTCCCTGCCCCACTTCCTCTTCCCACACTGCCAGCTTCGCCCAGATTCCATTCCCGAGCAAAGCACTCCTCTGCTTTCGGTGGAACTCAGACGAAGCCCCAACCTTAGGAGTAAAACAAAAGGAAACTTCATATCGAATATTCTACATATGCGTATTGCATCGAGGGTTTCCGCTTTCCTTGACTTTTATCTTTTTCCTCATTTTGCTCACGTTGCCACACTTCTCCTCATTCTAGCAGAATTTCTCAAGCTCACCTCCTAATTCACTAATTTGGTTTTCTGTAGTATTCAGTGTGCTCTTTGATGCCTCTGTTGCTGTTCCAGATGTTTTTCTTCTAAAAGTAATACAGTAAGTCCCCTACATACAAACAAGTTCCATTCCGAGAGCGCGTTCGAAGTCCAATTTGTTCATAAGTCCAACAAAGTTAGCCTAGGTACCCAACTAACACAATCGGCTACATAGTACTGTGCTGTAGTGGCTATATAATACTTTTCACACAAACAATACATAAAAAAACAAACACAAAAAATAAAGAAAACATTTTTAATCTTACAGTACAGTACCTTGAAAGGCACAGTAGTATAGTACAACAGCTGGCATCCAGGGGCTGGCATCGAGTGAACAGGCAAGAAGAGTTACTGACTGGAGGAGGGAGAGGAGGTGGGAGATGGTAGAGCTGAAGGATCGTCAGCAATAGGAGACGGAGGGCAAGCTGCAATTTCACGCTCGCCTGACTTTGATGGAACGGACGTTCACGTCTTTGAAAGTTCGCAACTTGAAGGTTCATATGTAGGGGACTTACTGTATATCTATTAAAAATTTCTTTTCCCTTTTCATGACTTCATTATCTTCGAGAAACTGGGAGAGGACATGAATTAGAGATTTTCTTGAATTTTCCCCTTTTTGTGGGGGGAACTCTTTTAAAAGGAAACATTCGCTGATAGCTCACTTTTTGTGTTTGTCATTTTGGCTTGAACTCCTAAATCTTTCTAATGTTTGGTTACGTTTTCCCTGCTCATTTCTTTTTTGAATATGAAATCTACATTTCTTTTTCCCTAGAATTAATAGCTAAGGTAGTTTCCTGGAGTGTGTTTCTTGTTATTAAATGGAAATGTCACACACGCAGAATGTGTGGGTCACTCTTCAAAGTTTGTGGGTACAGACAAGTGGATATTAGAACAGATTAAATTCGCTGCAAAATGGGTTTGCCCCCCCATCTCTGGCCAGACTGCGCTTTGATTCTTTGGCTCACAATGAGATGGAAATGTCCTGGCATCAAGAGTCTGATGTTGGGGATTTCCCTGGTGGCACAGTGGTTAAGAATCCGCCTGCCAATGCAGGGGACACGGGTTCGAGCCCTGGTCTGGGAAGATCCCACATGCTGCGGAGCAACCAAGCCTGTGCGCCACAACTACTGAGCCCCTGGGCCTAGAGCGCATGCTCCTCAACAAGAGAAGCCACCGCAATGAGAAGCCCGCGCAACACAACAAACAGCAGCCCCTGCTCGCCGCAACTGGAGAAAGCCCGAGCGCAGCAACGAAGACCCAATGCAGCCAAAAATAAGTAAATAAATAAATTTATTTTTTAAAAAAGTCAGGGGCTTCCCTGGTGGCGCAGTGGTTGAGAATCTGCCTGCTAATGCAGGGGACACGGGTTCGAGCCCTGGTCTGGGAAGATCCCACATGCCGCGGAACAACTGGGCCCGTGAGCCACAACTACTGAGCCTGCACGTCTGGAGCCTGTGCTCCGCAACAAGAGAGGCCGCGATAGTGAGAGTCCCGTGCACCGCGACGAAGAGTGGCCCCCGCTTGCCGCAACTAGAGAAAGCCCTCGCACAGAAACGAAGACCCAACACAGCCAAAAATAAATAAATTAAAAAAAATTTTTTTTTAAAATCTGATGTTCGTTAAAGGATTCCACCCACCCATTTTTTCTGATTAAATGTGACACCTAAACAGTATCTCAGTATTACTTGAGTTGCTTTCAGCCTTCTGCATGGGGATTGGAAAATTACAAGGGCAGATGGGAGGCCCTGAGCTGTTGCTCCCACTAGAAGCAGACAAATAAAATAGTGTGCCCACTGCCTAGAGCTGAAACTTGGGAATTGGGGGCCATTCCACTCCAGCAACTGAAAGTTAAGAAGGCAGAATTTGTAGCTTCATAAAGAAATTCACTCACAGCCTCCCAGAGTTTTAATGTCAACAAATCTTACTGGACAAGAACAGTAAACTAAGACACAATTCTCTGTCTAAATAGATTTAGGAAGGGGTTTTACAACCAGGTGGCAGAAAAGAACGTCAAATAAAAGGATTTACATGTATTTTTAATCCTTCCTCAGAAGAGAGAAGGGATATACACTTTTCAGGAACCAAGGTATAAATGTATACATATTCTCTATCTGAGAAAAGAGGAAAACATTTTTTACAGAATTACTTACTAAATTAGCCCAAGGGGTGGGGAGGTTACATTCAAGTCTTTCTGCATCCGGTTGTCCTGTGTGACTTCACGTCCTTTGGAAATTACTTAAATCATTTGTTTATTGGTTTAGTTTGTCTCCCCCAACTAGAATTTAAGTTCTATAAGAGCAAGAGATTTTGTCTTTCTTCTTCTCTAACTGGATCCCCATTACCTAAACTGTCTGGCACATAATAGATGGTTTGTTAATGACTGCTAAGTGAATTAATGGTGGATGGTTGGATTGATGGATTGATCAATTGATGGAAGCAGTTAAGGTACTTCTTGAGGCATAGTATGCCTTGATCTTGGCCTTTATTTATCCAAGACAAAATAAAAGTCTGGGGATATGGGTGAGAGAGGTCCATTTGTGCAGCCTGACAATAATGATTATCGGGTAATGATCCAATTCCTAGGTAAGAGCATTTTTACCTAGGGTCATTAATTCATTCACTGTATTTCTTTGGTGTTGATTTTTTTTGTCATTACCAAGTGCGTCATTTTTCTTTAACTTACAATTAATTCGCATCTCTGCATCCTTCTATGCAGTGGCTCTCACACATGCATTGCCAGAAACTATGCTACTTTGACTGAATTAACCAGGATTCCTGCACCAAATGTTAGAATTACCCAGCCTTTTCCCACAGATAGTGGTGGTCCAACATTGCACAACTGTCCTTTAGAGCAAACCCAGCACAGAACAAGATTTCAAGGGCCACTTGTATGTCTTCCATGAGCCTTTGGGATGAGATGGAAATCCATCTTTCTTGTTAGAGGGCAGCCTTTGGTTTGGGACCTGGAACTCCAGTGGTCAGACGTGGTGGGTTGCGTCTCCAGCTTTGAACAATCACGACCATGTCAGGAGTAGCTGGTCCACAGGGACTGTACTGGAAAAGGAAAAATCTTCAAGAATCTCCCAATTTCAAATGACAGTGGGTCATCAGTTTTATTTCCCAAATCCCTGGACAATATGTTTCCATGCCCGTGAATTGGGTCATAGGTTTTTCTTTTTTTCTGTGATTAATTTTTATTGGAGTATAGTTGATTTACAATGTTGTGTTAGTTTCAGGTGTACAGCAAAGTGAATCAGTTATACATGTACATATATCCACTCTTTTTTAGATTCTTTTCCCATATAGGTCATTACAGAGTATTGAGTAGAGCTCCCTGTGCTATACAGTACGTCCTTATTAGTCATCTATTTTAGTCATGGGTTTTTCATCTTATTCTGCCCCTCCCCTATTAGCCTTCCGGCTAATTGTTAGTGGATTATCATCAAGTGAGTCCCTCAAATTTTCTGAAAAAAAGAAGAAGAATACATATTGTTTTAAGTGCACATGTCTGATTGTTATCTTCCAATTCAATCATCAAGGCAACAGTTCGGACTTGCTCCTCCGTGGGGTACCACGCAATCCCGTGAAGGTGGGCTTCACCAGGTCTCGCTGGGCCATGGCCCGTTCACTGTCTTCACCCTCCCTGATCATGTCCACAAGAGCAGGAGGAAGTGGGGAGAGCCCATGTCTGCAAAAATTTCAGAATTTTTCAGGGTGCTGGCCTGGGATTTATAGTGCCACTTGAAGGTTTGACTCTAGTTACTATTAGAGTGTGATAGATAAGGTAGGAAGGAACAGTCTCGTAATTTCCATTTTTTCAGGATGAATTAAGAAATTGTATCACTTTGAAATATTATTATTATTTTTTTAATCTTTGAAGGTGATAATTCCATGACTGTTTCTGCCCAACACACAACTGGCTTGTTGGTCAGCCAGGCCCACAGCAGCAGCTACCTGTTGGCATTGTGAGTCATGGTTGGGGCAATGCCCATGGACCTCTGTAGCCCCTCTCCATCTTCCAGCCCTCCACCCCTGCTCGAGTCATCTTTTCCCATGTGGACCAAGCAAGTCTACATGCTCTATTCCTAACCTATCGTTCTCAACTTGGAATGAGTCCCTGAAAGGTTTGACCTTGGTTTCCAGGTCAGTTTAATTCTGGATGGCCCACATATTTTAATTTGAAATGATCAAACCATAGACATTACATATTTTAAGCATGCTTTCTTTCCTTCTACATCTGTTCCTGATTTATGATTGTTAACCTTGGCATTAATCTAACCCTGAGTAGCAAATTCATATTGTGTTGTGTTGAACAATTAATAGAATGCCTTATAAACTTTATTGGAAACTCATGTGTGTTTTTTCCTTGGCTCAATTCCTATTATTTGTTCCTTTTAAGTATTATCACGGATTGTGACGCTTTTTATAGTCCCAGCTTGTTCCAATAGACTCTAATTACTGTTTCTATGATGTTGAAATTGTCCCTGCTTGGCCATTATGAGCCCTCCATATGTAGGCATCTTTGTCTTTTTAGCGTGACCTTAGTCATCCCTGACAGTCTTTGCTCTTTGGCAAAAACGTTCCCCCCACTTTTGAATTTTTCTTGTCCCTATAGGCCTAGCCACAGCAACTCTTCCTGGCATCTTAATTTCTTTCAAGCAAATTGTGTATGGGAGACTAAACTATGGGCGCCTGGAGTGCGTATGAGATGGTCCCACTGACTCTGTCAGCAGGCAGGGCAGAGGCAGCCTCAACCACGAGTGAAATTACAAGTATTTCCAAGACACTTGGCCACAAGTTCAAATTTGGACTGAGCCTAAGATTAGGCCACAAAAGCCTGCCGTACGCAGGTCAACTACCAAATGTTTCAAGGGCACTTCTTTTCATGAAGAGCTATTCTAGAATTTATTACTGATATTAATGTCTGGGACTGCGATAGCAGAGCAGATTATAAACCAAACATTCTTTGGACAGTTAGAGACACACGGACCTTCGGACTGGACGGTAAATCGCAGAGCGTAGGTTATGAGCGCCGGTGCTTGGAGTCGGAGGGGATGTCAGCACATGGAGCAGAAGTCAGAGAGATGGAGGACGAAGGGCCTGAAATCTAGGCCTGGAAAGGGGAGGAACATTTTAATACAGTTAGAGGGTCACTGAGGCGTAGATGGAACACTGAGAAGGTTTCTCTAAACTAGGGTAACTGAATGACCAAGTGTGACCCTCTAAATAGTCCAGACCCTCCCTCCAGGACTAGATGGAAACAAAACTAGCATCTGACTTGAAGAGGTTAGAAGATGGGCCCATGCATCGCCAAGCTCTGTTCTCAAGCTCTTGAAATACCCCCATTGTACCCTCCTGGCACCAGCAGAGAATCCTGACATCACCAGCCAGGGTGCGTGTGAAAAGCAGGCAGTACGTCCCTTTTGGAGCACTTAGCAGCTGCGATCAGGCCTCCTGTTCTCAGGCCACTGGGGGAAGCACAGTGGACGGGTGTCATGGTTGGGATGAGAGGATGCACATGAGAGCCCTCCTGACCTCTGCGGGGCGGGCCTGCTCAGATGTGAGCCTCATTCCCACATCTCCTAGCTTCCTTCCCTTCTTCTAAAGACCCCCTTTGTCCCTCCATTTTTAATCTAGAAGGCAGCTTTGAGCTTCCAGTTTTATAAATTACAGATTAGCCATCTCTTTGTTTTCTTATCTCCTTCCCAACCCAGCTTTCATGCCCAAAAGGGCCAAGGGAGGCAGATGTGCTAAACAAAAGGCCATTTGGTCCCTGGGATCTACGATGTCATTCCCCAAGGGGGCAGCAGCCTCGGGGACAGCGAGTCCCCCTCCCTCCATATTCCTCAAGGGGCAGAAGTTCAGAACACGTGCACTTGCATTTGAGGCGTAAGTATAGTAACTAGTGGGTAGGGAGTTATTTAATTAAGACAGAGCAAAATTTTTAACTGAGATGTTTGGGAAATGTACCTATTGAGAAATTTCATATGCAGTCATGTACGTTTGGGATGATTTTATATGTAATGTAATATGCAATGTGAAATGTAATAGAGAGAGGGAACAGAATGATTTCGTAAGATGAATCACACCAGATTTGGTTCAGCAAGAAAAATACATTTAAGCGCACAAAATGCTTAGAAGAGCAGAGATAGATTGTATACTGTTTGGACCTTCTGACAAACACCGGAAAGAGAAGGTGTTAAAACGGAGCTTGTGAAGGGTTTGTGGAGGATGGCCGAGTGCAGCGAGTCCTGGAGCCCATTTGCCCCGTCTGGGAGGAAAAGCCTGGCCAGGAGGCAGTGTCGGGCCGCTGTCCTGACGGCTCCCCGGCCACCCCAAGGAGAGTCAGGCCGGGCAGAGGGGGTATGGCAAATGAGATGGGGCAGGAAAGCCAACAAAATCCCCGTCATTTAATTGCCAGTGAAGGGGACCAAATTCTAGGAACAGAAATGGTTGAATAACTTCTCTCGCTCAGTGCATCACTATGCAGTCATTAAAAAGACTCAGACCCATGTGGCCTGAAATGGAAGAATATTAACTTGCAGACCAACGTGTAGGGCATGACTCCACGAGTTCTCAGGCCATAAAATTCAAACGTGTGAGAAATGTAATCTTGTTTTTCTCCAACTTAGTTTTTATCTCAATTCCCCACTCTTCCAGGAAGTGTCCTCAAGGGAAGCCTGTCCTCCACGCTGTGGTCCATCCCCTGCAACGTGTGTGCATGTGATGGGCACATCCCAGCAGCCGCCTGGGGCCTGGGAAGCCCCGCTCAGCAGAGCAATGAGACAGCGGCACCTGGGCTCTCCCCAAGCCACCAACTAGCCCTGGGCAGGCAGCCTCGAACTTCTTGAATATAAGAAAGGAAGAACTTTTATCCAGTTGAAGCCTTTGATAGTTGGGGGATTTCAGTTACAGGCAAATTTAACCCCGACTAATGTACCCCCTGGGAGCTCCACCAACATCTTGAAGCATCAGACATTGAACCCTCGCCTGCAGGGAGGAGGCCAAAGTGGGGTGAACAACAGGACACACTGCCCTTAGCAACCAGGCGCAGCGGGGGAGCTGGTCGGGTGGCTCGGTTCTTTCTCCAGCGGAAGCTCGGCAGGTCCCTGCAGGACGCAGATGTGGGGACCAGGTGGCATGGAGGCTGGGACAAACCATAAAATCGGTAGATGGTAGAGGAGGCCTGGGAGTCACATCCAGCTCATTCCAGGGTCGGGTCTCCTCTGTGACATCAGGCTGCTGCTTTATGGCCACGCGGTGCCCCAGGGAGTGAGGCCGACAGGGAGCACTTCCTGCCCTGCGGTCACCTGCCCTCTTTAGGCACCGTCCCCGCCCCTCCCGTCCCCACTCCACTCGGCTCCTACCTGGCAGGCGACCCCGTCCCCATTACTCGTTTTCTTCCATCTCAGTGGCTGGCTTTCAAGACCCGCAGGGAGAAATCTCTAAAGGTTGGGTTCCAGGCACTGAAGGAAACGTTGGGGCAGGACTGGGGAGGTGATTTTCGAGACCCTCAAATCCCTCCACCTGCTTAAAAGGTTGGCCCTGCTGACCCTCCTCATCTAACAATACGACCAAAATGGCCTCACAAAGGCTTCATTCCTACTGTGAATCCCCATGTGGGCGCTGTTCCCAGCACACCCTGTAGCTGCCTTCGGCCTTTCTGAGCCCAAGATGACAGAGGCATACAGCAGGCGCTCAGCACATGCTCGCTGAAGGAACAGGACTTCACTGCTGCCGGGAAGGGGGGGGCCCCTGGCTGCCACACCCTTTCCAGGAGCTTCTTCTGTTTTCTGAGGCCTGAGTCACACCTCCCGGGCTTTGCAAGTATTCACAAGCCATCTGTGCCCTCCACCCCCCTCTAATGGGATTCACATTGGCTCGTTGTAGCCACAGCGAGGAAGGCAGGAAGGGAAGAGGCCCAACGTCGTCTCTTGACACATAGGAGCTGCTCCTGGGTCTGCAGACACGCAATCCTTCACTGTTTAGACAGACCACACTGTGATGCAAACCTTGTGTTGTTCAAGTAAAGCCTGACCTGCTTCTCTTCCAGAAACAGGGCCATCTAATTTGTCCAGACATGGCTTCTGAGCGGAAAGACAGAGGTTTCTCTCTTGTTTTAACGATGACCCCTCTCTGTCTAAAGCCTTCCTCAGGAATTTTGCCCAAGGATTCTAAGAAAGATTAGAGAGGGCATTTTTGATACACATTTGAAAAACTGATTCAAAGCCTGCAATTTACATATTTGTTACCAGTAAAGAGTATAATTGCGATGGTCAAAAAGATAAGATACAGAGTCAGGGCTTTGCTTGGGAGAAGCTGAAATGAAGCGCTAGGTCCCCTCCATCGGTCCAGATGTGTTTTTGTTTTGCTTATTTATTTATTTATAATCTTTTAATCGAAGTATAGTTGGTTTTTAGTTTTTGTGGGTTTTTTTGCCAAGGACACGGTTTCAGGTTTCCAAGTAGCCCACGTCCATTCTCAAGGGAAGGTCAGATGCCATCCAGGACAGAATCCAGAGATCTCAAGTCCCCGAGGCCATCCCCTGGCTTAGCCAATCCAGCCATAAGTGTTTATAAAATGACCACAGGTCTTTGATCATGCCTCCAATTCACATTAGAATCTCTTTTCCCCCAATGTACTCTGAAGGGTGCCCAGTATATTGTCTTTGTGGTTTGTCTCACACTTAAAGAAATTTAAGTAAAGTCTTTGTGTACTCCAGGAAAGAAATCACTTCTTGAACCAGACCTTGAACCAGTTACTACTAACTCACAGTAAACTGAACTCCTCTTTTTGCTATATTTACTGTGATATTCCATAGTTGGCATGAGTTCACCTTCTAGTATCTCCAACAAGAACTAAAAGCAAGAGTGAAATAGAATAAAGTATTCTTAGAATGTAAGTGGCAGAAACGTCTTCCCTAAAAAGCTCACAGTGATCCTGGCCTTTGGATGAGGAGCGTTATGTGTAAGCAGGGATGGGCTGGAGTTTGCTGGAGGAATCACCATGTTTAAAAACCAGGTGCCCTCCAAGAAAGCTACATGTTGAAATACTTTTGCCAACACAGGCACCTACAAATACAAAGACATTTTCTTTCAGAGAGTGAATAAAACAATACTTATTCTAGGAAACCAGTTACGAAGGCCTCTTTTATAACAGTATTTAAATTCTATTGGACCTTCCAAATAATTTAGATAATTAAGTACCTGGTAACCACCAACAGCTCTCACTGGAAAGGATAAGTAGATAAAAGACAGCCAGGGCTCTGAGAGACTTAAAACAAAGAAAATAAAACAAAACAAAGCACACTTAGTGTTCTTTAGAACTGATATTGACTTAGGGGCAGGCAAGTAGGAGGAAAAGCTTAGGGCTTCTGAGCATTTCTTCAGATGATAACTCCGTCCTCATCTCTGCCACCCGGTCCCCAGCGAAGCATCTCTCTCAGGTGCCTGTGAGTTGAATTCTGATGTTTGGATCTGAAGGTAAATCTTGTTTTCTTTGGGCTTTGCTTTCCTGTAGCAATCAAAAATTTAAAATCTAAGTTAAAACACATAATGCGGGACTTTCCTGGTGGCGCAGTGGTCAAGAATCCGCCTGCCAGTGCAGGGGACACAGGTTCGAGCCCTGGTCTGGGAAGATCCCGCATGCCGTGGAGCAACAAAGCCCGTGTGCCACAACTACAGAGCCTGTGCTCTAGAGCCCACGAACCACAACTACTGAGCCCGCGTGCCACAACTACTGAGGCCCGTGCGCCTATAGCCCGTGCTCCACAACAAGAGAAGCCACCGCATGAGAAGCCCATGCACCACAACAAAGAGTAGCTCCCGCTCATCGCAACTAGAGAAAGCCTGTGCCCATCAACAAAGACCCAGTGGAGCCAAAAATTAATTCATTAATTAAAATTAATAAATTAATTAAACATTAATTAAATAAAATACATAATGGCTTGATTAAGAAACTGTTGCAAAGTTGTTCCAAGGAGTAAGTCTCAAAAGAAGAGGTGAGAACAAGGACAGCAGGTGACAAAGAAGAGAAGGGTCAGCAGAGACCGCCAGTGACCAGTGCTGGTTCTCTGCCTGTTTTGCTATGGCCTGTGTGTTAAGAATGGTTTCTTACATTTTTAAATAGTTTTCAAAAATCAAAAATAAAATATTATTTCTTGACACTTGGAAATTAGATGAAATCTAAATTTCAACATCCATAAATACAGTTGTGCTGGAACTCAGCCATGCCCATTCGTTTGTATACTGCCTGTGGCTGCTTCCGTGCTGAAAGGGCAGAACTTGGCAACAGAGACTGAATGTCCCCGAAGCCAGAAATATTTACTCCCTGGTCCTTTAACAGAAAGAGTTTGCCAACCCTTCACACAGAGCACCTGTTGGGTTGCTGCCTAGCTCCATCACCTGACAGTCAACATTCCATTTTGAAGCTGGGGACTTTGAGGGTATCTGTCATTATTTCTTCCATCTGTAGAATGGGTATGCTACTGACAGGAGCTGCCTCTCAATGTTTTGAGAGGACGGGGTGAGAAGGCACCTGAAACTCAGTGAAGCTGACGCACCGTGAGCCCTCTGTTAGCTAGAGCTACCACTACTCCCATTCCCTGACCTTGTTTCCTGGAAAGTAGGGAAGAAGGTGTCATTGAAATGCTCTCTCCGGCAATAGACTGTGGCCACTATTTATGGAATTAGGATAGTGGAGAAAACAGATAATGAAATAAGTGATGATTATACTTTGTGCAGGGCATTATCAAGAACACAGGGTGAACAGGGAGGTATTGGGCTCAGAGCAGAAGCCCCTGGCCTCACCTGGCAGGCCAGGAATAGCTATGACGATGGAGTGAAGGGATAAACACAACATCTTAAAAGATGACAAAGTGCTTATTAACAAATTATAATGAAACATTTTAAAATCAGGTAGTCAACCTTAGCTATATATGTCTACCACTTGGGACCAAAAAGAAGCTTATTGTCAGCAATTACAAAATGTGTTTACAGTTAAAATAGAGTGTTTGTCCCTTATCAGTACTGAGAAATGCAGGTTTCCTCAAAGTGAGGAGCACAGAGGGCCTGAACGGGTATCGACTGTCATTAAAATTTCAGGTTTCCGGGTTCCCCCATTCATTTACCAAGTCAGAAACCTAGAAGGCCCAGGAATCTGCATTCTTCTGCATACTAAGTTTGAGAGTCACTGAGGAAATCACACCATATGCAAGAAGAATGGAGAGAATCTAAGATTTATTGAATACCTACTATGTGCCAGGCAATGGATTAGTCGCTATCACCTACTTTATCTCATTGAACTTTCACAGCAACCCTCTCAGTTAAGTTTCATTGTGGCTGTTTTTCAGGCAAGGAAATGAAGGTTATAGGGTTCCATGACATTCCCAAAGTCACTTGGCCAAGTAGGCGACCACCGCTGGACTGAACCCAGGACTTAATGAGTCCACGGAGTCTACTCTCTACTTCCCAGGGACACGTGTGTCCTTACTGTGGGATCCAGAGAACTGAGCCTGTAACGACCACATCATCAAACGCTTTGTCTTTCTTCCTTTCCTTTTTGATGGCTTTAAGGGTAGGACCTGGGACTCCACTGAGCACTTGTCCCCATCATAGGAATGAAAGTTTTAAGTCATTCTTCTTTGTGAAGAAAGTCACTAAGGAATCTGAACCAACAATCGCTAAAAAGACAGAAGGTTGGTTTAAAAATAGCTTCCAACTCAGAGCTGTTAACTCTGGGGGTGACCTGGGGACCTTGGTGCACCGTGTGGTCAACATCGCAGACAAATCGCTCTGTCTCACAGTTTAGACCAGATGACTGTCTGCCCCAGCGCCCAGGGCTCACCTCCGCAGGTTCTCCGCGTCCTTGATGGTCTCTGGCAAAGCGACCCCCTTGGTCTCCGGAAGAAGCAGCGTCATTCCCCCGGCAACCAGCCCCAAAGCCGCTTCAGATGAGACAGATTTCACATGGAGCCATTAGAGCATGGTCAGTACCATTTACATATGATGACAGCTAACTAAAGAGATGCCTAGGTAACACACGTGTGAGGGTCACTTTTAAAAAGTTGGGAACATCTAGAAAATTAAAGCAATAGGATAACTGGGGAAATGGCAGAGTAAGAAAAGGGAATATTGTCTTTGTTTTACTTCCACATAAGTATATAGTTCTACAGTAACTGATGTTTAAGTATTAGGGGGATTTATTGATTCAGGTACTTCAAAAACAATACGGGACTCAATTTTGACTAGTTACTGTATATATAAAATACTATATTAATTTAACATAATATAATGTAGTATTTGTATATACTAACCATAATTTATATATTATCATTTATATTCAGTAACTATAATATATATTATATACAATAATTTGTTGTAATATATAATTATATAATACATACTTTATAACATACATTATATATAAACTATAACATTATATTATAGTTACTATATATAAATATTATGTTACCATATATACATTTGATATGGAGCCTAGGTGATATGTATGTGGGCAGTGTGGGCCTCTCTTGTTATTCATCACCCCCCGTCGCCCCTCGTGTGTTCGCCTGGGCCCAGGCATGGCAGCTCTCTATATGGGCAGCTGTTTTGCCCTCCACCGAGTGGTAGGTTTGGGGAGAGGTGGGAGAGTCCCCTCCTCCTTCTCTAACCCAATATAATCAGTAACAAAGCTGATAATAAACTTTGATTCCCATTTGTCCCCTTGTGTCTGCTGTCAATTGTTAAGATCTGGAAGCAGAACAGGGATGATAATCTAGCATCTTCAAACCTCTAGCAATTACATGTTAAATACACAAAAATTGGGAGTCAAATTCATAAGAAACCAGGAGGCTATGTCAAATGTTCTCTCCGATTCTATTGCATAGAATGAATTATTGGACTCCAGAGCCATAGGACATAAACCTCTGGCCCACCTTCTAGGAAGAGCATCTTATCTTCCCCGTGAAGCAAGACAGAGTGAACCAGGAGCCAATGAAAGAGCAGGCACCATCCTTCCCTTCTGTACACTCGCTGGGGGATATCATTTGCTCATCAAATAGTTCTCGAGTACTCACACTGAGATGGAAAGAAGGAATAATAAATGTTTCATGAAGTCCTACCGAACAAAATGAGTGGTAAGCCTTGCCAAACCTCCATCAGCCTGAAGACCAGGAAGGGGGTGATGACCCCGCCCAAGTCACACAGGGAGGAACACACCATCACTCCAAGGTTCCTGATAAAACACAGAGAACAAAAAAGATGACATTTCCGTGAATCAATTTTCCAAACGGTAAACTTGTTTTAAAGCAAACACACCATTCCCGAACCTCCAGGGAGGGGAGAGGGGCTGCAGATGGAGTTAATCACTGATGATTTAATCAATCACACCTACATAATGTGCCGAGAGGGTGGCACACCCCAGCTCCACAGGGACAGAAGCACCTGTGTTCAGGACCCTTCCAGACCTTGCCCTGTGTACCTCTTCATCTGGCTGTTTATAATATCCTTTATAATAAACCAGTAAACGTAAGTGCTTCCCTGAGTTCTGTGAGCCATTATAGTAAATTACTGAACTCAAGGAGGGGGTCATGAGAATCTGATTTATAGCCAGTGGTCAGAAGTGTAGGTGGACAATGCGGGGCTTGCAACTAGCATCTCAAGTGAGGGCAGTCACGTGGGACTAAGCCCTTAACCTGTGAAGTCTGCACTAATTCCAGGTAGTTTATGTCAGAATTGGATTGTAAGAATTGTTTGGAGATTGGAGAATTGGTTGGTGTCATTAGAGTTCTTTCTTTCACATAGAGGGACAGGGAAGGATAAAGAGAGGATATTAAGAAATGGAGGACAAAGAAAGCCAGAGGGGAAATGTAAGGAAACTGTCTACTTGAAATGACCTCCCTCTTCATCCCTGACAATAGTCTTTGCTCTGAAATCTACTCTGTCTTATATGAATATAGCCACTCTGGCTTTCTTTTTATTAGTGTTCACATGGAATATCTTTTTTCCATACTTCTACTTTTAAACTATCTCTGCCCTTAAATTTAAAGTTAGTTTCTTGTAGACAGCATACAGTTGGGTCTTTTTTTTTGCCAATCTGATATCATTTTCCTTATCTCTGAAAGACTTTTACATTTCTTGTAGTACAGGTCTGCTTGTGATGAATTTGTTCAGCTTTTATATATCTGAAAAAGTTTTTATTTTCCATCCATTTTTTGAAAGATTATTTTTTGCTGAGTCAAGAATTCTAGGTTGGGGGCTTCCCTGGTGGCGCAGTGGTTGAGAATCTGCCTGCCAATGCAGGGGACACGGGTTCGAGCCCTGGTCTGGGAGGATCCCACATGCCGCGGAGCAGCTGGGCCCGTGAGCTACAATTACTGAGCCTGCGCTCTAGAGCCTGTGCTCCGCAACAAGAGAGGCCGCGATAGTGAGAGGCCCGCGCACCGCAATGAAGAGTGGCCCCCGCTTGCCACAACTAGAGAAAGCCCTCGCACAGAAACGAAGACCCAACACAGCCATAAATAAATAAATAAATAAAATTAAAAAGAAAAAAAAAATTCTAGGTTGACACTTTTTCTTTCAGTACATCAAAGATATTGTTCTACCACTTTCTTGTTTGCATTGTTTCCAATGAGAAATCTACTGTCCTTATTATCTTTGTTCCTTTTTCTGATGTCTTTTTTCTCTGACTGCTTGTTAAGATTTTTGTGATGTGCCTTTCTTGATGTTGTGTGTGTGTGCTCTGGGTCAGTTTGTCCTGTTACACAGCATGCCACTTCAAATTATAAATCCAAGCATTCTTTTATTTTCAGACATTTTTTTTCAATTTTTTTTTTCTTGAAGTTCTTTTGTTTCATTATTTCAATTATCTTCTTGGGAACATATGTATAAACATGATCTCTAAGCCTTTTAAACTCTGCTTATTTCAATCTTACTTTGCAATTCTTAGGCCTGTCTTGCCTTTCCTTTACTATATCAGTTCTCCTTTGTACTGCTTTCAAAGTAGTTTTCATTTGTCAAATATTTTAATTTTCCTTTTTGTTTTTTTTTAGCCTGAGCTGACTTCATCTATTGTCTTATCACATAGTCTGCCAAGAACTTGCATCTCTGCTTTACACTCTTATTTTATAGAGATGATTGATTCATTAATATTTTGCATTTAGTTATAGTATAT
Organism: Balaenoptera ricei; assembly: GCF_028023285.1. Taxonomy (NCBI): domain Eukaryota; kingdom Metazoa; phylum Chordata; class Mammalia; order Artiodactyla; family Balaenopteridae; genus Balaenoptera; species Balaenoptera ricei. The sequence continues at coordinate 7,821,770 of NC_082650.1, forward strand.
TTGGCCACACTTTTTATTTACTTTCTGACAATATTTTTCCCTGTGCATTTTCTTCCTTTGCCATTTGCTTTTCCTCTTCCTTTCCCCCTTTCATCTCATGATATATTTGTATAGCTCCTGGGCAAGTTACTTTTTAATTTATTCTTCTTCTTTCAGTACTATGATTTCTTCCTGTATCAGCTATTTTAGAAGGATTTAAGGGGAGGGGCATGTTCTAGGCTACTAGAAATTTTCTTTCTGACCAGGGTTGTCTGTGATTAGATGCTTTGGCCTCTCTTATCTCTAGTCTACAGGGGCTGACAGTACAGGACTTCTCACCCTGCAGGGTCTCTCTCTTCCACCCCACCTCACAGCACACTGCTCCCTCAAAGGTTCCTGAATGTTCTCCCACAGCCTTGCCCTCCCTGCCTCATCTCCAGCCACACAACACCCAGGGAAGGAAGCATATGCCCCCAGCCCTGCCTCCTCCCTGTTATTGCAACAAGGGCTTGTGGGTTAGACCCTTCAATGTACACGTCCTACTTTGGAAAACCACTGGCCTTGTCTCAAGTCTGCTGTCACGGTGAGCTTCCCTGGAGTCTTCCAGACCCTCTTAGATTCACTGCATTAGGCAGCCCTTCTTCTTCACTATCGTCTTTCAGGGTCATCCTAGTTTCAAAAATGGCATTTGCATTTTTTTTTTCTTCTGTTTCTCATTCTTCTAATAGCGTTTAGTGTGATTTCCAAGAGGAGGAAAAAAAGACACCATTATTTCTTTTACAATTTTAAGAAAATAAGTCTTAAAAAGAGAGAAAAATTTGATAAGCACACAGAAGCTAGAAGAAGTGAAGAACTAGTCCCCTTCTTTAAAATTCATATATCTGTGATACTTCATTCATTCATTCTACAAGCACCAGGTGACTGGTTAGTATAGCTATAGAACAGTTTCAGGAGGTACAGAGAGGTATGATATGTAGTTCCTGCTTTCAAGGAGCTCGTAATATAGTAATGAGGTAAAAATAGGAGGATGATTTTCAATACAAGGCAGAGCGTACTGATGCCAAAAGAATGTTCTTGACAATACATGTTGCAGACAGCTAGAAGGAGGACGCTGTTCAACTCTAAAGCCTCCTGTGAATTAGAAGCAGGGTCAAAATGGTTTAACTAGAAACTGTTTGCACTTGAAGTGTTTTTAAAGTAATAATCCCTTTTTTCCAATTTCAATTTGATTCAATTGATTGAAAATACCGAAACTTTCATGACTGCCTTACTTTTGTGTGTGGTGTGTGTGGATCAAGTTTAAGTTATTTCTGAACATCTGGCCTCCCTTCCTAATTACTGAGAATCCTCATCAAACTGACTCTCTGCACAAACAGTCAAGGGCTCCTTGAGGACACGTCACTTGGCCTTCCTCCACCCAGGGCCAGGCACTCAGTACCTTTGGCAGTTTACATTCTGAGCCAGTCCCCTGGGTCCAGTGGCCATGACAATGGAATTGTTTGGCCCGGCTATTTTAGACTCGGCTCAGAACTGCCAGATGTAGGTTTTTCTCTTTCATTTGTCTTCGTCTCTTTGTACTCATTCCAAGCAACCTTTTCCAGATGAGAATATGAGAGAGGGCCTTTTAATGAAGGGATGGGCAGGAGAGAGGAAAGAGTGACTCAGAGTCACCCTTGTGTCTCCTGGCTTAGGGAGGGGTTCTGAGAGCTTCCTGGTGTAAGAGGAGGATGGGGAGCTGGAATATTTCTTAGACTTCACTGGTCTGATGACATGGGGAGAAGAAACAATTTATACAGAGGGAAAAATGAGTTTAAGGAAATCTGCCAAGTTCTAACAAAGATCAGAATTAAAGCTTTAAATAAAGTGGTTAATTACTTTTACAATAAAAATGCTCTTCATTTAAACTAAGTCTTCTAAGATACAGATGACAATAAGTCCATGCAAAGACACTCAACATTATTAGTAATTAGGACAATGTAAATCAAAGTCACAATAATAGCTCTTTCCATGCCGATACCGCTCTCGCAAACATGGTGAACATTCCTAAAACCCGCCGGACTTTCTGTAAGAAGTGTGGCAAGCACCAACCCCACAAAGTGACACAGTACAAGAAGGGCAAGGATTCTCTGTATGCCCAGGGAAAGCGGCGGTATGACAGGAAGCAGAATGGCTATGGTGGGCAGACTAAGCCGATTTTCCGGAAAAAGGCTAAAACTACAAAGAGGATTGTGCTGAGGCTTGAATGTGTTGAGCCGAACTGCAGATCTAAGAGAATCCTGGCTATGAAGAGATGCAAGCATTTTGAGCTGGAAGGAGATAAGAGAAAGGGCCAAGTGATCCAGTTCTGAGCTTCATATTTTGTTTTGTTATGAAGACAATAAAAATTTGAGATTGTTTACTTCGTTTAGTTTCAACTGTTTATTTATTTATTTTTTTGGAAGGGAAATAAACTAGTACCATCAATAAAATTCTCCTTGGGGGGGGGGGGGAGTCACAGTAATACCACCATTTCCAAGAATTACTTATGTTTTTAAAAGCTGGCGATACCAAGGACTGATGAGGATGTAGAACAACCAGCTCTCTCACGCGCAGCTGGTGGAACAGAAAATGGTGCGGCCACTTTGAAAAACATTCTGACAGTTTCTCATGAATTTAAACACACATCCACCACGTGACCCACTCCTAAGAGAAATGAAGATGTATGTCCACTCAAAGACCTGTATGTGAATTCTTACTGGCAGCTGTATCGTAATTACCCCAATCTGGAAAGAGCCCAAACCTCCATGAGCTGGGAAATGGACAAACACATTGTGGCACATCTTCCACACACGGGACACTACTCAGCAATAAGAAGGAACGAAGCGCTGATACACGCCACAGCGTGGATGGGTCCCGTGATGCCAAGTGAAAGAAGCCAAACACAAAAGGCTACACTCTATGTTATTTCATTTACGTAACATTCCGGAAAAGGCAAAACCATAGGGAGAGAAATCAGACCAGTGGTTGCCAGGTACTGGAGGTGGGAGGGTAGAGGATGGACCACAGAGGGATATGAGGAAGCATTTGGAGGTGATGGAAATGTCTCTATATTACATTGACTGTGATGGTGGTGAAACGAATATAATCAACACTAATCAAACTGTACCTTTTAGGGGGAATTTTGCGCTAAGAAAATTCTACCTCAACAAACCTGACTTTAAACAATGAGTTCTCTAGGCCTGTTGCTATGTTTACAGAGTCATCGTGGGAAAAGCGTCAGCTTCAAGGTCAGGAAGAAGCGGGTTCTTGGTTGCCAAGAGGGTGAGGGGGTGGGGGAAGGACAGACTGGGAATTGGGGATTAGCAGATGCAAACTATTATATATAGAATAGATAAACAAAAAGGTCCTGCTGTAGAGCAAAGGGAACTATATTCAATATCCTGGGATAAACCATAATGGAAAAGAACATGAAAAAGAATATATATATATATATTATGCATAACTGAATCACTTTGTTGTACAGCAGAAATTAACACAACATTGTAAATCAACTATACTTCAATGAAAGAAAGAGAGAGAGAGAGAAAGGAAGGAAGGAAGGAAGGAAGGAAGGTAGGAAGGAAGGAAGGAAGGGGGAGGGAGAGAAAGAAAGAAAGTGGGTTCTTGTCTGGGCCCTGCGACTTTCTAGCTGTGTGACTCTTGGAAGGTCTCTTTCCCTTTGTAAACCTCAGCTTTCTCCTATGTAAAATGGGGATCACAATGATATTATAGGATGACCTGCAGCCCATGTGTGGCAATGCTCTGTATGTCACTGTACAAATATGAACTGCTCTTAAGCAAGTTATGTCCAGAGGTGTCAGTGGAGCTGCGGAAGTTTAGACAACTGGTCGGCGCCAAGGACAGTGTTGAACCTCAGCCTCCCATGCACCGCCCAGGGCTCTCTCCTCTGTGCCAGAAACCTTTTCTCTTGCGCTGGCCCTCCGTACAGGGCACGATGCGACCCTTAGCCCACTGAACCTGTGCATTTCACCTTCTCTACCAGATTAGGCGAGGGCCCTGTCTTTGATGCCCAGCCCCCATCTCAATGTCAAACAATCCACCCTTGGGGCATCTTGGCGGATGGTCCTCACGGAGCCTGGCTGGCCCACAGCTCTGCCAGCGGCCACCCGGCCCACACCACCGTGCACTCACCTGAGGAACGTAGGGTACAACTCAGCGTTCACCAGGCACACCATCTGGAACGCGAGGGTGATTCCCATTCGGCCAACACAAGCTACCACGATATTCAACCAGTGCAGATCTGGAGAAGAAACACACAGAGGGTGTGGAGAGCAAGTGAGGACTGTGCCCATGGAGTTGCCGGGAGAAGCCGTGAGTGGAACCTTGGACTTCAGAGCTGGAAGGGTCGGAAAGATTGTCTTATCTGACCCCTCCATCGTGGATACGTAAACTGAGTCCTGAAAGGTTTGGGGACTTGATGATGAGGGGGAGGCCCCGCTGGGCAGAGGGACAAATGTGCTTTTCGAATCTCAGCTCGGCCTCCCGTCAGCTGTGGGACCTGGCAAATGCTTTACTTCTTCTTCTTTTTTTAAAAAAATTAATTAATTAATTTATATTTTGGCTGTGTTGGGTCTTCGTTGCTGCGCACGGTCTTTCTTTAGTTGCGTCGAGCAGGGGCTACTCTTTGTTGTAGTGTGTGGGCCTCTCATTGCGATGGCTTCTCTTGTGGCGGAGCACGGGCTCAGTAGTTGTGGCACATGGGCTCAGTAGCTGTGGCTCACAGGCTCTAGAGTGCAGGCTCAGTAGTTGTGGCACACGGGCTTAGTTGCTCTGCGGCATATGGGAACTTCCTGGACCAGGGCTCGAACCCGTGTCCCCTGCATTAGCAGGCAGATTCTTAACCACTGTGCCACCAGGGAAGTCCACGATTTACTTCTTCATGCTTCAGTCTCCTCAGCTGTAAAATGGGGATAATTTTACCCAGCTTATAGGTTGTTGTGAGATTTAGAGATAATACATGTCAGATGTGCGCCGTGACCACTCCCTAAGTGTTGGCTTTTTAATTATCGTGCGAGAGTGCCGTTGCTGGCACGGTGCCTGAAACGTAACAGGTCCCCAGCAGCATGGTTCTCTCGGGCAGAAGTCCTGGAGCTGGTAGACCAGACTTCTCATCCTCAGTCTAGTGCTCGTTTCCCAACACATTTTTTTAACCCAAGCATCTTTCAGAGCAGTCTGAGAATATGAGGAAAGTGAACCCTCGTCTCCTCCCAGCAGACCGCTCTCGGTTCTTGATTAGCTGAAGGTACAGGAAGCCCTCTCCTTCCTGGGGAGCCATCAGAGCATTAGGCACCATCATCCGCTTCACCTGGTTGTTAGATGTTTAGCCAAACACTAAACCACCAGTGGCTCCTGAGACAGGCCAGCTCACTAACAAAGCCTCTGGGGTCACAGACGGCGTGTCATCTTGACCCTTGTCCCCATGAGCCGGCTACTCATGGAAGGCATGCTTCCTTCACTCCGCCAGCATGAGGCTCCCGGGACAGCGGACCCGGTGGCCCTAGGACCGAGATGGCCCAGGGCCAGCATAGTCTCTCCAGGTCTCAGCTGCCCTCCGTCTGGTGGAGAACCCAAGCCAAGCCTTTAGTTATGGACCACACCTCCCAGCTCCCAAAAGATAGAAGATAAAGGAATTCACTCAGATACCTAGAGGGGGGCCCTTGTCACAAATTCTGTGGCCTTTGATCGATTTGGCAAGATGCTCTACGGGACATGCATAGCCTCCCTGCCCTCAGAGAACTGCGCTGCCTCTGCCAGGCCCCGGGCCACTCTCCTCAGCAGCCAGAGGGCCCAGTTAGAACCACAGTCCTGCCGCGTGGCCGCCCCGGGCAGACCCAGGCGGTTTCCTTCCATGCTCGGGATAAAATCCACGCTGCCATCCCCTGCTAACTCCTGGCCTCACTCTGGCTGTCCTCGCTCCTGCCTGCCCAGTCCGAGCACAGGGTCCAGCGGCTCCTCCCCCAATGCCCAGCTCTCCCCATCCAGGGGGTCCTCGCTCTTGCCGTTCCCCTGCCTGCAAAGCTCCTTCCCCGGATGTTTCCATGGCTCGTCCCCACTTCATTCAGGTCTCCTAAGGCCACCTTTGACCACCATACAAAGAATTATCGCCCCGTCCCTCTTCCTCCTTCTCTTTTTCCTCTAGAACGTAAGCTCCACAAAACAGAAACTTTCTCTGCTTTGCTCACATCTGAGATCCTAGGGCCGAGATGCCTGCTACACCAAGTGCATAGAAGGTAACTGAAATATTTCCTTGTTGGGGGGGCGGGGGGGTGGCAGTGAAGGCTTATCATCTAATGTGATGGGGACTAAATGGGGCAAGTGGAGAGGGTGGGCACTGGGAGGAGGGTCCTGGGGGGCGCAGGACAGAGGGGGTGATACCTAAGCTCCCTCTCGGCTTAGGCATCACCTAAGGTTTATCCCTGAGGTGAGAAACAGTCTCAGACCTCAGGCTCCCTCTCAGCACTCCACGCTGTTACTAAAAAATAAAAATAAAAATAAAAATCTGCCCATTCATTCCATTTTACCAGGATTCCAGAAAAAGGGAGACGGGGAGAAAATGGGTAAAGTTGATTTCAGATGCACTCTGCCTCTTTTCCTGTCTTCTTTGTTCTCTCTCCACGAAAGGAGGGAGAAAAAAACTTGAGTTATCTTTTTCCATCTCTTTAAATTTCCAGCCTGATCTATAGAACCTGGTTCTTGAGAATACAGATTTTACAGGACGTTTCCCATAATATCTTATCCAAAAGCCTGCCAAAACGACTCAAACCAAAGAGCTCAGAGCACAAGCAATAAAAACTGAGAAAATAGCAAATCTGCCTTCGTATTTTTTTAACATTTCCAAAAGTGACAGATGAGAAAGGCAATTTATGTACTTAAATTAAAACCACCCAAATGATTCTGCTTTGGCTTATCTTGGATTGCTAAGAATTATGGAGTGAAGCACACAGGTACCAAAATGGCTAGTGTTAGAAAGACTAGCAATACCAAGCGTTGGTGAGGGTGTGCAACCATGGGAATGCTCATGCATCGCGGTGGGAGTGTGAATTGGTCCAACCACATGGAAAGCTGTCTGGCTATATCTACTAAAACTAACATACGTCCCCCTCGCAGCAAGGGAAATGACTGTCCACGAAAAGATGTGCCCGAATGTTCACTGCAGCCTTAATCCCAATAGGCAGACCCTGGAGGCCACACAACTGTCAATCAACAGTGGCGTGGAGACATAGTGGGGTATTCATACACTGGGATGCTTCACGATAAGGAAAAAGTACGAACTTCACTCTCGTGACAACGTGGACGAACCTCGTGGACGTAAGGATGAGCAAATGAAGTGAGGCCATACAGAGTACGCGTGGTATGGTTCCGTGTGTATGAAGTTCAAGAACAGTCAGCATTAATCTGCAGTGGCAGAGACGAGAGCAGTGGTGACCCACGCAGGGGTGGTGACTACTGATGGTCAAGGAGGGTGAGGAAACCTTCCGAGATGTTGGCAATGTTCTTTATCTTTTTGTAGGTCGTGGTGCCCAGGCATACATACACGTAAAAATTCACTGGCTTGAACACTTATAATGGGCTCATTGTACGTATGTTATACCTCAATGTAAATGTTTTAAAAAATGATTCTAGACTCAGGTAATGCCTTGTCTTTGTTCCTGTTCCAGAGGCTTATGAAAGAGTTAACACACTATTCCCACAATTCAATGACCCAGAAGATGATGAAAGTGGACCACTCACCGTGTGAGATAAAGATCATGAGGAAGCAGGCCGCCCCCACCACCAGATTGGACCCGGCCAGCGGGTAGAGGCGGCCGAAGCGCTCGATGGTGATGAGGATGATGAAGGCCGCCGGGAATTCGACCAGAGCAGAGTAGAAGAAATCCAGATAGAGGTTCCCGCCGGTGACGCCCATGTGCATGATGAGGCCCTGGTAGAGAACGGAGCTGGTGAACCTGAGCAGGGAGGAGAGGCCGGGTCAAAGGCAAGCTCCTCGGAGGAGGGGAGATTTAGGATTCTGGCTGGGAGGATAAAGGACACTGCGAGCTGGGTGTAGAATGTTCTAGAGCAATATGAGAAGAGGGGGATCAAAATCAAGAAAGGTGCCCTTGAGGGGCCCTCGATGAGACCCTCCTTTCACAATTTATGTGAGGGTGTGACTTACACGATAGGTTCACGTTTTCGAGAAATGGCAAACAATGGTAGCTACTGTTTACTGCACACCTGGGTGCTGGCCCTGCTCTGAGCACTGCACGTGCCCTACCTCATCAGATGCTCCAACGGCCTCCAAGGGGAAGGGCAGGAGAAGGCAGTGGTGAGTGAGCAGTTTCAGGAATCAGACTGCTGTGTGAGCTGTGTGGTCTTAAGTAAGTTAACTAACCTCTCTGTGCCTCAATTCCTTCAGCTGTGAATCTGGGTTGTCTTGAGAATTCATGGAGGTAATGGACCAAAAGTGCTCAGTATAGCTCCGGGCACATAGTGGGCACTCAGTGAAGATGAGATTTTACTGCTGTCATTGTTGTCTTTCCAAGGGCGAGGATCCAGAGCACAAGAGGGTGGAGAAGTCGGCCAAGTCTTTCCAACTCCACAGTGGTCCTCCCTCCACACATCACACCATCTTTACCAGGCATTGTTCCCTTACTCTTTTTACCTCATATCCCGCTGCACGACCCCTTCATCCATATTCGAGGAAAGAATAGCCATGTTACAGAAAATGGCACACAGACCGATGGGGACCAGCACAGTCACTCCCACTCAGGGGAAAGTTTAGAGAGTCCCATGTGTCACTTTTGGTCAAACTACATAATTTTGGAACATTGGATGATTCTATTGGTACAGTTGTTCCTCCCTATCCTTTGGGGCTTGGTTCCAGGAGCCCCCAGGATACCAGAATCCAAGGATGCTCAAGACCCTTGTATAAACTGGCGTAGTATTTGCATAGAACTTATGCACATCCTCCCGTATACTTGAATTATCTCTAAATAACTTATTATACCTAGTATAATGTAAATGCTATGTAAATAGTTGCTGGCATGCAGCAAATTCAAGTTTTGCTTTTGGGGACTTTCTGGAATTTTTTTCAGATATTTTTGATCTGCAGTTGGTTGAATCCCCAGATGCAGAACCTGCAGATATGGAGGGTCGACTGTATTTACACTGTGAGAAGAGATTTAGGTGGATAAGAAATTATTTTCTTATAGACATGCCAATTGCCCTTCAGCTCCAAAACTGAGATCACAGCGTACGTTTCTCATTACTATACCCCCTGGTTTTATAAAGCTGCACCCAGAGAAGCATGGGATGCTTTTGTTTCTAGTCCTAAATTATTCCTGGTTGAACCAAAGGGTCAAGAATACAAGAAGAGGACTTCCCTGGTGGTCCAGTGGTTAAGAATCCGGCTTCCAATGCAGAGGACGCAGGTTCGACCCCGATCGGGGAACTGAGATCCCACATGCTGCGGGGCAACTAAGCCCACGCGCCACAGCTACTGAGCCCACTCATCCTGCATGCTGTAACAAAGATCCTGTGTGCCACAACTAAGACCTGACTCAGCCAAATAAATAAATATTTTTTAAAATGTAAATTAAAGAAAAAAAAAAAAGAATACAAGAAGGAAGGCACTGGCAGCAACTCAGTGAGTTAAGATGAGCCCGGTGGGGTCCTCCATGCTGGTTAGCTTAGCCGGTTAAATGGGGACGGTCACCTTTAACCCATAAAGAGACTGATCCAAGAGAAAGGAATGGAGAACCCTGATTTTTCTGTCCAAAAAGACCCCCAAAAAACAAACAAAAAACTAGCAACAGTTAATAAATGTGCAGGGCTGCCATCTTTTGGCAGGACCCATGAATTGCATGCACACATTAAAATACAGCAATTTGTAGTTGTCAGACATAAGCCCTTTATACCTATTATCTCATTAATTCTTCCAACAGGCCTGTGAGTATCATTACATCCACTGGCTGATGAGGAAACTGAGTCACAGAGATCACGAAGCTTCCTGACAGTCACACAGCCAGGAAGTGACGGGCACCCCTCCCGAGATGCTGTGATGAATGGAGAGGATGGGGGAGGGGCGGGGGGAGGGGAGGGGACAGTAGGAGAAGGAGTCCAGGGGCCAGATCGCATGAGCCCTTGTAGGAAGGAATCTGGTTTTCTTCTCGGTGGATTAGGAAGCCAGTGAGGACGTGGACGAGGGGGTGACCCGGTCCGTGACCTTTGCCTGCTTTGTGAGCAGTTCCTGAGGGGGACAGGAGTGGGAGCAGACCACCAGCGAGAAGACTACTGCAACAACACAGGCGAGAGATTACGACACTCAAACAGGGACCTAAGAGTGCAGGTGACGATAAATGGCAGAGTCTCAGTATATTTTCGAGACAGAGCAGAATCTGCCCAAGGATTGCGTGCAGGGGTGTAAGACAGCAGAGGGGACAAAACCGCCACCTTGACAGGAGTGCTTAGGGGATGGGAGTGGGCCGTGGAGTAATATAGGAGGGGAGCAAGCCTTCCTATCTGCAGCGTCCCGGGCCTCCACACCGAAGAGACACTGTTGAGTCGGATACTGAGCGTCATGAGAAATGCACCAGGCACCTGGGGTGTTCGCAGAGGCCCATCACGTAGCGGGGCACAGGACTCCTGGGCCAGCCCGGAGACGCAGTGACCGGGGCTGCCAGGACAGGGTGAGGTTAGCCTGGCGTCTGAAGAACTTGGGATGGCTTCTGTGGAATAGTGGTCATTCATTCAACCTCCAGCAAATATTTACCGAGGGTGCCAGGGGCTGCCCTCTTGGTTGGAACCCTTATTTCATGGAAGGGCAAACAAGTGCAGGGCAGCAGAGCGGCTCCAGTGGAAGGGGAGCCCAGGGTCCAGCTACTCAGCCCAGGTGTTCGGGGAGTAACTGCATAACCTCCCTCGTGCTGAGGAGAAAGCCCTGATGTCGGGAGCTGAGCCGGCACCCCTTGAGGAAAGAGGGTAGAGACCCTGTATGCAGGTAGCTATCTGGGAGGCGGATGCAGCCCTGGGGGTGTGCCGGGGGTACGCGGGTGAATCTGGATGTGGATGAGAGTTTCCTAATCGGGGGGTGAAAAAAAGCACTGATGCTCTCATCGGGGTCTATAAAGGTCTTAGATGCGAGGAAGGGCTCTTCCTCCTTGAAAGCACCAGGGGCCACTGACATCTCATCCACCTTCTGACGCTATGTCAAGACTCGGCTACTCCCCAAAGACGAGACGTGTGGGATTTGAGGCAACCTTGAGAACCCTCCGTCCAGCTTACTGTTGACCTCTCCTATGTAAGAATTTCTTCTTCCTAAAATGAGGCCCTTCCTCTACTATGCAATCCTCAAGGGAGAAATCAGGTGTCTTTTTAAGGGCTCTTCGACCACTGGAAAACCATCTGGAAATTCCTTTTCATGCCTCTCTTTTTCCACCTGAGTTGTTCCACTGCCTTTAACTTGTACCCGGGTATGCAGGTAAGCTCACCAGTTCCATCTGGGGACAGGCGTCGGAAAGGCCCCTTACCACAGGTACATCAGGATGAAGGTGTGCTTCCTCAGGTGCGGCGTGCGGAACAGGCCTGCAAACGAGGGGCTCAGCTTTTCAGTGACATCCTCTTCGAGAGACAGCATCTAGGAAGGAGTCAGGGCGTCAGCTGCCTCCAAGCTGCCGTGAGCAGGAAACGCCATCAGAGCCCCCTTTCCCGGCCCCCGCCCCGAGGTCGGTCCTCACATGTCTGCCCGCCACACCCATCACCCCAGATGTCACCAGTGCCCTCTTGCCCCCCAAGGCAGCCCCACAGGCATGCTCCAAGTCATAAATGCAACCCAAAGTTCAGTGACGGGAGAAACCCTTTGCTAGCTCGTCACCTTCAGATCAGGAGGAGGCAATTTCCCATTCTTTTGGGCTATGTGGTCCATTATCTTCACTGCTTGAGTGTTTCTCTTTTGCGATAACAGCCATCGGGGCGACTCGGGCACAAACCTGTGGACACAGATCACCACCACTTCTCATTTTCTCCAGAGCTCATCTGACGTTAAGCCCCGATCAGAGCCACACTGCTGCTCGGAGCAGCCTGCCCTCCTCACACTGGGACTGTAATTCCTCAAGCGTCTGGTGGGTGAGGATCTGGGGCCACTGCGTGCTGGCCCACGGAGCCCACGCAGGAGCTCTGTGAGTCACTCGTGCTCTTAGTGCCACCTGCTAAGATTTACGGACCAGAAGAGAACCATCGCTTCCTGTGTAGCCGTCATCCGGTGGGGCGGGGGTCCCATTCTCTCCTGGAAGCCAGCAGCCCTTCTCCCCACCCCAGGAAATCTCTCACACATAATAGATGCTCCACACGCCCCACCCCCTGCGATACAGCACATGCCTCCTTGTAAGACAGGGGCTGTTGAACGTGTCTCAAAATATTTCCAAAACAGAATAAACTACAGTCACTTTTTTTTAGTATCAGATACACCATGGTGTCTATTTCAAATGGGACAGGGATGTTATAAAATCAAAGACTGGGAATCTCTGGTCATCTGAAAACACACAGGTAGAGTCTCACCCAAGCCGGCCATCGGGACTCAGCCAGGGGGTCTGTCGCTGGAGGGCCCCTTGTTTCACGCTGACAAGGAGGGAGCAGGCCCTTCCTGAACGGAAATGTACTTAGAGCCGCAGTTTTGAGAAACTGGGTGGACTCGATGCCTCCCACGGATAAGATCTGCCCGCAGCAACACGGTGACAAAAGCTGCATGGACGCGATCGCTCTCTCCACACACCTCCCCGCTACCACGCACCCCCGCTTCCCTCTCCCACGATAAAAACTCATCTGTCTAGCTGCTTCTCCCTTCACCCCGCCAAGGGCTGACAGCTAATAAGATTAACAGCTCACTTGAACGGGTTTTGTTCATAACGGTTTAATGTGCGCACTCCCCAAAGATCCTTTCATCCCTTCACTCACTCGACAAACAGCAGGTGCCTACTTTGTGACTCGGTGCACTTCTGTCTACTCATAGCATCCCAGCCTCTGTCTTGGGGACGCGAAGTGAAAGAAGCTCTGTTTGAGGGCAGTGCCCCCGGGGAATGAGGGCTACCCTGGGACAGAACTCCCCAAATGGCACAGATGGCTGTAAGCCCCAGGCCTGCAGGTAGGGCCGCCGGGAAGACGGGGTCCCCGCGAGGACACAGTACCAGTAGCACAGCAGGAGGAGGAAGGTGGGCAGAGAGACGGCCAGCTGGAGCCAGCGCCAGTGAGGGACCGCGTAGGCCAGCCCGGAGAGCAGCACGAGCCCCACCGTGAACGCCACCTGGTAGAGGATCGCCACCGTCCTTCTGTAGCCCAAGCCCACGAATTCTGTGACTGAAACAGGACAAATGTCATTGGTGGGCTCCACCGAGGAGAGAAGCCAGGGCGGCGCGCCCCCAGCCTGCTCCGTGCCCTTCCCCCTCCTCCCCACGAGGCCCAGTCCTTTCGTCCCGGCTCTCCTCCAGCCGCCCCTTTTCTAAACCCCCCATCTGCCGTCTGGAGTTTTCCTTTTCATGCAGCAGGATTCAGTCTGCCGGGCTCTCTTCCCCGAGCTTTCCTCCCATCGGCTCCAGGCCGAACCGGACTATCTTCCACGACCCCCCGGGAGCGCTCGTTAATTTCACGACCATCTTTGGGTGCCCGCCAGGGACCTGGCCCTGTTGTGGGTGTTTGGATGTATCGTGAGCTCAGTCGGCAGAGTCCTGCCCTCCTAACCCCGCATTCTCGTGAGAGATGGTGGACGACACACACAAGGGAGTAAATCACAGCCGGGTCATAACACGATGCGCGCTGTGCAGAGAGAAAAGGTAAATGGCACGAGAGGATTCAGGAGAGTCCAGGGTGGAGGGGTTGCAGATTTTCAGAGAGCAGTGGGGTGGAGCTCGTGCCTGAAATTTGAGCCAAGACCTGCAAGAGGTGACGGAGTTAGCCGAACACAGAAGGGCGAAGCGAGTTCCAGGCAGAGGAAACAGCAGCGCGGTGGCCCTGTGGACGAGGACCCCGTCAGTGGGGCAATGCGCCCTCCTGGGGGGCCTCGCAGGCTTGCCGAGAACATTGGCTTCCACTGCGGGACACGCAGAGCCGCTGCGGCACAGGGGGTGACACGATCCCACGTCTATTAAAGGCTCACTGTGCTGTTCCCTGTAGGGGCCACAGGGAGGCCGCCGTGGAGGCGAGCTGAGGCTGGTGTCTGGGAGCCGTGGAAGCAGCAGAGGAGTGAGATGGCTGGGGTTCCGGAGGTATTTTGAAAGTAAAGGGGGCAGCAGGGCTGGCGAGGGGGGCACAGGGGGAACAGGCTGGGGGATGGGCGAGGACAGTCTCCTGGGTCCTGCCACGTGGAGGGGTCAGGGAGCAGAGGAGGAGCCAATACGGCGGACTGCCCAGGAGCCGCATGCGCAGGACCAGGGAGTGTGTGACCCGCAAGTGGGGACAGCCGCGGGAGGAACGAAGCCAGGGGTAGCTCTCACGCCACCACAGATAAATAGGTTTCCCTGTGGGTCTCCCTTTCTCTCTAGCCTTTGAGCTCCTTGAGGGCGGACGGGGGCCTTATCTCTCTTGGCACCCCATCTCGCCCCCTGCCTGCCAAATGGCAGCAGGTGCGCGCGCTGCAGGGAGGAGTATGGGGCGGGCATCCCTCTAGGCTACACCTGGGGCACTTCATCTACCTGGCAGCATTGTCATTCCCATGCCGAGGACCCTGAGGCACAGAGAGGTGATGGGACTTGTCCGTAAGACCACACAGCCGGCCAGTGTTGGGTGTAGATTTGACCTCAAAATTAATCCTCTTCACCATGTGCCAAGTAGTGCACGTTCGGCATATAGACGGCTGGGCTCTCACTACATATGTGCTGAACTCACTAATCGTAACCAGCGTGTTCATGGTTTCTCAAGGGAGGAATATGATTTTTCTTGGCTCTAGTGAACTATTTCTCAGGATGCCAAGCCATAGGACGTCGTTTTCAGAGACGGCAAGACATGGCTGAAATGTGGATTATCCCCACTGCCGTCTGATGTGCCCAAAAACCGGCTAAGGGACGCACAGATGGCTCTTACATTACCTTCTTCTAAGGAGGTATTTTTCAGTTTCTATTCTTACCCTTCATAGAAAATTTGAAAAAAAATAGTATATAGAATTACATTGCTTTACCCTTCATTTTTTAAAATCATTATGTTTATCTCTTCTTTTATTTCCTCCATGTCTTCTCTCCTGTTTAGTGTCCTTCAAACCAGTTGAGTTTGTTGTATTTACTTTGAAAGATGCTGGTTCTTTCATATTTAAAATGTTAAAATACTCTCCCACCTGTCTCCCCTTCCTGCACACCCCCTATCTCTGTAACCAGGTCACATGTGATCTTCTTTTCCCAAACGGATTAGTTGATACGGAAACACTGATTTATTTAAGTGGTTATTTAAGTGTCTCTCAAACAAAAAGAAAGAGAGAGAGCGAGCAAGAGAGAGAGAGAAGAAGGCCATCCTGACAGCATGCCCAGCCCTAGTCACGCAGACAACAAATACAGCTAGAATGACCACACTTTCTCCAGACCCTGCAAACATCCTCTTCCCCAAAAAACCCACGTCCACATTCGGCTCCATCCCATTCTACCCCACTACCTGACTTCCGTGGCTTCTTAAAGTGTGTGGAAACCTCAGGCCAGCGGATGCTTACTCAAGGTGTAGCCAGCCGTCCAGCTGCCCTTGCTGACCAGCCCCTGCCCCAGGCGGAAGAGCAGCAGGGACGTGTAGTCTGGAGCAACCGCCGTCAGGACGCCCAGGATGGCGCTGATGAGGGTGGTGGCCAAGAGGCATACTTTACGGCCAAACCTTCAGAGGCAAGGAGACAGCGAGGGGAGGTGAGTATTGAGTATTCACAGGGACGATGGGACAGCAAGTGTCTCTAGTGGGAGACAAGACAGTTTTTCTGAGGGACCATACAGTCCGTTGATCACTGCCCCTCCTCAAAGCCTGACCTGGTCCTTCCTCAGTGAACAGCGACCAGCGGCTCTTGCGAGGTTAATTAAGCCACTCTGAAGAGGAATCCTGACCGCTCTCAGCAATGTGGCATCTCAGCCAAGGATGAGTGGCCTCCCTCAGTGACTCTCCTAGTTCTCAGACTCATCTCCTCTCGTTACCTTTGTATTTAACAGACTGTATTACTATTAACAGGGTGCACCAGAAACCAGGCTTTTCCCCCCACATAGTTAGTCTTATCGATGGTCATACAAGTTTTTCTGGGAAAACCTTCAGTTCTAATAGTATAAATATTTTTTAATAAATTTATTTATTTTATTTTATTTATTTTTGGCTGTGTTGGGTCTTCGTTGCTGAGTGTGGGCTTTCTCTAGGTGTAGTGAGCGAGGGCTACTCTTTGTTGCGGTGCGTGGGCCTCGCATTGCGGTGGCTTCTCTTGTTCCGGAGCATGGGCTCTAGAGCACAGGTTCAGTAGTTGTGGCACACAGGCTTAGTTGCTCCGTGGCATGTGGGATCTTCCCAGACCAGGGTTCAAACCCATGTCCCCTGTATTGGCAGGCACATTCTTAATCACTGCACCACCAGGGAAGCCCCTAATAGTATAACTATTGAAAAGTGTTTTTCCCTTCCTTTTTCATGAATAAAATGGGCAAATTATTTGCTAAAACTTCATCCCATAATTGTGCTTTATTGATTCGATCTTTTAAATCTTATCCCACATTCTCTGGCAGTAAGGCAAGGAAGGAAGGGACCAACTTCTTATGTGGTTACATTGAACTGGCCCACACCCAGGATCTCTGCCCCGTAGCCCAGCAAGCCCTCTACCTTTCTCTGTCATCCTCCTTCCTGGCTTCCAGCATGTCTACTTCATTTATCTACTCCATGTCTTCTTGCCTCAAACTTCTATATACAGACACTTCTTGTCTGAAGCCCACATCTTCTTACCCAAGAATGTTCAGACATAATAGTACCAGCATCCATTTTCTCCTGTGTCTCCTCCCAAAGGCAGCCTCACCCACTGCCCTTGGGTCCAGCCCTTGACTGAGCCCCTTTGGTTCCTTGCTCTCTTCATGATATTGTTCTCATCTTCCTGGACCCTTCACCCCTCCACTTCCCCATTTCCTTCACAGCTATCTTGTTTTAAAGAGTCATCTACGTAATGATCCAAAATCTATGGGATGCAGCAAAAACAGTTCTAAGAGGGAAGTTTATAGTGATACAAGCCTACCTCAGGAAACAAGAAAAATCTCAAATAAACAACCTAATCTTACACCTAAAGGAACTAGAAAAAGAAGAACAGATAAAACTCAAAGTTAGTAGAAGGAAAGAAATTATAAAGATCAGAGCAGAAATACGTGTAATAGAGCTAAAAAAAAATAGAAAAAGTCAATGAAACTAAGAGCAGTTCTTTGAAAAGATAAACAAAATTGATAAATCTTTAGCCAGACTCATCAAGATAAAGAGACAGAGGGCTCAAATTAATAAAATCCAAAATGAAAAAGGAGAAGTTACAACTGACACCATAGAAATACAAAAGATCATAAGAGATTACTACGAATCATTATACACCAATAAAATGAACAACCTAGAAGAAATGGATAAACTTCTAGAAATATACAATCTCTCAAGACTGAATCAGGAAGAAATAGAAAATATGAACAGACCAATTACCAGTAATGAAATGGACTCAGTAATTTTTAAAAAAATTTCCCAACATACGAAAACCCAGGACCGGACAGCTTCACAGGTGAATTCTACCAAACATTTAAAAAAGAGTTAACACCTATCCTGTTCAAACTATTCCAGAAAATTGAAGAGGAAGGAATGCTTCCAAGCTCATTCTAAGAGGCCAGCATCACCCGATACTGAAATCAGACAAAGACACCACAAAAAGAGAAAATTACAGGCCAATATCACTGATGAACATAGATGCAAAAGTTTTCAACAAAATATTAGTAAACCAAATACAGCAATACATTTTAAAAAATCATACACCATGATCAAGCAGGATTTATCTCAGGAATACAAGGATGGTTCCATGTCTGCAAATCAAATGTGATATACCACATTAACAAATTGAAGAATAAAAACCATATGATAATCTCAATAGATACAGAAAAGGCTTTTGACAAAATTCAACCTCCATTTATAATGGAGAACTCTCCAGAAAGTAGGCATAGAGGGAACATACCTCAACATAATAAAGGCCATATATGACAAACACACAGCCAACATCATATTCAGTGGTGAAAAGCTGAAAGAAATTCCTCTAAGATCAGGAACAAGACAAGGATATCTACTCTCACCATTTTTACTCAACATGATATTGGAAGTCCTAGCCACAGCAATCAGACAAAGAAAGAGAGAAAGAGAGAAAGAGAGAAAGAGAGAAAGAAAGAAAGGAAGGAAGGAAGGAAGGAAGGAAGAAAGAAAGAAAGAAAGAAAGAAAGAAAAGGAAGGAAGAAAGAAAGGAAGGAAGAAAGGAAGGAGGAAAGGAAGAAAGGAAGAAAGGAAGAAAGAAAGAAAGAGAAAGGAAGGAAGGAAGAAAGAAAGAAAGAAACAAAGAAAGAAAGAAACAAAGGGAAAAGAAAGAAAGAAGAAAGGAATCCAACAGAAGAAGTAAAACAGTCACTGCAGAAGACAAATTATATGTAGAAAATCCTAAAGATGTCACCAAAAAAACTATTAGAACTAATCAATGAATTCAGCAGTTACAGGCTGCAAAATTAATATACAGAAATCTGTTGCATTTTTATACAGTAATGACAAACTATCAGAAAGAGAAATTAAGGAAACAATCCCATTTACAATTGCATCAAAAAGAATAAAATACCTAGGAATAAATCTAACCAAGGAAGTAAAAGATGTGTACTCAGAAAACCATAAGACATTGATGAAAAATTGAAGACAATACAAAAAAATGGAAAGATATACTGTGCTCATGGATTGGAAGAATTAATAGTTAAAATGACCATACTTCATTCAAGGCAATCTACAGATTCAATACAATGTATTGAATTTAATACAATACAATACCATAGAATACCAATGACATTTTTCACATAAGTAGAACAAATGATTCTAAAATTTGTATGGAAACACAAAAGACTCCAAATAGCCAAAACAATCTTGAGAAAGAAGAACGAAGCTGGAGGTATCAGGCTCCCTGATTTCAAAATATACTACAAAGCCACTGTAATCAAAACAGTATGGTACTGGCACAAAAACAGGCATATAGATCAATGGAACAGAATAGAGAGCCCAGAAATAAGCCCACACTTATATGTCAATTAATCTATGAAAAAGGGGGCAAGAATATACAATAAGAAAAAGACAGCCTCCTCAATAAATGATGGTGGGAAAACTGGACAGCTACATGCAAAAGAATCAAACTAGACTACTTTCTCACACTATATACAAAAGTAAACTCAAAATGAATTAAAGACTTGAAGGTAAGACCTGAAACTACAAAACTCCTGGAAGAAAACATAGGCAGTATGCTCTTTGACATCAGTCTTAGCAATATTTTTTGGATATGTCTCCTCAGGCAAGGAAAACAAAAGCAAAAACAAACAAATGGTATTCCATCAAACTAAAAAGCTTTTGCACAGCAAAAAAAACTATCAACAAAATGAAAAGGCTGCCTACAGAATGGAAGAAGATATTTGCAAACAATATATCTGATAAGAGGTTAATATCCAAAATATATAAAGAGCTCATACAACTCAATATCAAAAAAACAAACAACCAGATTTTAAAATGGTCAGAGGATCTGAATAGACATTGTTCCAATGAGGACATACAGATGGCCAACAAACACATGAAAAGATGCTCAACATCACTAATCATCAGGGAAATGCAAATCAAAACTATAAGATATCACCTCACACCTGTCAGAATGGCTATTATCAAACAGACAATAAATAACGTGTTGACAAGGATGTGGAGAAAAGGGAACCTTAGTACACTGTTGGTGGGAATGTAAATTGATGCAGCCACTATGGAAAACAGTGTGGAGTTTCTTCCAAAAATTTAAAATGGAACTACCATACAATCCAGCAGTTCCACATCTGGGTATTTTTCCAAAGAAAATAAAAACACTAATTCAAAAAGATATCTGCACCCCTATGTTTATTGCAGCATTATTTACAATAGCCAATATATGGAAGCAGCCTAAATATCCATCAATCAATGAATGAATAAAGATTTGGGGTGTGTGTGTGTGTGTGTGTGTATATAATAATGCAATATTACTCAGCCACAGAAAAGAATAAATTTGTGACAACATAGATGGACATAGAGGGTATTATGTTAAGTGAAAGTAGTCAGACAGAGAAAGACAAATACCATGTGATCTCACTCATGTGTGGAATTTAAGAAACAAAATAAATATATATTTTTTAAACTCATACATGAAAATTATCTACTCCTGAAAATAAATAAATAAATAAATGCTAAAAATATTCTAATCTACTGTGACTGAAAAATTCACTCCAACTTCTTCCCACATGTAAAGATGAAATTAACATGCTTTAAGGAAATACGGGGGTGTGTGTGGGGAAGAGTCGTCCACACACAGAAATCCACTCTCTCATCTCTCACTTACCTTCAAACTTCCACTGACACTGCCATTGCCCACCAACTTCTACATGTGGATCTTCTCTCCATATGCCCTCTCCTAGCTTATCTCAGACATGGTTTATAGCTTTAAATACCAATTGCCAGTGACAAATTCCAAATATTTAACTCTAGCCCAAACCTCATAATCCAGCTGCCTACTTGGCATCTCTTCTCTGTCTCACAGGCTACTCTGAACACATCTCCAATCTCAACACTTCCAAGACAGAACTCTTGCTTGCTCCCACCCGCTTCACCCCAAAGGGCAGCAACCAAGGCTGTTCCTAACCCATTCTGTCTCGTCTCAAAAAATGGCTCTGCCCGCCTCCACCCATCTGCTAGAAGCATAAACAGTGGCTTTGTCCCCCTTCCTCTCAGCCCCGCACCCCAGCTATACACTCTGCATGCAGTTTCAACCTCTGAAATCCATCCTAAATCCCCACCTGCCTCCGTCCTGCTGCCCCACAAAGTCCAGAGCACTCGCTGCCATGTCTTGTCTCCCTCAACTTCTGCAAAGATTCCCACTGGCCACATTCTCCCGCCATTGGCCCCTAAAGCCCGTTCTCTCCATGGTGTTGATGCTGTTTAGTTGGATCGGCCTTTACGTACCTGTCTGCAATGTAGCCGATGCCCAGGGAGCCCAGGAAGAAGCCCACATTCACACAGGACTGAAAGAGGTCCACCTTCCAAGAGTCATCGCACACCAGGTTAAACTGCGGGTCACACCGCGGTCGGAGGGGCCGAAAACACAAGACCGTTTGTAAGTCAAACTACACCTTCTACCCTCCCTCCGGACAACGTAAACGCACAACACAAAATGTGGGATCCCCCAGGTGCTTCACATCTTTTTCTCTTTACCACATTTTCATAAGACAAATTCAAGGTTTCTGGTGAATCTCAGTCAATGTCATTACATGCCTAATATCCTTAGCTTGGCTTTACCCTCAATATACACTAAAGAGGCTGTTGTCAAGTGCCACTGACAGTTATCAAACGACAGCACGGCCAAAAGGGAAGCCTTCTAAAGGAAATGCAGCAAAGTAATTATCCAAAGACAGAAATGTGGTAAAATAAATGGTTTCCAGAATTGGTCAAGGCCCTTAATTAAGTACATATTAATTACATGTTTAATTATGTAAATTCTAGCAGTAGTTATGTAAATCGGTCATGACTGATGGAGCTGTGAGTGTCAACACGAGAACTGCTGAGCAAAGACACAGAGGCCCGGCGGCGGGAGCTTCTCGGGGGCAGCCCGTGTGCTACACGGTGTGCAGGGGGTAGGGGGGGACCCGGGGGTGGCAGGAGACTCGGAGGGAGGGATTGAGGGGGAAAGACCTAGGCAAAGGCAGGAGCGGGTCCCCTGGGGAAGGACACTGGTGTGTGTGGGGTCCCCTCCATGCCTGGCACACGCGTGGTGGTGCCCATACGCGTGGGCAAGCTGGGAGGCCCGAGTGCCGAAGCATCACCGCTTAGAGCTCAGAGGTGCAGGAAGCAGGACGGCGCCCCAGGGACGCGAGAGGGACCGGGGGGCGGCCGCCGGGGGCCTCGCCTCCCCATTCCTGGCACAGCACCAGCTGGGTGGTGTCCAGGGACACTTTGGGTTCATGGTTCCGCCCCACCAGGCGACACTGTGGGGTGTGACGCAGGGAGGTCACTTAGCAACTTTGGGCCTCAGTCTCCCAGTCTGATAGGTGTGTGGTGCCCGTCCTGTCACCGTCACAGAGCTAGTGCAGGCACTGCAGGGACAAATCATGCGCAAATGGTTTGGTAGGTAATAAACCATTTGACTTTTTCAGTGGAGGCTTTGTTACCCATCACCTTTAAAAATCTAAAGCTGCCCACACGAGCCATGCCCTTTTCCCGGTCCCGGGGATCCATCATGAGCACGGTTAAAAATAAAATATAGGTAAAACTCCTTGCTATCACCGGCCTTTCAGAAACTAATACTGAGCTCGCGCTACCATCTGTCTCATGCTCAGAGCCCGCTGTCTGCTCGCAAGAGTAGCTCAGATCTGAGAGACGGGATGAGATACCAGTCACTCCCATTCTCTGCCGGTCCAGGTGTTTATTCCCTTTAAAATTCAGCTGAAAACACACCCTCGCCAGGAAGCTTCTCCTGCAGATCTTTGGCTTTCCTGCTGCCTGGTCCCTGTCAGCAGAACGCGGGGGAGGCCTCTCCTGGGTGTTATCCAGCTGACCCAGGTCTGCACCTGCAGCCGCCTCTTTGCAGCCTCCGCCCACGTCACCCAAGACGACTTTCTGTGCATGCTAGATTTCACCAAAGCCGCAGGACACCGGTTTTTTTGCCCTGGGTTTGTTCTACTCTTTGCAGTCAGCATCTTTGTAAGATGTCCCTGCCACCCTTCCTGAAATGCCCTGGGTGCCATCCTTCCCCGGGGGCGTGCAGAAGCCAGAGTGTTCGCGGAGCTCAAGGAAGGGGCACCCGGCCTTCCCTGCTAACCCCCCCTTCCCTGAGAACTCTGCCCCCAGCTGCGCTGAGGGTCTCGGTCCGGAGGCACCTGCAAGGCTTGTAAGCCTGCCTGCCCCTGTGCTCCCAAACCCTGCCACTGCCTCCAGACACTTTTGTGCCACCAGGAAGACAAGCCTGGCCCCTGGGGAAAGCCTGGGGCTGCACAGGGGGAGTGCAGGATGGGGTGACCTAGGCCGGGTCACCGTCCCTGCTGGAATTTCACTGGGACCAGGCCGTGTGGTGGGAACACAACCTATAGAGCAACACAGTGTTCACCAAGCTCGCCCGAGCACAGAATCACCCAGCGTCCTCGTTAGAATACAGGTTCCCATGGATCCTGTCTCAGCAGATACGGATCGGAATCCAGGTGATCCCTGGGATCAGGCGAGATTGGAAACGGCACATTCCTGCCCCAGATGGACCCTGACCTCCGCCCCCAGGACGAGGGGGGGAGCGGAGCCGGGTATTCAAACAGGTCACCTCATCGTCCTCCCTTAAGCCAGTTCCAATGTCCAAGGCAAGGCCAAGTTAAAGATTATTTCTGCAGAAATGAATAACAAAGGTGAATTACCCCCAAATTAAGCTTCAGCTTTGGATGCGGAGAGGAGGCAAAAGGGGTTTCGAGGCAGTGGGAAGGGAGAGTTAGAGGGAAGCCCGCTCCTTCCAGGAGAAATTGTTCTCACGCTCCTGACCTCAGGGTCCCCTCTCTCATGGCCCTTCATCACCTCCAGCCAGGTCCCACCGTCCCTCACACTCAGCGGGTCCCCAGATGAACTCTACCCTACAGCCCCTCACCTCACCCTCCCAGGCCTCCCCAACGCTGGATCGTAGGGCAACTGGAAGCCCACAGTTGGCCAAACGGTTCTGTGTCCCCTCCTCTCCAAGTCCACTGCCCCGCTCAGGCCACCACCTGGCCAGGCTCCCTCACCTGCACCAACCGCTACTGCCCTGTGTTCCAGCCTCAGTTTTCAGGAGCTTGGTTCCCCTTCCTCCCCAGCCAGAACCCTCTGGCAAATTGGCCCCATCCTTCCCCCCAGCCCCTGCCGGGCCTGTGTCTCTTAAATCGGTTCTTCTTTTCATTCCTGTGACAACCACGTTGGTTGACAGTCCCGCCGGGACTCATGTCTCGGCCTCCTCAAGCTCTCCCCGCCTGAAGAAGCCCCCGGCCCCACGCCCACCAGCGCCTGGACCATCCCCAAGGTCCAGCGAGGATGGTCTTCCTCCTCTGCCTGACCAGCAAGCTCCCTTGTTTGGCACGAAGGCAGGGTGGCCAGATTTAGAGGAAAAAAAAAAATACATGGTGCCCCGTTGAATTGGAATTTCAGATAAACAACTCTTTTTTTAGTATAAATATGCCCCCTGCAGTATTTGCATTCCCAGCCTCCGTTGTATTCCCAGGTATTGCACAACATTTGTATCAAATGTTGTGCAATACCTGGGACTTAATTAGCCTAAAAAAGTGTTTGTTGTTTACCTGAAATTCAAATTTAACAGGCGTCCTGTATTTTATCCGGTGACCTGCGTAAGGACTCAGTGCTCTGGCCTGAAGGTGAGCTGGCACCACCATTCTCCCCTGGGACTCCTCTGCTGGACCCTGGATTCCAATCAATTTAACAGCTCGTTGCTGTCCGAATGTAGCACCGGCTCCCTCTCCCCTGAGCTTTGGCTCACGCTTCCCCGCCCACTCTGTTCCCTCTCCTTGCTGCTCAAAATACCACCCAAGGCTCCATTCAAATGCCACTTCCTGAAGACCTACTGTATAGCACAGGGAACTATACTCAATATTTTGTAATAACCTTAAAGGAAAAAGAATCTGAAAAAAAAATAGATATGTAGGTATGTATACCTGAATCACTTTGCTGTACACCTGAAACTAACACAACATTGTAAATTAACTATACTTCAATTTTTTAAAAAATGCCACCTCCTTCTGGAAGACCCCCGTGATCAGCTCAGTAGCTAAGATCCCCCTCCTTAGAGCCTACTGGCCCCTCTGCATCTCCCACACGTGGTCTGGGACGCCGGTCTTATTCTCACCACTGCCATCTGTCCCTCACTCCCTGGAGACTGCAAACTCCTTAAACCTCATAGGTTTCTTCTCTGTCTCCCTCCTGGCATCACACCCAGTGCCCGAGCAGAGGAAAGGCTCAGATACGTTTACTGAATGAACAGATGGAGGAGTGAGTGGATGAATTCTTGCATCTGATCCTTTCCAAGCAGAGTATACTGCAGCCACAGAGAACAACACTTCCCCGTCCTGGTCTATTTCTAGATTCCCAGCGAGAATAGTGGACAGTTCAGTATCCCTGGGAGATGAGTCTTCCAATTGGACATCTGTCGTTGGAGGATGCCTTGGAGGTCAGATGTTCGTGCAATAGCACCCACCCTGCTCCCTCCTTGGGGGAAACTCCCTGCTCTGGCCCCCGCCCTCCTCGAGACAGTGAGCTGGCGAGGCCAGAGGAGCGGACACGGCGCTTTTCTCCGGCAAGAGCCCAGATGTGTTGATGCTGAGACTACTCAGTTCCCTTGTTTCAGGTGAGTAGCACCCTCACCGAAACCGAGCTCTGCCGACAGACAGACTCTGCATAGTTCTGGTCTGCGGCTTCACCACGTGACCTTGAGGCCAGTTTCCAAGTGCCTGCGCTTGTCACAGTACAACACTTTCCAAAGGGCCCGTGAAGGAAAAACAACCTGGTGCCTTTTAAGTAAAATATTCGCAGAGCAAACGCTCAGATAACTCATTAAACTATGCAGGCAAAGCCTTTGCCACCATGCCCCTCTCCCGTGGGCCGTCAGTGGGACACCCAGCGTGGCTCGGCTTGTCTGCTCAGCACCTTCACGCTGACCCCTGTGAAGGCAGGGCGTTATCGTCGCTGGTTTACTGACGAGGAAACTGAGGCTCAGAGAGGTTGAGTAACCTACTCAGTGACGCTCAGCCAACCCGGGGCCTGGCTGCGATTCTGTCTGACTCCAGGGCGGCTTCCACCCGCCTCAGAGGCCAGTGGTTAGCTGTCACGTGTCCATGGCTCCTGAATGCAGCAGGGGGGGGGGGGGGACGGGGGGCGCTTCACAATTCTAACAGTGGGGAAGCTAGACCCCAGGTGAATTCTGCAGGCCTGCGGAGGAGCCAGCGGGGCAGAGAGAAGAGGAGCCCCGGTCTCCCCAGAGACCCGCGTCCAAGCAATCCAGCTCAGCCCGGCTCTCGATGGTCTCTCCTCGGTTTCTTCCTCTAACACCCAGAGTCTGTGGAGGATTAAACAAGGGAAGGCTCCCGAGGGCCCAGCCTGCAGCCTGCTGATGCCAGCGTTCGGGGGGCACAGCCCCACTCCCGCTTTCCTGACGTGAAGCTGAACCTGCTACTCTTTGTCGTGTATTTCCTCCCTGGCCCGAAACCCACAGGCTCGCCCCAGCGCAGCGCCCGCTCGTACCTCGGTCACGATGGAGGAGCCGGGCGTGTCGTACACCCAGCCGTGCCGACAGGGGCCCAGAGGCAGGACGCTGCTGTTGGCGGCCAGGCCGGCCAGCGGGTCCACGCAGCCGAGGGCACTCTGGTTCCAGTCGACCTCGTAGCGGCGGCACCGGCGGGGGAAGGCCTGGCCCTCGGGTCCCGGGCCCGGCACCGTGTAGTTGAGCTCCTCGGCCAGGCTCCAGCCGCATCGCCGGCTCAGCTCGGCCACCCCGGGGCTCCGGCAGCGGTGGTCCGGGGTGAAGGCCAGGAAGACGATGCCCACGTAGATGGGGGCGAAGGCGGCAGAGATCAGGCACAGGATCAGGAAGGCTTGCTTCTGGAACCAACCGAACTCCCCGACCTGCTCCAGAACGTCGTCCACGGTGAGCATGACTGAACCAGCACCCTCATAGCTCTGACCAGACCTCTTCGGCCGCAGGGCCCGGGGTCAGTGTCTCATGTGGGTTTCTGTGCAATGCGCTGGTCTGAAATCAACTTGCTGTCTAAGCATAACACCCCTGGAAGCCAACCAACTGGAAATAATCTCTCACCCTGCAGACGGGACTCAGGCGAGCGCGGGAGGGGGACTGGCCGAATCGTTTGCTGGGCCAGGGAGTGCCCTGGGCGGGGGGCCTAATTCTGTTGAGCTGGAGTTCACAGCGCAAAAGCAGCGAGCAAGGGCACCGTGAGCCCCCCCGCAGTCTCTTCCAAAGGGATTGCCTACTTTAAAACTCTTTATCATCCAGATAAACCAAAGACAGCATGCTGGCCGCCAGGCACAGCTACAGGACCTACTACTTGTGATTGGCATCTGATGCAGGGGGGAGTGAGGGTCTGGCTGGGGTGATGGGAGAGCCAAGCCCTCCAAACGGACCCGTCTCCCTACCTCCTTGTCCCAACGTAGGACGACCACGTTCTCTGGGACCCACGAGGGACTTCACCCAGCTTCACTACGTCCCCAGGCAGGCTCCCGGCTGCTGGTCTGTGAGGCACCCTGAATCCCCAGGAAAGCGGGCCAAGGGGGCCGTCTGGGCACAGACCTCCATGGGCCCCGGCCAGAGATGCTGATAGAAGACCTCAGAGAGCCACAGGCAGAAAACGCCTCCCCCTCCCCCCACCTCAGCCCAGACATTCAGGCCAGGTCACTCCCTGTGCACACAGGAGGGACAGATAACAGACACAGGGGCTGCCACTGCACCGTCTCGTTCCTGGGACTCTCGCCTCTTCACTCTGTGGACAATGGGAGCTGGCCGCCGGCTGGTCTGGCAATACAGCCCGCCTCAGGGGGCTGCAGCTCTGCAAACCCCCTCCCTGCCTGGACTGAGCGCTCACTGAGGGGGAGGGAAGGAAGAGGGCTGGGGGCGGACCTCCGCAAGGCAGGGCCTCGGCACGCCCAGGCCAGGCGCTGAGTGAGATAATAGAAACTGTATCTTGGTCTGCCCCCACCCGCCCTGTTCCTGGCACGGGGCCCCTGAAACCCTTGACACTTCCCAGCGATAGGAGTGTCTTCTGTTCAGCGAGGTGGCCCCAGGAGGGCTCCTGGATGGCTCCTGGCCTCAGGAAAGACCAAGCCGTGATTAGAGACTTGGAACTTTCAGCCCTGCCCCCATTCTCTTGAGCAGCGAGAGGGGCTGAAACGGGTTCATGGCGACGACGTGGTGAAGTGTCCATTAGAATCCCAGCAGCCGGGGTTTGGAGCGAACACATCCACACACCCCAGCCCCATGGGGACAGCAGTTCCTGCTCTGGGACCCTCCCCGACCTAGCCTGTGTATCTCCTCTTCTGGCTGTTCTTCTGATTCTTCACCATATCCTCTAATAAACTGGCAAACCAATCAATGTTTCCCTGTCTTCTCTGAGCCGCTCTAGCAAATCACTTGAATCCAAAGGGGGAAGAGGTCATGGGACCCTGATTTACAGCTAAGTCGGACAGAATTGTGGGTAACCTGGGGACCTAACAGTGATTGGCATCTGAGGGGCGGGGGCAGTGTCGTGGGTCCGAGCCCTTAACCTGCGGGGTCTGACGCTCTCTCCAGGTAGATGGTGTCAGAATTGGGCTACACTGTGGGACACTCAGCTGGTATTGCAGAGAAGTGCTTGGCATGGGGAAAACACCCCACATTTGGTGACCAAAAGTGAAGTGTCCTGTGCGAGGAGCGAAGGGGCCTCCCGGGAGCAGGGAGAGCTGGGTGTTCCCTGCATTGGAGGAAGCTACTGGGGTTTTCTAACACAACCAGCCCCAAATGCACGGGCTGCCCTGAGATGAGTCCTCGGCTTGGGAAGCAGCCAGGGTGCGGTCCTGCCCCCAACACGACCTCGGGAGGAAGCAGGACCCTCCCTGCCCCCGCCTCCCCGGCCAGGCCGGACACCACTGCCCACTTTTCTCTGGGGAGAGAGCAGCCTCCCGGCTCTGGGCAGGGGCGCCCTCCGGCTCTCCGTGGCCTGGGAGATCTTTGTTCCTCTTAGACTGGAGAGCAGGGAGGCCCTCCCCTCGCCCTGCATCACTCCCTCCCCCCGTCTCCCAGCCCCTGGTCCAGGTGCACATCGGGGTGGCCAGGTCCTCCTGGGCTCAGATTGCAGAGGGCAGAAGCGACCAAGGCCCATGGGTAAGTGCCAACAGGGAAAGGCCGGTGCCACCATCCTCACTGGCCTCTCGGGTGACGGGCCAGGCTCCTCACTGATCTTGATATTTACGTGATCTTGCGAGAACCCTCGAGTTACCCACGTGTTAGAGACAAGAAACCAAGGCCCAAGAGGTCAGTCCCTTGTCCACTGTCATGCTGCTGGCTCTCGGCCAATTCTCAAGAAATCGATTCACTGAAAGCCCCAGGGCCAGTGACCAGTGACCAAGTTTCCAGGACTCTTGTGCTGCCACTCAACTTGCCCAACGGCCAATGAAACACAGATTTCACGCAAATATGCTTCTTTTGTTCCAGGACAGTTCACCCCAGGCCTTGGGACCTCCCGAGGCCTCGGAGGTAAGAAGAGAGGCCGGGCTCCCCTCCGGGAAAACAGAGAAGGCAGAGGCGTCAGGGGCAAGCCCAGATCTGCAGGTGAAAAGCCAGCCACCAGGGCTCCCGAGGTTCAGGTGACCCTCACGGTGGCGTGACTTCACCACGACCGGGCTGACTTTCCAGAAGGGCTGTGGGAGAACGGGCCTGCCCGCCACCCCGCGATCCCGGCCCCGGAGGCCCCGCTCCTGCCGCCACTGGGCCTCCTCCTCCCGGGCTGTGCTGCAGCGGGGCGGGGACGGGGTGGGCCGCGGCTGTCGCGGCACCGAACCCCAGCGTCGCTGTTTCCCTCTCCGTGCTGTCAGGAGGGGACCGTCCTGGAGGAGCAGACCTCTCCTCTCGGCCCCTGACCCCGGGACCGTCTTCCAAAGCAGCACCGCTCAGTAAGGCCATTAGGGGACAGGTGTTATCTATACCGAGGAGCACGGAAACGGCCGGAAGCGTGGGAACAGCACGGGAGCCCGCCGCGAGGCTCCGGCCTGGCCATCAAAGGCCCAGCCTTTCTTAGGGGCACGGACTGTCCCTCACACCCCAGGCTCCTCCCCGAAGCCAGCGGCCGGCTCTGATGGCTCTGCTTTGCCTGCACCCAAGCCGCTGACACAGAAGGCCGCCACCCAGGATGCTCCCGCCCAGGCCTCAATCAGGGGACAAAGCAGAGGAGCCCTCGGCCTCCACCTTCTCCTCCAGGGACCGGGACTGTCCTCCCAATGGCCTGCGTCTGCCTCAGCTGCCCATGACAGTCTTCTTGTCCTCACCTGTCCCAGGACACAGGCAGCAGAAGCCGGGCATTATTAAATCCCTACCTACCCTCCCCACCTCCAGAGCTCAGAGGGCCGAGCGCGCACAGATGCCGCCACTGAGGCTGGGGCTCCCGGGACGGGGGCCGGCCCACGAGTGCAGGCGGGAGCCCGTTCCGTTCTATTCCTGATGACGCTCCAACATTCCAGGGTGGGGTAGCCTCGCGACACGGTGTGGAAGCCTCGTCCAAGAGAACCCGCCAGCCCTCAGCTACCCACTGCCCTGTCCCCGCCAAGGGACCCACTCACTCACCCACTGCACAAAGTAGAGCACCTACTGTCTGCCAGGCTCTGCTCTGGGCACTGAGGACGCAGCAGTGAACAAACAAACAAACACCTCAGAGCAGAGATCTGTACTCAGCAAGGGAAACGCTGGACTGTATCATAGTAGGCGGGAAGTGCGACGGAGAAGATCTTGAGCAGGAAGGTGCGGGCTGTGACCGCAGAACCGGCGGTCAGGGATGGCCTCTCAGAGGTGATGTGAGCCTTGAGGGAGGGAGGAGGGCGAGCCCTGCGGATGGAGGAAGAACGTTCCAGAGAGAGGGGCCGGCAAGAGCAGAGGTCCGGCGGGCTTAGCGAGGAGGCCAGCAGGACTGCCGGAGAGCCAGCGGAGGGAGCAAAAGGACAGACGCCGGAGGGGCCACGGGCCAGGGCACAGGGCTCTGCAGGCCCTGCCAGGACGGGGGCTTTACGCTGCGGGCCCCCGGAGACAGCCTGAGCCTGAGCAAGAGGCCGGGCCCAGGTGGCTGGGATGGAAAGAAGCAAACTCAGGATATGATTGAAGGTAGAGAGGAAAGGATGTGCTGACGGACTGGGTGTGGGTATGAGAGCAAGCGAAGAGTCCAGAGGCACCACGGCGTTTGGCCTGAGCATCTGAAGGACTGGCTTGCCCTTAACCGAGGGGACTAGTCTGGGGGCTGCTGTGAATCGGGCCACGTCCGAAGAGCGTGTGGACAGCGCATGGGAGAGGGGCTTTGGAGTCAGCGAGCCCGTTCAAAGCCCGCCTCCATCAGCACCAAGCTGTACGCTATACACCTTCTAAGCCTTAATCCTCACGACTGCAAAATGGGTCTGCACCTGCCCCACCCCATGGCGCGGCTGTGCGGATCAGAAAGCCTGGGGCGGGAGGCAAGCTTTTCTGTAAAGCGCCCCGTGGTAAAGGCCCGGGCGTAGCGGCCTTTCTGGGCCGTCTGGTCTCTGCAGCTGCTCCCCTTCAGTCCAAGCGCCAGCGCAGCCCTGGATGAGACGTAAATGAACACGTGCGCCCAGCTCCCCACAGAGCTTCATTTCGGGACGTGGAAATTTTCGTTTCATCTAATTCTCATGTGTCACGTAATATTCTTCTTCCTTTAATTTTTTTCGACCATTTAAAAACCTAAACCCCATGCTTAGCTTGCGGGCCAAACCAACTCAGGTGGGACACAGCAGATGGACTTAAAGCTCAGGCCTTGGGTCAGGGTGAGCGGTCAAAACAAGCTGTTGGGGGCTTCCCTGGTGGCGCAGTGGTTGAGAATCTGCCTGCCAATGCAGGGGATATGGGTTCGAGCCCCGGTCTGGGAGGATCCCACATGCCACAGAGCGGCTGGGCCCGTGAGCCACAGCTACTGAGCCTGCGCGTCTGGAGCCTGTGCTCCGCAACAAGAGAGGCCGCGATAGTGAGAGGCCCGCGCACCGCGATGAAGAGTGGCCCCCGCTTGCCGCAACTAGAGAAAGCCCTCGCACAGAAACTAAGACCCAACACAGCAAAAATAAATAAATAAATAAATTAATTAAAAACAAAACAAAACAAAACAAGCTGTTGTTATGACAGCAGGGGAGAGAGTCCGATGACTCCTCCTGGTTGTGCACAAATGCACAAATTCCCCCTCTTGAATGACATGCGTTTCCCAGGCTGGTCTCTGGTGAAAATCCAAAACAGAAAAAAAGAAGAGACAGTTAAGGGAATTCCCTGGCGGTCCAGTGGTTAGGACTCCTTGATTCCATTGCAGGGGGCATGGATTCAATCCCTGGTCAGGGAACTAAGATCCTGCATGCCATGGGGCCAAAAACAAAATTAAATTAAATTAAATTAAAAAAAGAAAAGACAGTTAAAAGAAGAGACTCAGGTCCATGGGACTCAAAAACACTCTATTTTGCTCACAACTGCCAAGCTCCACTGTGTCCAGCAGATACAAAGTATTCAAGAAACAGTTCTTACATTGATGACTGGATCTAATTTTACGGGTGTGTCAGCACTGTGTGCGTGTGTTGGCATGTGTGTGTGCGGGTGCGGGTGTGTGTGTGTGCGTGTGCGCGCGTGTGTGGAGGTATGTGTGCGGGTGCGGGTGTGTGTGTGTGCGCGTGTGTATACACAAGTAGGGGTGCCCCTAAGGGGTGTTCAGAGGGTACCAGGAGCCCGGCCTGAAAAGCGTCTGTGTTCTCCACCTCCTGAGTGCACTGTAGCTTCTGTTCCCAGTTAGGGGCTGAACTGTGCTCTCCCACCCCAAACTCACATGCTGAAGCCCTAACCCCAGTACTTCAGAATTTGGATACAGGGTCTTTAAAGAGGTAATTATGTTAAAATGAGGTCAGTAGGTTGCGCCCTAAACTTATACATAGAGTTTCTTATTTATATAGAGGACAGTAGGACACAGACACACACAGAGGGCAGGGCGACCATGTGAATACCCGGAGGAAGGCGGCCGTCTGTAAGCCAAGGAGAGAGGCCTCAGGAGGAACCAGCCCTGCCAACACCTTGACCTCAGACCTCCAGCCTCCAGGACTGTGAGAAAATTAATCTCTGTTGTTTAAGCCCCGGTCTGTGGGCCTTTCTCTCCCACCAATGCACTGAGCGCGGACCAAGCACCAGCTGTTACTTCTCAGTCTCCATGCTCACCCGGTAAAGCAGGAAGCACGCTCTCCTCACATGAGAATCCAAGCTAAGCAACTAACTAACTTGCAGGAGCTACTTGGACGCAAAGCCAACGCCAAGCCTGACCCCTCCCTTCACAACCTACCCACCGGCCACCTCCAGCCTCATTCCCACCAGTGAACTGGCCTCTGAGGGGCTAGTATACACGGGCAGTTAAGGGCGCAAATCCTGAGCCAGAAGAACTTGGTTCAAATGCCATCTCCGTGTTTCACCAGCTGTGACCTTAGACTGACTGCCTAACCCTCAGAGCCTCAGTTTTCCATCTGCAAAATGGGATACCAGGAGTATCCACTCCACAGGGTTGCCATGAGGATTAGATGAGTTGGTATCTGTCAACTGCCTGGCACACAGTTAAAGATGTATCCGCGCCAGCTGCCACCCCAGGGCCCTGCACCTGTGGGCACAACTCTAACCTGCACGGTGACTCAGGAGGTGCGCTAGTGTCTCTCATGGTACCTGGCCTGAAAGACTTTCAGGACTGTTTGCATGGATTTTCTGCATAGCGTTTTCAGGAAATCCCAGGAAAGGCGACTGGCGTGGACCATGATGGGCATGAAAGGCAGTGAGAGGTCATGTAGGGCAGCCTGGCCTAGGGGCCGGCACCCGGCACAGCCATGGGGTCCCCCTCCACGTGTCTCATCACTGCCCGGCTGCTCTGGGAGGCTGTGGGCTCCTGGAGGCCAGAGGCTGGGCTTCTGGTCTCTGGATTAATTCCTGTAACAAAGTACCACGGGCTGGGTGGCTTAAGCAACGGAAATACATGGCCTCACAGGTCTGGGTGCCAGAAGTCCAAAATTCAGGTGTCGGCAGGGTTGGTTGCTACTGAGGGCCGAGCGAAGGCTGCCCCAGGCCTCCGTCCTTGCCCTGCGGATGGCCGGCTCCTCCCTGTCTCTTCACACCTCTTCCCACGGTGCCGTCTGTCCCTGTGTCCAAATTTCCCCTTTTTATAAGAACACAGCCCTAGTGGGTTAGGACTGACCCCACTGACCTCGCTTGATCACCCCAGTAAAGACCCTGTCTCCATGTCACATTCTGAGGTACTGGGGTTAGTACTTCAACATGTGGATTTTGGGGAGACGAGATTCAACCCGTAACAACGCCTATACCCCAGCATTCAAATGTGGGGAAATAAATGAAGGATGGGGTCAGAGCACCATTTCAGTGGTTCCAGTACAGCGGTCCATTGGTATCCACAGGAGGCTGGTGCCAGGGGCCCCCATGTGTCCTGAAATCCGGGGACGCTCAAGCCCATAGCCACCCTCCTCCATACTCACAGCTCCGCATCCACGGATTCGGCCAACCACAGAGCGCGTAGTACTGTGGTATTTATTGAAAAAAATTCGTGTCTAAGTGGACCCGTGCAGTTCAAACCCGTGTTGCTCAAGGGTCAACTGTACTTCAAGATCAGGGCTCAGGGTCAACTTCTTGGGGAACTTGACCCCAAGGAGAGAGAAGTACTGGGGCGACACAAATGGCGGGGGCAAGGCGGGGGGAGGGAGCGGAGGCTTCCTCTGGGGAGGGCAGGTCTGAGGCAGCGGGTGCCCACTTGGCCTTGTTGTCATTAATCAGCAGCGGTGTGTTCTCGAACAGACAACCCACGACCCTGCTCCTCGGGACTGTCGAGAGAACAACAGAGCCGTGCCCATGGTGACAGCACCCTCAGTGGGCTGTGCACGCCCCACCAGGTCCCCCAAGGGGACACGGGCCAGCATCCAGGGACTGCTGCGTGCCGTTCCCCTGCTCGGAGACTCACCGGCCACGTTTCCTACTGTAATTTCGCCCAGCAGTGTCTCCTTCTAAAGACTCTCTGAGAAGCCTCATAGCAACAAAAGCCATTTACCTTTCATTCAGCATTTTCCAAACTTTCTTGAACATAAATCGTTTCCAATTTTTGCAGAACATCTGTCATAATCACACAGAACAAGTGTTCCGTGGGGCGCACTTCGGGAAATGCCGCTATACGACAATTTGTCCGTATGCCAACGCGATCTTCTAGTTCAGGTGTGATTTCGTTCATCCTGAGCCCCTCGCCTCTTGCCCCGTGCTTCCAGAACGAGTCCCAAAGCCATGAGGTGGGCAGAGCAGGACAGGCCTCGTCCCAGCGGCAGGGGAGGCGAGGGCGTCCCTGAGGGGAGAGTGACCGTCAGGCGTGTCAGAGCGCCATCAGGATGAGGAGGGTGACCTCACGTGTCAAGGTCACCAAAGTCAAAGAAAGGCTGAGGAACTTTCCAGACAGAGGGAAACTCAAGAGAGACACGGCAACTGAATTGGACACGATTCTGAATGGGGTCCTCTTAGCGAAAACGGCGTTGCCATGACAACTGGCAGGCCCACGTGGGTGTTCTGGGTCCGGAGGGCGCATTGTGCTCGCGGGGGGTGACATCCCGAGGGGCCTGGGATGACAAGGCACCAGGGAGGCAGCTCACTCTCGCACAGTTGAGGGAAAACAGTTCTTGGTCCTGTATGTTCAAATTCTTTGTATGTTTTGTCAACTTTTTTTTTTTAATTTGCAGCCAAGGGTCACAGGGTCTGCCTGGGAACCTGACCCTCTACGCACCCACCCCATGGGATCCGGCACCCACGTCACTTCCCCGCTCTGGTGGAATGAGGCTTGCTCCCCGGGCCACCTTCTCCAGGACGGCGCTGAGAGCAGCTGCCGGGTGACCTGCATTGTCACCTTGTCCAGGGGTGATGACCAACAGGACCACTCAACTTTGCTTTCCTCTAACTCCGTATCAAAGTAACAGTACAAATTTCATTGAATTTGATTCACAAACTGGTCAAAACAAAATAGAATAAGAGGTAGAGAAATATGAGTAACTAATAATTCACGGCCTAACTTTGGCCTTTCCCTCTCTGTTTAGGGGAAACACTGTATTTCCCCCAGGGTGGTACTGACAGCGACTTCCACGGGACTCTTCAAGTTCCAGGACTGTTCCAGCCTTACCTCTGCAGCCCCTCCAGCCCCTCCGTCCCCGAGCACATGGCGGCCTGTCTCCGGGCCCACCCCAGCCCAGAGAGGAGCTGCAGGACCACCCGGACAGGCCACCCCGCCCGGGCTTTGTGCAGCGAGCCACCCGGGTACCCGTCCTTCCAGGAGGCACAGCAGCTCAGCTTCCCTTGAGAGACACCGGCCCGACGTCAGCCACGTTCATTTGGGGAAATAAGAAGTCATGTCGTGAAGTCAGAGTCGCGAGGATTCTCCAAAGCTGGTGAAGGGGGTTTTGTCAATCTAAGCTGGCCAGTACCTTCCGCTCCCGAGGCACACCATCCCCTTGTGACCTGATCCCCTGGACGGGAGCCAAGACCTCCATGCCCACTTCTTCAACTGGTACAAAGGGACCAAAGAATTCCTTCTGAATGCCCGGGCAGCCGTCGGCCTCCCTAAAGGAATCCTCGGATATCAGCCTATGTCAGAGGTTGGGGGAGAACTGGATTCAGCTGCGTTTAGAACGCTCTTGGCAGGAGCCGCGTTTCCACTCTCCCGTGGATTTCCTGGGCCCAGGGTTTGTCTACACCGTCCTGACCCTCCACTTACCCCATTCCTCCACCATTCAATGGACAGTCTCAAAAAATCGGGGGGGGCTTAAAAAATTTGGTTAAAAGGAAACTAATTACAATCTTAAAAGATTCTAATTCCTATTTGCTGCCAGGGAGCGGTTTCCTAAACTACCTGTGACCACAGCTGGCACGGACTGTTAGTCTGTTTGCAGGGGCTCAAGAAAAGAGCCTGAGCAAAAGCTTCATGCACACGGTCACTTCCCCATCCCTCTGCGGCCGGCACGAGCTGGGCACCAGGCCGGTGGCCCGAGGTGCAGACAGAGAGCTTCCCCACCATCAAGTTTACCAGTAGGGCCAGTGAGCACCTGCAAGTGCCCCTCCGGACAGAGAGGGCCTCCTGCGTCTTAGCAGGAAGGGAGTGGCTTGGAGAACAGCCCCCTGGACACAGTGTCCGATGACCAGCAACTCTGGCGTCACAATGTAAACCTTTATAAGACCCCAGAGTGTCCGTCTCAGGAGAGACATTATAAAATCCTTAAAAATAAAAAAAAAAGTCACCCCAATTGGAAATAATCAGAAAATGAGGTGGGAAGGGTGCTAACTCCGAGAAGTCCAGTCATTGACATTGACATTGACATTGTAGTAACCCCGTTTGGTCTGCTTTCACATTAATATCTAAGAAGCTCTCATTACGTGTCAGCAATTTCAGATGGAAACCAAATCTGTGCAAGAGAACCCCTCCTGCCCCCACGTTAGCTTGGGCTGAGCACCAGGATGCTTTCTGGTAGCATGGGATCTGCACGCATGGTGGTTGTTTTGGTCACAATACCCTTTCTCGGAAGGAGGAAGAATCAGGTGTGGACGAAGCTGACAGAAGCCCGGGGGCCTCGGGTGAGCACCGACACGCAGGGAGACTCCAGAGAGAAAGCTGATGTGCTGCTCGTGAAGGGTCGGCTGCCATCCGGACATGTAACAGGAGGCACAGAGATGGCATTGGGCGTGGCAATTAACCAGGCAGCTTTTCACGCTCATGGGGAAAAAGCAGGAACAACCAGTTAATAATTTATCTTTTATTCAAATTGTTGAATACTTCATATTACAGTAAATTTGATTGAAAAAAAATGAGGAAAGAAATCAATTTTTAAAAATACACTCATGTTGAAATCAAATAAGCCAGCCAAACGGAGTACAAACCAAGGAACCCTGTAGGTTGGTTTGCTTTCCAGGATATGAATACCACTGAGTCTATATACAGTTCTATAATGCAAGAAAAGTCATTCATTAAACACTTCAAGAAAGGAGCCAAGAGCTGGGAAGGACAGTGGTCTCGCCCTCCCGTCCTGCAGACTGAGAGGCCGGCCTTGGCCGACCCCCCTCCCCACCCCACCCCCGAGCAGGAATCCACGTGCAACACTAGGGGCGAGAATCTGGCCCACTGGCTTTCATGCAATTTCCGTGAGTCACGCACTGTGCAAATTAAGGCTTCTTATAGGTCGAATAGTTGATAAACACTTTTTTCTTAAAAAAAAAAAAATAAGCACAGTAAAGGTGGTATCATGAGAACCTGAAGAGGTGAGACCTACACCGCCAAGTCCGGAAAAAAGTCTGACATCTCAACTCCATTCTCTCTCTCACACACACACACACACGCACGCACGCACGCACAAATCAATCTTTGGGTGGGTTGTTTGACTTCACCAGCTGGCGGAAGAAATACTGATAACTGTGCTCTGTGCGCCTAGGACTGAAGACGTCATGCAAAAAGCTGCAGCCGTTACTGACCGGAGGCAGACAGCAGGCAGACCCTCCAGAGCCCAGGCACTAGGGACCCACACGTGTGTGTGTGTGCACGCACGCGCCCTCACGAGACAGGAGCAAAAGGGAAAAGAGAGAGAACGGCAGAGTCTAACCTAGAGGGCATGTCGTGGAGTTCAAAACCTCGTATGGAACCACCCGACCGCCCCAACAGCCTCCCTGCTAAGGGATGGACAGATAGATTACCCACTGCCGGCAGGAAAAAACTGTTGTTGTTGTTGTTGTTGTTTTCCTTTTTCCCAAACCTGAGTAATTGTCAAAGTCAATAAATAGGAGGAGAGAATTAAACGCTAAAATATAATGATCAAATACCCTACAGGGCCTAAAGCAGCAAGGGTTTTCCGCAAACGCAGCCCTCTGTTCCGAGACGCGTCTGGCCCGGGCGCGGTAGGAAGCGCCCGGCGGCCACGTCCCGTGCGAGGACTTGGGACTAAACACGGGGCCCCGGCGCCGCCCTCCAGCAGCTGGAGCGATGCCCCATCCCGGTGACCACAGAGAGCGGCACCCACCTCCTCACCCTCTCCCCCATCACCAAAACTCTTCCCTTTTGAAACAGTTTTTGTTAAAGGCAAAAATGATAGAAGCATCACGGAGTCGAAGTCTTATTTGGTTGGAGGTGCCGGCGGAGTCGCCGAGCGCACCCCGCAGTCTAGACGTGCAGGAGGTCCTCGTCGCTGTCGTCGTGGAAGGAGCTCACGGGCTTCTGCGCGGCCCGGGGCCTCCCCCTCCTGGCCTGCTCCACACTCACCAGCCCCACCCGGTCGTCCGCTTGCTCCCGAAGCGCCTTCCTCGGCGGGGGCCTCAGTGGGTGCACGCCTTCAGCCCCGGCCCCTCTGCCCGGGTGCACTTT
Source organism: Balaenoptera ricei (assembly GCF_028023285.1). Taxonomy (NCBI): domain Eukaryota; kingdom Metazoa; phylum Chordata; class Mammalia; order Artiodactyla; family Balaenopteridae; genus Balaenoptera; species Balaenoptera ricei. The sequence continues at coordinate 7,861,171 of NC_082650.1, forward strand.
CACCTCCGGGAGGGTCAGCACCTCGTCCTCGCTGTCCTGGTCGTCCCCGTGCAAGGAGGTGAGGGCTTCGGCTTTCACGGACTTGGTAGTGACGTGGCCGTTCTCCTGCCCCTCCTTCCCGGGCCTCGGCGACGGCAGCTGGATCTCTTCCATCAGCCACTCAGTTTCGTTCTCGTCCGCCTCTTCCTCCTTGTTCACCTGCCGGGACACAGCAGAGACCGTGGGTCGGCCTGAGACCTCGTCGGCCTCCTCTGGCCCCCTCCCTCCATGACCCACCCAGAGGCGGGGCCCTCCTCCCAGCCCACCGCAGCCATCACCGTCCCGTGTCCCCCCTCAGGGAGAAGGGGAGGGCTGGCGACTGCCAGCTCCTGCTGAGACCCAACCACAGCAGATGGTGTCGGGAGGCAGGAAGGTGGCCAGCGACACGGCGGCGGTGCCGGGGGACGGGGCCCCTCTGCTCCAGGGGCCCTCGGGCAGCAAGGACAGGAGCCGCACGGGGGACGCGGGGACGAGTGTAGTTGAGGGAAGGCTCCCAGAGAGCAGCTGGCAGCACACTCAAGAGCCACGAGTGCATTTAGGCCCTCTGGCCTCAGTTTCTAGACAGTTATCCTAAGGAAGACATCCAAATGCCAGAGGCACAGAAATTTTCATTACTGTCTTTTTTTGTAGAATAGCCAAAAAAGTAGAAGTAAGCTAAATACTAAACGCTGTAAGAAATCAGCGGCAACCACAATGAGAAAAACTTGAAGGAAAAAGAACAAAACGTGTGTTCGGGTTAAGAGCAGAGGGACATTTTCCCTTTGTCCATTTCAAACTTCCCGCGATGACAGGTTCCTGTAGTCACTGACCGACATCATGACAACAGTTCGATCGCGTGCGTGCGCGCGTGCGAGTCGCCCAAGACCTCGGCAGGCATCAATTACCTTCGAGTATTTGTAGGACACGCTTGCGCTTCTCCGACAGCAGCTGGTGATCTTGCTCATCACCGTCTCCCTGGAAGGAGCCCCACGTTACTCCAGGCTGGAGCCACGCCCCCTCCAGCTCCCGAGTGCCCGCCGCCAGGGGGCTGCAGCCCCAAGAGCGAGCGCTCCCTCACCCCACCGAGCGCTCCCTCACCCCACCGCAGCAGGGCTGTAAACCAGTTCAGCAGGAAGAACGCTCTAGAGTCAGACAGACACAGATCCAAATCCTGCTCCCCGTTTTCAGGGTGTAAGAAGGGCCAGAGTGGGTTTCCCAGCACTTGTCCTTCTGCTTTTTCACGTCAATACGACGACCCACACCTTCCCGCCACCCCAGGGCTGCGCCGAGATTACTGGGCCAAGGGACGAACGCAGGGCCGGCTCACACCCAGACCTCCCGCCCTGATCCTGCGTCCCACTGACAGCCTCTCAGGGTCGGAATGGCTGCGGTCAGCACTCCCGGACCCTCTCTCCTTTGCCTCTGGCTCCTCGGGCAGGTGAGAGAGGCAACAGGCAGCCCCAGAGCTGGACCATCCCTGCGCTCTGGACAGGGCTGACCACACACAGAGCCCTGGGCCTCATTCATGCGTTACATGAAATCTGCTGGACGGTCCTGCTGCCTGTGAGTGACAAGACCTTTCACCAGCACAGGGGAGCCAATGGAGGAGGTGTCACACCCGGTACCTAACAAATGCTCCCCTTTTAAAGGGCAGGCAAGTCAGCTGATCAGAGGGAAGTCAGCTCGTGACAGGTGTTTAACTCTCTGTCCATCTGTGCACACGTGCAGAGAGCCACATCCTGGGAACAGGTGGGCAAGGCCAAGGCCCGCAGAGCATCTGCCACGTGACCTGACAGGGCCCACAGCCCTGGTCAGACAGGACACATCGCCACAAGGACGCAGACGTTTACAAAACACAGCTTTGGGGACTGCTTCCACACTTCGGCTGCTGATGGGCCCAAAAAAAGGAGCCCAGATTCCGACTCTGAACCACTGACCGGTGCCCCGGCCCACTCCCCTCTCCTTACCGGCGCTCCTTCTTATGCAGCAGCAGGGCGAGCAGGCAGCCGGTGAGCGCCACCAGCAGCAGGCTGAGCACGGCCCCCATGGCCTGGCTCCGCTCCGAGAGCCCCTTGCGCTCCTGCGCGTCGTCCCCGGCGCTCTCGCTGTCGAAGCCCACCCTGCGGGGAGGCCACACCACTCAGCCACCGCCACCGCCAGTGCCTAGCGAGGCCCAGCTCGGGCGGTGGCCCTGCCTTCGCAGCCCCCCCCGCAGCGAGACGAGATCCACCAGAGGTGGAGGACAACAGCGGGCAAACGCCTCTGATGATGAGACTGAGGCGGGAGGACGGGGAAGGGCGATCCTCCGGCCACACAGCCCTTCGCCACTAAGGGGACGAGAAAAGCTGAGCTTTGGGCAACACGCCTCCCCCAGGCCTCGCTGATCCCGCTGCAGGGCCCCGAGAGCACAGAGGCGCTTCTGGAGCAAAGACTCAGGGACACGCTGGCCGCCCTCGTCTCCCGGGAACACAGCTCTCTTCTCTGGGAAGAAACAGTGATCACAGCCCAGGTAACAGCTTCTCCCTCCCAACAACTCATCTTGGGACACAGCCTCAATGCTCCTGGAGTTAAGGGAACACCGTGGGGCAGAACCCCACTTACCCCAGAGGACACACAGCAGAGGTGTACCAGGAGAAGAGGTACTGGCAGTCGGCGGTCTCGTGGCTGAACTCGGGGATCCCGTCCTTCACCAAGGGGTCACAATGGAAGAAGATGGTGGAGGAGACAGATTTCGTCTTGTCTTTTCCACACTTGGAGGAAGAGGCAAACACCACATCCAGATCGCCATCTGTCAACAAGGCAGGCGCACACACAAGCACAGCACCATTACCATTGGTGTTTCAGTAGTGGGCCAAGTTTACTTTTTCATTGCCTGTAAAAAGTCTGCAGAGACTTAAATTCAGACGTAAGGGTCCTTCATCAAATGTCCCAGATGAGCTCTCACAGACTGCTCAACACACATTATGGGGCCCCTGCCCTAAGTCAGAATGTGGGAAAGACTTGAACCTTGCCCAAAAAGAGGTCTGGACTTTGTCCTCAGCTAACAATATGATCTGGAGGCGGGGCTGCCTACAGAGAATCAGTCCACCTGGAGACCGAGCTTGACCAACCAACCAACCAGCCAGTCAACCAACCCACCAGTCAACCAACGAATCAGTTAACCAACCAACCAGCCAGTCAGCCAACCAACCAACCAACCAACTGAGTGATCAACCAGTCAAGCCTACGCAATGAAGCCCCAATAAAACCTCTGGACACTGAGGGATGGGCGGGCTTCCCTGGTCAGTTCCTGAGCTTGTGTGTGTGTGTTGTCACGTTCATGCTGGGAACACAACACGTCCTGATTCCACAGGGAGAAGACAACAGAAGCGTCCGGCTCCCCCCCCAGACTGCACCCTACACACTCCTCCCACGGGCCGGCTTTACTCTGTATCCTTTCACTGTAACAAGCTGTAAGCACGACTACACAGCTCTTAGCTCTGAGCACCCCTCTAGTGAGTTATCACATCTGAGGCGGAGACGGAGCCCCCTGAGCGTGCAGCTGCTGTCAGAAGTGAGAGGCGCCTGTGCGGACTCTGCCTTGTGCGGACAGCTTCGTGGTTGGAGACTCAAACCCCTCACGACCGGCCACCACTGGAGCACCGGGGAGCGCAGCGTGTGCAGCCCGCGGGCTGGGCTCGGGAAGGCCCCGCGCGTCCTCACTCACAACCGGCTGGGCCGTGACCCGAGTGGGCTGTCCCCCAGGCTGGAACGAGGGCACAAGCTGGTGAGCCGGTGAGGGGCCGAGGTGGCAGCTCTGAATCTCAGCCAGAATCTCAGCAAGCGACGGGCTCTGCGGCTTCCCACTCTTGCCCACTCGGATGAATGCAGACTCGTGAAGGGCGTTAAACTGCATTCTTCCTGAAATGTGGACGAAGGCTTAAAACTAAACCTACTTCCTAGCGCTGGTGAATGAAGGCAGAGAAAAGGTCTGAAAATGATTTCATTAACCAAGAATAAATAACCGTGCGCACACAAGCGTGCGTGTACACACACACACACCACAGACACACGCACCCCCTGAAGCTGGGGGGCCGCAGGAGGCCAGCTAGACTAGACGCAGGCCTCGTGGACGCGAAGGTTCTCACTCCAGTGGCCGGGCCCCTGACCAGGGCTGTGGCGTGAAGCCTGACCACTGCTGCAGGTGCACCAGCAGCAGTGCCCCTGGGTGTGAGGAGAAGCGAGCACGGAGCTGGGACAGGCCGGAGGAGGAGGACGGGGCGGGCGGAGGCAGTCCAGCAGGAAGGCCCGTGGAGAGGCGGCATGGGGCCTGCAGGGGCTCGTGAGTAATCTGATGGCTGGGTCCGGGTGCGTTTGCAGGACCAGCTGCTAATAAAACGGGAGTCTGTCAAAATCTTCCAGGCGGTTTTCAAAAGAGCTTGGACTTTCCTTCTCTGCAGAGCAGTGGCCTTGGAGGCGTTTAAAGCAGCCCTTCAGTCAGTCAACAGACATTTACCAAGCACTTACTACAGGGCCAGGCCCTGAGGACAGCACCTCAAGAGAGGGCCCAACCAGCCACTGCACGACTCCAGCATCCGACCCAGAGTCACTGGAAGAGAACAGAGCACCAGCGGGCTGACTCCATGACAGGGAATCACGGAAGCGAGCCAGACTGACCTGGCAGGTCTCTGCCCAGCCCCCCGTGGGCGCTGTCAAGTGCAGTGACCAGCTCGGTACCTGAGCACGGAAACGCCCTCGTCTAGGCTACACCTACTCAGGGAGCAGCGCTCCCCCTCCCCGCCGGGAATCTCTCTCTCAGCAGCCCTTTGAAGTCAAAGTCAGCTGGTTTTGTAAACACATTTAATTGTTTAAAAAGCGAGTTCATTCACTTGGTTCAAAAATCAAATCATGAAATGGTATATAGTGAAAGACTAGTTGTTTAAAACAAAAGCACATGAGCTGCCTCCTGGAAATATTCTTTCAAGGTCAAGAAGGAATCAGGAAAGAAATAAGTGAGGGCAATTAAGAGGTACAAACTTCTAGGTACAAAATAAATGAGTCACGGGTATGAAGTGTAGAGTGTGGGGGAATATAGTCAATAATTATGTAATATCTTTGTGTGGTGACACATGGTAACCAGACTTATCGTGGCGATCATTTTGAAATAGCGTTGTAGGTCAATTATACTTCAAAAATAAACTCACAGAAAAAGAGATTAGATTTGTGGTTACCAGGGGAGGAGGTTGGGGGGAGAGGGAATTGGATGAAGGTGGTCAAAAGGTACAAACTTCTAATTATAAAATAAATTAATAATAGGGATATCATATGCCACATGCTGAACATAATTAACCCTGCTGTATGTTACATTTGAAAGTCATTAAGGGCGTGAATCCTAAGAGTTCTCATCACAAGAAAAAATAATTCTTTTCTTTTTCTTTAATTCTGTATCCATGTGAGATGACAGATGTTCACTAAACTTGCTGCGGTCATCATTTCATGATGTATGTAAGTCAAATCATTACGCTGTGCCCTTTAAACTTATACAGTGCTGTATATCAATTACATTTCAATAAAACTGGAAGGGAACAAAAGGAACAAAGGAAAAGCTCCATCAGTGCAGCGGAATGCCCTCCTCCACACCCACCCGAATACTTGGGTCAGGTCTCTCTTTTCTTCTCATCCTTTTGACAAACCCGAAACCTCCTACCCTTCTACAGTAACATCTGAAGTTTCAAAATAAAGACATATTGTGACAAAAACCAAACCAAAGGAAATTCCGGACGTGGCCATGCACGCCCACCTCACCACCTCTGGTTTAGACCAAGTTTTGCTTGTTTGTTTAGGAGGTAAATCTTCCCTATAGCGAACCGCTCTGGTCTGACACACGCTGCTCAGTCCGCTATGACAAGCGCGTGTCAAGACACAGGATCGGACCCAGGGCTTTTGTGCTAAAACTGATCTGACGTTTCAACTGCAGGGCGTTTGTTCATGAAAATACGTTACAGTTCCTCCAAGGAAGTTAAACGTGGCACATGGAGGGAGAGAGTTACCTTGAACGTAGTATTTGGTTTTGTCAGAAGTCCCGACTTTCCTACTGAAGTGCTGGTCGTTGGGCTTCACCTGACAGATGTTGGCCCCGGAGCACGCGGGGTTCGTGGAGCTCGTGATGGAGGACAGCTGGATCTCGTACAGGTACTTGTCCCCATTCGTTCTCATGTCCCCAGAGGCGCTGAATCGCCTAAAAGAAAAGGTCGGGTGACTCCAACGGTCCTTCAAGAGAGCCCTTTGTCACCTGGACCCAAAGCCCAGGGTACGGGGCAGGGCTACAGGATACTGCCGAGGGCACCACCTGCCGTCTCCCCGTCCTACTGCCCAGCCCTCCGCGCGCGGAGCTTTGCTGCCCTGTTCTCAGATGCTGTGCCCCGCACCATGCCCGCTTCCCCCTGCCCAGGCACAGCCCCGGACCCCGAGACCCACCCAGTGACACCGCTGAGCAACTGACTTTTTTATTCACAAACTAGTAAGCCCAGAAGTTCCTCATCGAAAATTGTTTCAGAAGGTTCCAGCTCTGACCCCTGGGCGAGGGAGGAGGGGCGACTTTATGTTTACATTCAGGAGAACTCAGCATCTTTGGTGTTACACTCAATAGCTGAGTAGTGCTTGCCCTCTGTTTGAGCGAAATATGACGACTACCTGGAAACGGTAACTAAAACACACAAACACTTGGCCCTCTTTATCTCGCAGCCCTCGGCCGGGGAGAGATCTGAATACGTGGCAGCACCCAGAAGGAAAATGCTCCACTGACTTGAAATAAATGTCCCCGAGGCTGAAGCTCCTGCCGTTGGCTGGGTTGGTGATGGTGCCGTTCACCATCTGCACCTCCTGCGGCTTCACCGCGCAGGCCGCTCGCGAGTCCCAGCTGAAGTGGTAGGTGCAGCTGCCCATGTCGAACCTGCAGGCGGCACACAGACCATGGTCACGGCCACCCTCCCAAACCAGAGGACGCCGCCGGGCTAGGAGGGCGACTTACGATCAGGAAGATGCCCACCCAACCCATCTGCCATGTGAAAAAGCAGGCAAGCGCTTACATGTATTCTTAAAATTTAGAAACTGTGCAACGTCTAAAAGCTGGAAAGGTTTGCTCCTAGATTTTTGAATATTTGCTTTACAAGCACTTCAGACTCTCCAGCTGATTCAATCCTTTGACAACGCCTGGGTCTCCCCTTTCCCAAGCCCAGCTTCTGGAAGGAATCGGTCGGTTCACAAACACAGCAGCTCACACGCTCCCTCTGCTGGCCAAACGGTCCCCCCCACAGCCCCAGACACGGAGCTGCCCAGAGATTTCCAGGATAATCCAAGAGCAAGCATCCCAGGTGCCACCGTGCCGGCCGCGGGTCCCAGACAGGCTGCTTGAACAGCTGGCCTTGGGTGGCACCAATCAATGCCCTTTTGGTTACACTATGACATTCAAAGCCAGAAGCCGGTGAAATCCTGCTTTACGCATGTCGCAGCCCCCTTCCAGGGACCCCTCCCCGCGCGGGGCAGCCCCGGCTCCACCAGGCCACGGGTCTCAGCGGCCGGTGCCCCTCGCCGCCCCCAAGGGGAAACCATGGGGAGAAATTCCGACGGGGTCCCGGCAGGCCCTGCACACAGCTTCCCTGGGGGACCCCATCCCCTCACCTTGTGAACGAAGGCCGGCCCACTGTCTTCGCACAGGTCAGCTCGATGACGGCGGATGCCGTCTTGTTGTCACCACACTGATGGCCTTTTGAATAAGTCACGATGACTCTGTCATCTGAAACACAAACGACTGAACTGACGCTATTTCTAGGGCATCGCAGGAGCCCCAGTGTCAGAAGTCAAACCTGTATCATGAACAAACGTCTGTGCCTCTGGAGACTCATTACGCGGGTCATCAGCACCGCCAAGCCTGATGACCGCGCCCGGCCCGCGTCGCTGCCCGCACAGCAAGAGGAGACCGGGGTTCAGACCCCAGCCGACCCCCGCAGCGTGCGGTCCGGGGCCGAGCGGGGAGCGCCCGGTGCAGCGTGTGCGCGGGGGGCCCCCGCCGTGCGCAACTTCTGTGCCGTTTTAGGCGCTTCCCCTCGCATTCCTCCATCCTACCCTGAGCCTCCCGGGAAGGACAGGGCAGGCGCCAGACGTCCACCCTCCAGCGTGACACTCCACCCACCACAGCTCTGGTTTCCTCAGGCCTCCTGGTTCCACGTGGAGCTCTTTCTGCTTCTGAAGGTTCTTCTCCACGTGGTCAAAGAACCAGGGGAAGCCCAGCCTGCAGGGGCCGCGAAAAGCAAGGCCGTGCAAAGCAAGGCCGCGCTTCCAGGGGCACGTCTCACAGGGGCTCAGCGCACAGACGGTGGCTCTCGGGGCCAGCACGGGACAGTCCTCCGGCCTGACCCTCACACACCCGACCCACGTCCTTCGAGACAGGGGACGCGGAGGGGGCGGCACCCGCTGCCCAGGTGTTCTCCGGGATATGGCCAAGGCACGGGGACCCCTCGACAGGAAGTGAGGCCCATGCTCCCGGACCCACCCAGGTTCAAGGCTGCTCTGGGTGAGTTTGTTTTAAATATTAATATTGGGCTTCGGTGAAAATTTTGTAAGAAAGGGTTCCACAGCTTTGAAGAGAAATGCTTAAACTTCTGGAACGTGGAACCAACAGGTACAGGTCTTGATGAAGTGCCTCCACCATCATACTAGATGGACAACACACTCAACCTTCCACACCTCCAGTTACCCAAGCTGTGAAATGGACTCTTAACACCTGCCCGGGCCACTGAGGACCACACGTGTACAGACGCATAAATCACACACGTACAAAGCCTGGTTGCCGGGGACTGTTAACTCCTGGGACAAGAGTTCATCTCTTCACCCCACAAGGTCACACCCCCTAAATGCTCGTGGGGGTCACGGCAACTGGCCTTAGATGGTCGTCCTGTTGGGGCCCAATGGTAAGACCCCGCCTGGTGTGTCAGGGAACAGGTTTTACTAGCTCATCTTTTCATGAGGCTTCAATGTTCTAGTTTTTCTCACCTGGCTGTGGGAAACCGAGCGAGAGACGGGTCAAATATCCACGAGGACGAGATAGCAGGGACAGACCCACCCGCAGCCCCTATGCCCTTCGTGGCGGCTACGACCAAGATCTCCAACGGAGGGCGGGCCTTGGGCCAGGAGTTCTGGCCACTCCTGCCGGGGGGTGACTCGCCCCACTTCCAACCTGCAGAGTTGGGGTTTTTCTCAAGGGTGACAGTGGTTCCCCAGAACTCCCTTTCTCCCTGTCAACAGCTGGAGTGGACATACGGCTCCCCGTGCTCTAATCAGGACAGCTCGGGGACCCCCTCCAGCCAGACAGGCACACTGAACATTGTTTCTTCCTTGTCCTCCCAACACACCTGACTGTTCCTAAACTAAGAAAACCCTGCCTTTTCCTTTGACGTGATGAAAGACTCTTTCACTCAACAACCAATTGCAAGATGAATTTTCTATTAAAACGAGCTTCATTTTGTGTTTCCGAATTAAAACATTACGAAAGTGTACCCTGAATCGTCTTTACCAGGTTCTCATGTCAGCGTTTGGCTTCCCCGGATAAACACTTGCACATATACACAGAGGCTGGAGCAGGGACTCAGAGGAACCCTGAACGTTCTGCCCTCCTCCTGAGGACAAACACCTCCCCAGGATCGCCCAGCCCTCTAGACACACAGACTAGGACCTGCCATCTCGGAGGACACAGAGCAGTACTTACTCTGATGCTCCGGGAGGTGCCAAGTGCCTGAGAAACAGTCACTGAAAATAACACCTGGAGGCTTCAACCAAAGCCAGCGCTGACCCTCTGGTCACAGGGGGACACCTCCACCTTCCCGACTCTGACACGACACCTGTGACCATGCAACAAGGGTCCAGGCCTTACCTATGACGTCCAGCTTCTGCGTGTGAACGAGCCCCAAGACCTGGACGTCGCCAGAGGGGCTCTTTTTGCAAACGCTGGCTCTTTCAGAGCAGTCCAGGGGCCCTTTGTATATTTTCTGACACAAATTGATGTAGTACCTGTAAAATGACACACAGAGAGGCAAGGTCAGTGTCTGTCCTGCACACTCGGGGGCAGCTCCTTCCATTCCTTCCAGAAAAGGTAATCGTTCTGATAGCCAAGGATTTCGCAGCACCTCTGGACGCAGCACTGAAACAGGTCTCTGGGTAAAGATAGGCCAAAGAGCGGCTGGATGCTGAAGAAGCGAGTGTGCCAAGCAGGCACGTGGGGTGAGTGAGCCCCGAGACTCGGGTGGTTTAGAGTCAGGACACGCAGCGGCTCAAACCCCGGCGAGTTGTTCCCTCGCTTACGGCTACTTAGGCCCTCCAGGTCCACGCTCCCCCCTGCCGTGTGGACGGAAGGATCCCGGAGCGCCTGGGGGAAGGCGCTATGCACGGAGCAGTCAGTCCAGCTAAGCCACCGCGGGCCAGCACGGCCTAGGGACTTCGGGCAGCAGAGCCGGGACGACACACGCAGCCACGGACGGCTGCCCCTCACAAACATGCACCAAACCGAGACTAATTCCATCAGGCCCACAGTGGACCAGCGTCTTCTCTGGGTTCTGAAGGTTTCTGTCGCCTCTGCTTCCAAACCACCCGCCGTGCACCAGGCCGCCCTGAGCGTCAGAGGAATGAGGCCATCCCGCCTTCAGGGTCTGAGCTAAAGCACCAAGCACCCAGCCCGTCAGCACGCCGCCGAGGTGGGGGGCACTCACGAGGTCCCGTCGTGGACAAAGAACCAGGAGCTGGTGAGGGAGGACAGCAGCCGCAGGTCGTAGGTCTTGTGCTTCTGGATGAACTTGCACTCCATCTTCTTCGGGGGGCAGATGACTTTGGTTTTCCACTCAAACGTCACCTCACACCCACGAACTTCACTGAAGACCTGTGGCCGCCCCACATCGGCATCCTCGTCGCACTTGAAGATAATCGCGGACGTCCGGTGGCTGTTGGCTGGGGCAGCACATGGGGACCAGTCAGACCTGGCCTGTCCCTCACTCGTCCTTAGGCTCCTCCCCGCCTCCGCTGCGCTGGCCCTTAGGGACCCTGTCCATGCCTGGCCGCTCCCCATGCAGCCCCGGCCAGGTCTCGTCGTGTTCCATTCATGTATCTCAACCCTAAATAGACCAAGTTCCCTCGGGGCACAGTATCTCCTTCTGCACTTATCAACCTCACAGCAGTATCGCGGTGCCTTGCAGACAGGTATTCGGTATTTGATTAATGTATGAATGACAATAAAAAAAGACACCTGTAATTCATTACCTAAAAACGTGTCATCCGACAGACCAGGAGAAAGGCCCTGTCTTAATAAGCCTCCAAACAAAGCTACAGTAGTCCCTTGTAAACTTAACATTTTTAACTCCTTAATTTGTATCATTTTGCTCCCTGATGACTTACAAACACTCAACTTCTCCAGCATTTATCCCATCGCTTTCCTTGGGAACTCACATCAGTCTGTGCCACGTGTGTTACTAGGACTCCCTCGCGTGCCGGTTCTCTATGCGGCAGCAGTAAGGATGCTGGGCCCGGCTGGCCGTGAACCCCGCCCCTGCCCAGCCCAGCCCACCACAGAGCAGACGATCAACCGGCGAGCCCCTGCAGGCCTGATTACCCCCTCACCACCCTGCAGACCCGGGACAGGAGCAATTCTGCTGAGAGCGAACGTGAATCACCGGTGCTGAAAACTGGTATGTGGACACGAGTCCCTCGAGCTGGGGAGTGGGCGAGCTGACCACCTCGAACCTGCCCCCCCCCCCACCTGGCCCTGCCGCGGAGTACATTCACGGTTACGCAATACATCCCACAGAACAATTAGAGACGACTTTTCTTCGTGGAAAATAGCCTTGGCTAGAAGATTATATGCAACAGAATCACTGCCGTTTACTTGGACGTCCAGAAAGATCTGAGCACGAAGCAGGCCTACCACGGGTACAAGGTTACCTCACCGGCCTGGCTGGGACCTGGCGCTCTCCCACTTACAGTGTCTGCAAAAGCCCCACTCGTGGTCTCTGTCGTAGTTTGCGGTGGTCGCACACCAGAGCCTGGCCCTGCCCTCCAGAACACACTGCTCGTAGCTCTTCCCATTGAACACGAAGGGGAACACACACGGGTCGCCTTCTTCAGTTTCTGGAAAGAGAAGAAGTCTGCGTGACCCTGATTATCAGCACCACGTTGGCTGGCCTCACCAGGCGCCGTCACCTCAAACAAGGACTCTGCACAGAAACGGTCACCCTCAACCAACGTGGGGACTGCGAGGCCTCCCGGCCGCAACGTGACAAGCAGCTCGAGGGCCCTGGGGCTGTTAGGATGCATCGTCCCATGGCCCGGGCCAAGGTCCCGGTGCTCGCAGCGTCCACAGCATCATTCCTCAGTTCTCTCCTGCTGCCACGTCTAATTTCATGTTTCCCGGGAACGTTAAGATTCACCCCTCTGCAAAGATTTACCTGGAGGGCAATTATCTCCGTTGGCGTAACTTAAAATGACAGCTTCGTCCTGGTGCCTGTAATCCAGCCTCATCGACGCCAGCCTCCCGAAAGACACTCCCTTGCTCCTGGAGAGCAGACAGACGCCTCCGTCCTTGCAGCCTCCTTGGTCCAGGCCCGCAGCCGCGGTGCACACCCCGATGCTGTAGGTGCGCGAGTCTCGGGTCACCTGGAGAGACATCACCCCGCGGCCGTGAGGGGTCTCCGGGTGCAGGGGGCCGGCGCTGCGGGAGGCGGGCGCGTGCAGGCAAGCGGCGGCTGGGTCCGCGGCTGTGCCCGGGCGCCGGGGCGCTCACCTCCTCCTCTGGGGCCCTGCCCCCCTCCAGAGGGCGACGCCCTGTCCACTCTCTGTGCGCCTTCCGCACCGAGGCCCTGCCCTCCGGTGGCAGACCTGCTGGCCGTGCTCCCGCGGGCCCGTGGGGGGCGGCAGCTGCGAGACCCCAGGCGGCTCGCCCCCCTTCCCGAAGCCCGCGTCTCCCGCCTGTAAGCCGGGAGCGCCGAGGACTCAGAGCTGAGCGCAGAGCGGCCGCAGCCTGACCGAAGGTGCCGCCCCTGCCGCCCAGCCTCTGCAGGCCGCACCTGTGGCGCACCCGTCGGGAGGGCCTGCACCCAGGCAGGGGATCTCGCCGGCTCGGTCCACGGCCGTACGACTCAGCAACGCCTACATCACAGGGACGTAGGCCACGGCCCCAGCCACGTAACGAAGAGTCCACAGCGCTCAGGCCGCGGCCGGACCAGCCCCCTACACACCCAGATGTGTTCGAGTCGGGGGCCCACAGCTCCCTGCCCCCGGCACCTCTGCGGTCACGCTGGAGACAGAGGGGGTCCACGTGGCCTCTGCCGGCCCCCCCCCCTTATGGGCACGTGGTCACACACGTGTCCACGTGCGGTCACCCACGAGCGGCCTCCGGCTGTCCATCTGCAACATGAAGAGCCCCCCTGCCCCCTCTCCGGGCCGCGGAGCCCTCCAAAACAAAGAATCGCTCCCACCACGAGGCTCATCTCCGGCGTGAGCCGCGACTGGTTTGCACACCATCCGAGCCCCGCCCGGGACAGAGTAAGGCTGCCCCCCGCCACACACTGCCTCGCGGCCACACGTCCTCCAGTGATCACACGTGCCACGCTGCGAAACGCAAGCGAGCGTCAGAAAGCAGCCAGGCGGCGGCCCCGAGACGGCGGGCGCCGGGGCAGCAGCGCTACCTTGAAGGTGCTCTTGGAGAGGCTGGACAGGTTGAAGCTGTAGTGCAGCTGCTCGTCCGTCAGGGAGCAGCCCTCCGCCTTCACCTCGTCAGGACACACCAGCGGCGTCTCCCACTCGAACACAAAGTCGCAGTCGCTGGTCCTCAGCAGCTTCGGAGTGCCCTGTTTTAAGGCAGGGCTCGGGCTTGAACCCACGCGGGTTAATAAGCACAGCGTCCTCCCTGCTCCCCCGCAAGTGCCGGAGACACCTGCCCGGGGGCTGCGGGCTCCTGCGCTGCCTCCAGACCGCCAGGGGCTCGGGGTGACCCACGGTGGCCTCTCTCCAAGAGGACGGAGCCATCGTCCCCGCCAGCGGCAAGGAAGCAGCACTGCCCTCCAGCACCGCGAGGCAGGCCTGCGCACGCCCCAGCTCCTCGCTGCCCCCGGGCCGTGGCCCTGCACCCACAGAGGCACGGCATCTCAGGGCTCCACGCTACCAGCTCAAAGGCAGAAAGCGAGGGATCTTTAAACGTCGTGACAGAGAGGCGTGTGAAACCAAGACCCTCCCGCCGCGAAGGACGGAGGCAAGTGATTCTGTATGCATCTCTGCTCCACCGCCTCTGGAAACTGAGGGTTTACGATAAGGTAGAGAAGTGACCTGGCAAGACATTCCACAGGCCAAGTATCATAAATAAATATAAATCAAGGTGCTTTCTCCCTCCCTCATTCAGCGACAGCCACAAAAACAGATAAGGAATTTCATTTTTAGCTGTAGCTGAGAATCTGTTTTTCTATAAATGTAAGTGAAGAAAATATCTCCACTAAAGATAAAAAAACACAGGGAGAGAAAACCTCCTCGAAAATCCTTCCAAACTTGACACACATGCAGCATGAGATACCGTTTCTAAAACCCCAAAGTACTGACCACTCTTAGCACGCCGCTGCTCCGAGACCAGCGCAAGTCCAGGGGTACCTGCGGACGTGTGTCCAGACGCCCCACTTGCAGAGACAAGGGAGCCGAAGATCACGGCCTCCCTCGCCTTGATCACTCAGGAGTATCCTCACACCCAACAGTTTGTGAACAGGGAAAGGTCTGTGTGGGAGCTCTGGGGCTCTATATGCAGAGGCCCCAGAAAGCAGTGGTTTGTTTCTCCCCCTTCTCTCAATGACTGTACTGTCCCTCCTTGGCAGGCTGCTGCCAGGCCACTTCCTGCCACTGTCCAGTCACCCATCTGTGGCAGCCACAGCCCCCTCTCCCTCACAAACCTGCTACAGGCCAGGGAATCAGAATGTCATCTTACTGAGATTCCATGTTACAGAACCACGACCTTTACTTGCACTCCTTCAGCCACAAGAGTCTTAGAATTCATCACCTTCAGGGTTTTCAGAGGCAGTTCAGGATATGTGTGTCTTACACATACACATACATACACACACACACACACACACACACACACACGGTCCTGTAATCAAGTACATTAACACTTCTACATATTCACATCAGGTGTGACAAATACAGACCATAAGTAGCCCCAGTCCGCTCACGTCAAAGGACTGTAAAAGTTTTTGGAGTTTTAGGGATTTCAGAAGCACAGGTAAGGGGCTGAAATCCAGGCTGCCTGGAGCAAAGAGCTCTCCCCTGGAGCAGCGGGTGGGCGCCCAGCGGCCCCTGCAGAGCCGTGTGACATCAGGCGGCCCCTCTGAGTCAGCGCAAAGCAGGGGCCACAATCTACCAATTTATCTCCCATTTTCCGAGGGAGACTGAGAGAAAACTAATGCAAAACTCTTTATAAAACAGCACTTTTTTTTTAATGGAAACCAGTTCTGTTTTTTAAATGCATGTAAAACAAAAATCAATGGCCTCCTTAAAAGTAGATTGTACAAATCTGTTGTAGCTATTTTGATTCCAGAGGCCTTCTTTTGTTTGCTAACTTCCAAAATTTGGATTATGTCCTGAGTGATTACAGCTGCCAAAACATCTGACTTCCCAATAAGATAAGTAATGTTATAATTTAAAAAAAGAAAACCAAAGTTGACACTTTTGTATATTGGTAGGCAAAGGTGAAGGCCACTTCTATGCTCAAGTGTTTCATATTTTAAAATTACAACAAGCCTCTGTGTGCAAAATCTGCCCTGGTAACTCAGGGTGGGCTTATCGTTAAATTAATGGCTTTAAGTTATTCCATGCACCGCTGGCACACCACGTGACGCAAGGCAGGCATTGTGAACACAGGCATTCTTGGTCTGAAACAGGCTTTATGGGTTTCCAGCTCTGGTTCATTGACCCTCACTTTGGCTCCTACCTTGTAAACAGGCGCTCACTTACCATGCTCACACCCCTCTTACAATGAAAGGCGATCAGTGAGGTGTAGTTGAAATGCTTGTCCACCAGGCAAGGAGTACTACTTTCAAAGTTCAAGTAAACTTCGTTAGCTATGGGATTGAGTATCGGAGGTCCTGTGACTCGACCAATATCCTAAACAAAGAAAAAAGCAATGTTTCAGAAAAGTAATTTTTCCCCAAGTTAGTGGAAGAACGGCTAACAGAGAATTGCAAAAATTAACATGCCATCTGTTTTAAAGATGAGTAGCACCTAAAGACATTGGGTTAATAGCAGCTCATTTGAAAAGTCCTGACAATAAGGCACCACAAAGAAACCTGTTTGCCAGTGGTTATCAGTTTCGGTCCTACATTAATAACAATTGTTCTACTCAGGGTCAATTTTTGACAATTCTAGGCAACAGGAATGTTGCCTCTCTCCCCAGTTACACCGGGGCAGCTGCACGGTTTCTGGCTCCGGCTGGCGGGAAGCAGGAGCCCACGTGGCTGCCCCAACAATGCCCCGTCTCCTCCTGTCCAGCACCGCACCGGGACAGCCGCTTCCTCGGCGGTGCTCACGGCGCGGCCTCAGGGGGCACTGAGCACACGCTTACTCACTCCCCGCTGTCGTCCGCGGCTTCACACAGCCCCTGGCACACACTGGCTGCTCGGCAAGTGTTTTCGAGCAAATAAACATGCGAGTGAACGAAAAGTGACCGGCCAGGAACAGTGTGTATGTACACGTGTGTGTGAGTGTGTGTGAGAGATGTGTGTGTGATGAGTGCATGTGATGAGTGCGATTGTGTGTGATGAGTGTGTGAGATGAATTTGCGGTAAGTGTGATGACTGTGTGATGTGCGTGAGATGAGGGTGTGTGATGAGTGTGATGACTGTGATGAGTGCGTGTGACGAGTGGGAGATGTGTGTGTGATAAGTGTGCATGATGTGTGCGTGTGATGAGTGTGAGATGCATGAGTGCGTGTGATGAGTGCGTGTGATGAGTGGGAGATGTGTGTGATAAGTGTGCATTATGTGTGCGTGTGATGAGTGTGAGATGCATGAGTGTGATGAGTGCGTGTGAGATGAGTGTGATGAGTGATGAGTGCATGTGATGAGTGTGTGTGAGATGAGTGTGATGAGTGTGTGTGATGAGTGTGAGATGCATGTGAGATGAGTGTGATGTGTGTGTGATGAGTGTGTGTGTGAGATGAGCATGTGTGTACTGAGTGTGTGTGTGTGTGAATGAAGCCACAACGTGCTTTGTTCACCACTGTGGGGCATGTTAGGTCCACAATGACACAACACCCTCTCTAATTAGAGAACTTCCTGCATTTTTTTAAATCTGAGAAAAGGTAGCCGGATGGGAAAACAAAGCAGACTGGACCTGTCAGCAAGTGGTTCACACCAAGGCTCCCCCCCTGCACCACTAGAAAGGTTGACACCACAGCCCTTCCTGCCAACATCTGGTTGCTCCAGGCCCTGCACCTGTCACATAGCTATGCCTCTGTCAAGTTCATATCACGGCCCACTTCCCCACCCCTCCCAACGTCTCTCCCCACCAACACCACAGATAACATCCATTTTTTAAAAGGACATCTAGATACCTTATGACACGACTCCCTGTTTAAAGAATGCAGACAAACACACCACTTTTGAGATGCATTTCAAATAAAACATACCAAGAATCTGACAAAACATGAATACAACTCATGGAGACAATGTTTAGAGATCCAAATCCATACTGGAAGGCAGAACACTCAGCTATTAGCAAACCAGCTTATACCCTTAAGTACAACTCATTTACCAAAGAACCTGCTTGCACTTCACAAGCGTTTCAGTGACACAAGACCCGCATGTAAGCCAAGAAACCAAGTTCCATCAGCGTCCTTGAGCCTTCTGACCTGATACGAAACAGTGTGTCTACACGTGTGCTCACGTTTTCTTCCATAACTGCTGACCACCCTCATCCGCCGACAGCTCAACGCACAGACCCTTGCAGTCCGCCTCCCCTAGTGGACTCAGACACACGTAGTCCTGGCTCATTTCCCCAGTCTTTCTGCCTGAAAACTCTCCAGTGAAAGCCAGAAACACGGCATGAAGGAGACTGTTAAAAATCCTGCAGGATGGTCTCCGCCCTTGGTTCCCTACTCACTATGGGGGCGCCGTCGACGGGAACTTTGCACACAGCGGCGCCGGCGGGACAAGGCACCCCATGCATGGGGCTCAGCGGCCGGCAGATGTTGATGTAGAAGTCCGGGCTGGTGTCGGGGGCGTCGTCCTCGCTCTCATCGTACGCTTCATACCCCCCGGTGCGGTGGATGAGGGGGGACAAGTCGATGACGGAGCTGCCGTTCCTCACGGAACATTCCGTCTGTCAAGCAGGAAACAGGCCTCGTTGGTGTCTGCAATACGTGTTCCTGACCCCCAAGTCACCCACGAGAACATAAGCTGAACCAAAAGAGCACGAAGGGTGGACCAGCGCCCCAAATGCTTGGTTACCTAACATCAGGCACTTTGAACCAAGTATGACTGGGGCCCCAGGAGTGGATGAGACAGGCTGGGGGCCCGAGGGAGTCGCAGGAGAAGCGGCGCGGGGCCCCCAGGTGGGCCGTGCCACACGGGCCCAACCCGACTCACCACCTGCTCGCAGGCGAGGGGCGTGTGCCAGTACAAGAAGAGCGTGCACGTCTGCTTGTCCAGGGAGATGAGCACGGGCCTGTTGGTGGGCCCGGCCTCAGGCCTGCACACGAAGCTGATCACGCTCTTGTAGCTCAGGCCGGTCTTGGAAGGACAGGGGGAGCCGTCCTCGTACACCAGCTGTAAGACCTGGTCCACGTACTTCAGCCTCTTGCTTGCCTTGCCCACGCTGATCCTGGTCTGCCCGAAGCAGGCCCCTGTCCCAAACGCACAAGGGAGAGTGGAAGACACACAATTATGGATTCAAACCACACGCTTTCCCATGAGAACTTTCTGCAGAACCAGACTTTGAAATTCACAGCTAACACTCGGGAGGGTCCCGTGTGGTTTTAGCAAATGTTACACATCTAGTATTCCATCACGTGGCCACGAAGCCCCCGCACCCCAACCAGTCCACTGCTGCCGATGAAGGCATCTGACCTCTTCGCGGGGGGGACGCGGAGGCCGAGGCCGACCTCGGGGCCGGGAGGGCGGGCCGCACTCACCTACGCCAGGGGCGCAGTTCTCGTTGTCCCCGCACACGCTGAGGTAGACCAGCCCCTTCTCGCTGTAGGCGGCAGTGTACCCGGCCCTGCCGCTTAGAGAGCTCAGGTCAAACAGGTGTCCTGCTCGGGGGAAGGGATGGGGACACCGTGACCCATCACCGGCGCTCACACACAGATCCCGCCGGCCATCGGGCCTCCTGATTCCTCGTCACGTGTCACCGCCCCCCTTCGCTGACGCGGCCCCCAAAACCTTCCTGACAGCTAGAAAGTACCCAGGAGACAGCGGCTCAGGGTGTCCTCCTGCGCCTGGGCCACAGCGGCCACGGCGATTCCGCTGGAGTCAGGAGGGCCCTCCGGCATCCCTCCCGCTGCCAGTGACCCACCCCCAAACCTTTCCGGGCCCCAGCGCTGAGATCCTGTGGTTTCCTCGTTGCCCACGTCAACTCTGAAAGGAGCAGGAGACTGACTCCAGCTCCGCCAGTCTAGAGCTTGGGACCAGCACCCCAGAAACAGGAGTTACGGGGAGCACGGCTTCCAGGGAGGGGCTCAGTCTCTTCTCCACTGAAGAGCCACAAGTCAACAGGACCGGGCAGATCCAGCAGGAAAGGCCAAACGTGCACCCACAGGACAGGATGCTGCTGCCCGGGGTGCCTGCTCCCTGCCTCACACTGGGTCTCTCACGCTTGTGCGCGCGCACGTGTGTCTGTATGCAGTGCGTGCGTGTGCGTGCACGTGCGTGTGTGTATGCACGTGCGTGCACGTGTATGCATGTGTGTGTGTGTGCACCTGCGTGGCCGTGTGTGTATGCACGTGTGTGCCCATGTATGCACGTGTGTGTGTGCGTGTGTACCTATGTGTGTGTGCACGTGCACTTGCGCGTGTGTTGAGGGGGTGGGGATGGGTGGCCGGCAGCGCCCCTCACCCGTGGAGGGGTTGGTGACCTGGCAGTCGTCGTGCACGTTGCTCTTCACAGGGCAGGCGGCGGCCGTGGGCCAGGAGAAGGTGTACTCGCAGTCCTCCACGGCACTGAGGAACATGGGCCTGGAGTTCTAGAAACAGGCGAAGGACAGACAGCTGCTGACGGGGTGCACACCTGACGCAGGTAACAGCGCCCACTGGCGTCGAGCAGGAGCTCCCCTGTGATGCACCACAAGCCCGTGACACACCCGTCTCGGTGTCTTCACGGGACGAAGGCAGACTGGGGAGAAGCAAAGGGTCAGGGTTTGCTCCTGAGATACCCCTGGGGGCTTGACACACACAGGGTGAGAGAGAGCCGGAAATCCCCTCGGGGGACAGGGACGTGTTCTGACAGCTAAGGCTTCTAAGGTGGAGGCGGGGACGGGGTGGCGAAGGGTGCTCAAAGGGCGACCGCGAGGCACGAACGAGGAAATAAATGGTACCGTCCCGAAAAACGGAACCGGCATCTGTTAACGATGGACATAACAGGGAGACCCGCAGGGAGAACCGGTCATGAACTAACTAATCCCTCCACCACCTGGGCTAAGGCTCCCTGCCTCTCAGACGTGTCTCGTCCACACGGCGAGGGTAAAAAGGTAAGATGTGTGCGGCAGCGCCCTCCTTCCCAGATAAACCAGCCCCCGGCGCCCGCGTGCAGAGCCCTCCACGGACCAAGCGGCTGTCTTGCTCTGCCGTGAGCCTCTCCACTCAGTTACAGAGCTGAGCGAGTCTGTGGGGGCCCAGGAGCGCGGACGCCAGCAGCGCAGGGGCCCAGGCTCAGCCTCTGCACAGCGTCCTGAGGGGAAACCTCAGCTGCCACCCCGTCAAGGGGGCAGACCTCCGGCTCCTCCCGCCACGGCTGCCCACACGCAGCTGCACGGTGGTGCTCTGTCCTGACACTGAGGATGGAGCGCACTGGGCCAGCCTGACCTCACTCCCGAATCTTACAAGACAGCACACAGGCTGCACCTTCATCTCCGAGGCAGAGGTGCTCCCGCGGTGAAAAAACCGTCCAGAGAAACCATTAATTCAGCCCCCACCTGCTGAACTGCATGTACCAACCCGTCAGGGAAGGAATCGTCCAGAGATGAGACGAGAACCCAGTTACCACGCACCAACCACATGCCAGAAACGGTGCCCGGCGCTCCACGCCTCCTCTCTCTAACCTCATAGCGAATTGGCAGGACAGGCCAAGCTCGTGTTGGTAACAGGTGTTCAGTTTAGGGAGGTAAAGTGACCGAGGTACACGGCCAGGAAGTGGAAGAGCTACCTTGGAACCGGGTCTGCCCAACCTTCTGCTTTACCCAAGTGCCTCCATGAAGACAAGGGCAGGTTATCAAATATCAGTTCTCTCTCCAGCCTTCAGGGATCTGAGTCAAACTTCAAAGAGAACCACCGAATTCTGGAACAAGAACTGCCAGGGTGGACACCCCGGGACCATGGGCCCGAGGCCGCGCCGCCCATGCCCTTCGTTAGGCTGGGTCACCCCGAGCTCTTCAACTCACATCCCAGGAAGTGAGACATCAGTCTCGCTGACCCTGGACTCGCACGGGGGCCGAGACAGCTGTGTCACTTACAAGTTGGCTCTCACTGCACGAGAAGCGGATGGTGGTGGACTTCTTCCGGATCTGGTCCGGACACAGGTCACCATCGACGTACCTCAGGAGAGTCATGCCCTCGCTCCACTGAGGGCCATCCCTCACTCTGCCCAGGTTCACGGGCTTGGAGCCACCCAGCAGACACACAGCCGCCTCCGGAGGGCACGGCTCTGCAGCACAAGCAGAGACAGTTAGGAGTGACCATCAGCCCCTGTCCAGTCTAGGACTTAACAAGGGACGTTAACGTCCGGC
Organism: Balaenoptera ricei; assembly: GCF_028023285.1. Taxonomy (NCBI): domain Eukaryota; kingdom Metazoa; phylum Chordata; class Mammalia; order Artiodactyla; family Balaenopteridae; genus Balaenoptera; species Balaenoptera ricei. Next base: position 7,883,179 of record NC_082650.1, read on the forward strand.
ACACGACATAGTTGATTCTAACAATCACTGCAAAATATCAGTGTTTTCTTTCATTAAGTCAGATGCCAGTGACACCATGAGTTCTCACTCCATGAAACGCTGTTTTACCACAGATGGGTTGGGGGTGAGCATGGGGTGTGGGGAGAATTCAAGGCAGAACAGCCTCAATTATTTCTGATCCCCAAACAAGATGAAGCTGAAACACCTAGATTACGCCCATGGAACATTTTAAATGGCCTATATTCACGTGCTATCTTACTTTAAGAAGTCACCAAGAACTGTGCCAATTTCCCAGTCCCCGAAATGTCTGAGTCATCTGCCCTGGGTAAAGAACGAGTCCCACTTCGTGGTTAATAAGAGCCTCGGTGTCGCCCATCTAGCCAGCATACAAAGCAAGGGGAAGTGGGCCATGGCCTCAAACCATGCAGAGGAGAAAAATAACTTTCTGGGTTTGTTTTTTTTTCTTTTTTAAAAAAAAAAAAAAAAAAAAAAAGGAACATTGCCCCCTCTGAGTTGAGCCAGACAAGAGGCTGCCTCAGTGAGGCTGCATAAAACTCCAAGAAAACGGGACAGGTTTCGTCTCCAGGATCCCAGTGGGCCGTGGGTGGCACCAAGGTCTCCGTGGGTTGCTGCTCCTAGTCGCACGGGTACAACTGAGTTCTAGCCTCTCATCACTGGCACCAAGGGTCTGGGTGCATCCTAACAGGACCCCACCCACTCTGCTCTCAATGCATACAGAGGGCACATACCCAGAGCTCCATTTCCCACCCTCCTATCTCTTGCCCTGGCTAAGAATTACCTGCCACGGGGATTATTTCTACCCACCCTCCAGCTCCCCACATTCAAACAATGGTTATACTGCTCCCAACAGAGCCTTCAGCACTGATTTACCCTGGACCACACCAGGGGTGGGTCATCAAGACCCTCAGATAATTCCTCCTGCTGCTTCTTGGCAAAAGCACTCATGTGTCAGAGAGCAACGCACCGTCGAAGAATCCGCTCTTACTTCCTCTTCACCCATAAACTCACTACAAGCCATGAGCACCTCCGCCAGAGAGCTCACTCACCCGAGCCAGCCTGCGGAGCCAGAGACTTGCACACGTTGATGAGGTAGTGGTCGGTGGCTCCCGTCCTCGTGACGGCTTCCCAGTTGTCACTGTACCTCGACAGGGATGAGAGATCGAAGGTGTTCCCAGCCCCGTCTCTGAGGGGAAGAAAGTGCCACGGTGAGGTTCAGCTGGATTCTAACAGAGTCTAGCGCTCCGTCTGCAGAGGATCAGTATAAAGGCAGAGCCTACTCCTGACACCCTGGGAATCAGATCCTGCCAGGGACAGAACTCGACACTGGACTCTCCCAGTTCCAGGCGGAATCAGCAACAACACAGCTTGAGTTCAGGAAATGTCGAGCCCTAGCTCAACAAAATTATGTATTAACCAAAAAAAGCAAAGAGTAAGCGCCTGTCCTGCTCAGGCCAGTGAGAAGACAAGGATACACAGACAGCTAAGACACGCAATGCCCAGGGAAGTCCGGGCACGCCACCGGCTTTCCAAGCTGGAGGACACCAACAGTCACTGAAATGAAACAGGCTGATGTTGACCTGCTCAGGTAAAGGTTTACTTACTGCATGAACCCCAAGCAGGGACAGACACTGAGAGCCAGCCCTACGCCAGGTGCAGAGTTAATGGTAAGAAAGACAAACACTCCCTCTGCAGGGCGCCAGATCCAGGTGGAGACAGAGGACAACCACACATGCCACTTCACCAGGCGGTAACCTCAGCACATCAGAGACTGAGAGTCACCCATTCATTCAAAAACTACATGCCACCTGGGGCTACTGTGTTGAAGGAAAGAGATAAAAATCGCCCATTTTATGAAGTCTGCAGAAGTCACAAGGTAATTTTTTAAAATGTACAGTATGTCAGACGGCAATTACAGCGAAGAGGGAAAAAAAGGCAGGGAAGTGGGTATGAAGTTTGGAAGGGGAAAGAGGAGGTGAGATTTTAGACAATGGCCAGAGAAGGCCTTCCTGAGGAGGCCACCTCTGAATAAACTCAGAAAGACACGGAAGAGCCAGTCACGCAGGGACCCGGCAAAGCGCAGCACGGGCAGAGGCAGCAGCGGGAGCAAAGGGCCTGAGGTGCGGAGAGCCCGGTGCGCTCGCAGGGAAGCAAGGAGCCCCATGTGGCTGGAGCAGAGCAGACGTGAGGAGTGACGAAGCAGGGGCTGAGGGTAGCATCACATGGAGCGTTCCAGCAGGGAGAGACAGGGGCTTCACCGCATTGAGGGGTCTCAGCAACAGCCTGGGCCGACTTACAGTCTAACAGGGCCACTCTAATCACTGTGCGGGACTAGCCCAGCGTGGGTCAGGGGACCACTGAGGGGCCACTGCGGAGATGCAGGGGCGAGATGAAGACGGCATGAACCAGGGCAGGGAGGTGCTTCCGGAAGAGAGAACTCCAGGTATTCTGAAAGTTGATGGACCATAAATGGGATGAGAGCGAAAGGATGGATCTGGCGTTAATACCAGCCTATGTGAGAGACACAGGTATTTGCAAAAGCAGGTCCTCAGGAACTTCATATAATGGACCATCTGATAGAGACTTATTGTAAATGGTTAAAGACCTAAAAGAAGAAACTGAAACTATAATAAAAGAAGGGTAGAATGGAGGAAAGAAATGATGAATTAGAGTACCAACAGGGACTATCCTGGTGGTCCAGTGGTTAAGAATCCACCTTCCAATGCAGGGGACGTGGGTTTGATCCCTGGTTGGGGAACTAATATCCCACATGCCCTGTGGGGCAACTAAGCCTGCACGCCGCAACTACTGAGCCCGAGTGCCACAACTGGAGAGAAGCCCGCATGCCGCAACGAAGATCCCGCGTGCCGCAGCTAAGACCTAACGCAGCCAAAATAAATAAAAAAATTTTTTTAATTAAAAAAAAAAAAAAACTGTTTCTAAAATAAGTTTTAAAAAAGAAAGAGTACCAAACAGAACTCCTAGCATGAAAAGGACAGTCATGAAAATTAAAAAGGGAACAGTCAAAACAGCAAATTAAATCAGCTGATAAGAGAATCATTAAGTTGGAAATAGGTCTAAGGAAACAGAATACAGTCCAGAAACAGATAAATAAGATACTTGAAGACATGGTGAGGGATTCCCTGGTGGCACAATGGTTAAGAATCCACCTGCCAATGCAGGGGACAGGGGTTCGAGCCCCGGTCCAGGAAGATCCCACATGCCACGGAGCAACTAAGCCCATGCGCCACAACTACTGAGCCCACATGCCTAGAGCCCATGCTCCGCAACAAGAGAAGCCGCTGCAATGAGAAGCCCGTGCACCGCAACGAAGAGTAGCCCCCGCTCGCCACAACTAGAGAAAGCTCACGCGCAGCAACAAAGACGCAACACAGCCAAAAGTAATTGAAAAAAATAAATTTTTTTAAAATTAAAAAAAATAATAAATAAAAGACATGGGGGATAGAATAGGAAAGCCTAAGATATGATTAATACAAGTCCCAGAAGAAAAGAGACAGAATAGGTTAGAGGCAACCTTCAAATATACAATCACTGCAAATATTTCTAAGTGAATAACAGACATTCATCTTTAGTTTAGAAAGCATCAACTTCCAAGCAACATAAATAACAAAGCCATACCTAACAAATCAGACTAAGACTGCAGAACAAACACAAGAGAAAATACACAGAAAAGGTAGGTTATCTACAAAGGAATGAAACTGGGACGGACAGGGGCAGATTCTCTAACAGCAATACTAAGCACCGGAAGATGGTAGATTACCTTCGAAGTGCTGACACACACAAAAAAAGTATTCACCTGTAATTCTGTACCAAGCTATTGACAATAAAACTAAGCCTTTTCAAGTAAAGACCAAGATTTAACTCGACAGAGTCTCTGTTCAAACCAAGCAGTGTGACTCACAGTGCGATTTGTACCCAGGACCAAGTCGGCAACCGTGGAAGGAGCCAGCGCCACAAGATGAACCAGTAACAGACAATGGTTCCTTCACTGTCTCTAGTGCAAGGTGACACAGCTCTTCACCCCATCAGAGACCAGAAGCAAACAGTTTGCAAACCAGCACTATGCATAGCATTATACTAAACAGAGTACTTAAAGAAAGAGAATTAAGTCAAAAGCAAGGGGTAAAATGCAAAGAGGAAGAGTAAGCCAAAGAAATAGAGACATTTCTTTTCCTCTTCAAAAGAAGAAATTTATATAGTCAAGCAACCAATGAATATTTTTTTAAATCACAATAATGACTTATTCAAGAGGTAAGAAAACAAGTCAGAACAAAAGCACTCGACCACAATACCATAGAGATGGGGAGAGGGCGTTGGTGCTACAAGGTTCTACATTATTTTATTGTTGCAGGGATGGGTATAGTTACCAACTTTAGCTTTCCATTAAATCAAAAATACATGTTTAAGGCAACCGTTAAAAGAAAATGAATTATAATTCAGGGAATGCATGATGAGATTTTTCAAAAAGAAACAAAAAAATTATAATTAGTATCCTCAGAGATGATTAGAAGGACTTATTTGAAATTCAAAATAAAAATCTCCAAAGGATAGCCGATTTTTTAAAGTTCAGAAAATATTCCAGAATGGAGTAAAAACACGAAAACAGAAGATGCGCAATAAACTTTTCCACCAAACATACACAATTCTTGTAGGAAATGGGACGATGCCTTCAAAAACTGAGGGGAAATTAATTTGAATCTGTAACCCTACTACAGCCAATCAGATTTAAGAGCAAGTTACTGGCATTTTCAGACAACGCATGGGTTCTCTCCCATCCAACCTCTCCAAAGTACAGGAGGATGCACTCTAACAAAACAAAAAAGGAAGCCAAAACAAAGGACATCAAATCCAAGAAGCAGTGGATCCAAGCCAGGAGTGATCCCAAAATGAGCTCTGATCAAAGAGCAGAAAACACACGGCCCAAATCCGAACTGAGACCTTCCTGAAGAAGAACGGTGATTATCCGTAGACACAGCATCGTGAAGAACCCTGACAGTCTGAGATACAATGGGAAGGCATATTATTCTGTCAACAATAAAAGAGAAAGACAACGTAAAATGCCAAGATTTAACACCTATCGAGGTAGCTATGTTCCAAATATTAAGCAAACTACATGTGGAATGATTTTTGGAGCAACTTATGAAATAGAACAAATGGGAATCTTCTGACCTAAACACTAAGCCTATCTTCCTTCAGTAAGAGGAAGCTAAGAGGCACAAGATTATGTCATTTCTCTGCAGATCCAATCAGACCATGTGATTTCACAGCAAATGATGTTTATGCAATACTGTAAACGCCGCTTATTAGTTTTTAATTCTTTAGAACCACCCTCTGAATAAAGCAGGTAAGACCGTTAACAGCTACCCAGCAGGATACACATGTTGTAAACATTGACAATGCACCAGCAACAGCTTGCTGACATTGCAGCAGTGGGGGAGGCAGCGTCTGAGGCCCTCGTCTTACTTCGTGGGAACTAAAGAGATGTCTAAAGGTGATGAAACAAGAAATAGAGCTTAGAGTATATCATCCCATATTCTAAAGGTAGCCCAGAAGAGGAAATAAAAATGGAACTAATGAAAGTGGGGCAGGGTAGACGGGAGAGAGACCAGAATTATATTTCTGGTGTCTGAAGACAGAGTCAGCTAATACCATTTGAGGTTGACAAGCACGGATATATTGATCATTTAGAGTCATGGAAGGCTCCAGACAGAACTACAACAAGACATGGTAAAAAGTGGGATGAGGCTGATGGGATGGGGGAAGCTTACTTCATCTGACACAGTTTTCTACACTTATGAATTCATACAATATACACGCATAAGCTTTCATTTTAACTGATTCTTCAATTAAAGATAAAAACTGGAAGGAAAGAGGGAAATGATTAATTTTTCCCCAGGACGGAATGCTGTAACTCAGTGATTCTTTTCAGGCTGGGTCCTCACGCAACAGAAACGTCAGTATGTCCCTTAAATATCCAGAAATATGTAGACCCGTGAAACCAAAATCTCCAGGGATGGAACCCAAGATGTGTATTCTGTAACAGTTCTGAGGGTGACGCTGCTGAAATTCACACACAGTGAAGACCTCCACCTTATCTCAGGAGCTGCCAACCACCTCATTTCAGGAGCCTACCTGAGCCACCGGTAACAGAACGAAGGAACCAGTGATGGCAGCTGTGAGCCTGCAGGGTGGGTGTCACCCCCTGGCGCTCTCTCCTACCCCCACCCCCCACGCAGCTCCACCATCTCCGTCTCCACGCCTTTTTCACCAGACACAGGCAGCATCCGGGGGGGGTGGGGGCAGAGGCCAGGGGACACCCTGGTCACTCCAGTCCACTCACACCCATGAATCATACAAGGTTTCCTGTTTCAACGCCAGTCACTTCCCTGTACCTTAACACAAGGTAATCAAAGAATATGAAAGTTGTGAAGGATTTAGCAGTTACCCTAATCCAACTCCCCAGTTTAACATTCAGGAACTAAGGCTTAGAGAAATCACCTGACTAATCTAATCCCCTGTCCCCCGCCCAGCCACTAACTTTTTTTTTTTTTTTTTAATATTTATTTATTTATTTGGTTGTGCCGGGTCTCAGTTGCTACTGTGGGCTCCTTAGTTGTGGCATGTGAACTCTTAGTCGCAGCATGCACGTGGGATCTAGTTCCCTGGCCAGGGATCGAACCCGGGCCCCCTGCATTGGGAGTGTGGAGTCTTAGCCACTGCGCCACCAGGGAAGTCTCCCGGCCACTAACTATTAAAGCAAAATATTATCAAGTAAACCTGACTGCCCCAGGGTCAACACCCGCATCGACTTACTTGAATGAGCACTCGGTCAAGTCGAAGGGTGGGCAGGCATACTGCGTGTGCCACTCGAACAAGTAGGAGCAGTCAGAAGTCTCCTGGAGAAACACCGGCTGCGGGAGTGGAGAGACAGGTCCGTGAAACGGGACACGTCAGGTAGTCGGTGCTTTAAGGATGCAAATAGTAAGGGATGGGCCTGCTCATTACACTCTACACAGACTGATCAAGGTGTGAACACAGTTTCTGTAAATAACGTACTTAAACTAAGCTAACCAGGAAGTTTTATGAGACGTAAGAGCAGATTCACTTTGTAAAGACAAAGGCAAAGGGGTGAGGGCAAAGCGGCCCCCCGCTGCGTCGAGCACACTCACCGCCCGGGTGCTGCGGTCACAGTAGAAGATGATGGTCGTGGAGCGCTGGTACACCTTATGGCAGGTGTCCCCACCGGTGTAGTTCATCTTCAACACCCCGTTCTCATAGGTCAGCTTCTGGGTGAGGAGACCTGCTCAAGAAGCAGCCAGTTCAACAAGAATCAGTTCAGGAAGCCCCAGGCAGGTCAACACAGACATGGTGCATCACACACGCTGAACAAACACAAGACCAAGTGTGCCTGGCCTACTGGCACTGGACCACTGACTCTGTCACATGACACTGTAGAGACTAGAATCAGTCCTCCTCCCGCCCAAGGCTGCGACCTTATAGACTAACCACGGGATCAATGACGTACAGAGACCCCTGGCCTGATGAGCTCAGAGGATGTCGCTTCCTCTTCACAGCCCTCAGGGAGGCCCATGTACTCACCCCATCAGCTACTTCAACTTCTTTCTTAAAGATTCTTAAACTTATCATCACTTGCCCAGCTGTTGAGACAGCATGAGGACCAACAGCCTGTCTTATACATTTTACAGCCCAACCCTGTATGAAATGTGTCCCCTTTGTCTCAGTTCTAGAAAGTACTACCTCAGAACACCCATTAATAGTCCAGTGGGTCCCAAAGTTGGAATAAAAATAAGACATATGATCTTAGAATCGGTAACTAGTATTGCTAAATAAGAATGAAATAAACGCTAACAACATTTATCAGTACATGTCATGGTGACGAAAATCAAATGAAATCAGAAACATCATTGGGTGTGCGGGGGCGGGGGGGAGGGCCAGGGGGCGGAGCCAAGATAGCAGTGTGGGAAGACGCAGAGTTTGCATCTCCCCACAACTAAGGTGCCTGCCAGACGCTGGTGGGGGACCCTGACACCTAAGGAGACGGGAAGAACCCCCGAGCAAAACTGGTAGGACGTGGGGGACTGAGGGGGTTGGAGAAGTGGAGACCCGACAGGACCGGCGCCCCTGAGGGGTGGCTGAGGTGGGGAGGGGTTCCCATGCCCGAAGGGACCCCCAGGGGCTCGGATCAGCGGGGAGCAGGCCCAGCGTTTCCCCTGCCCAGTTGGCCGGGGAAGTCTGCCCAGCTCCCGGACCGGGTCCTACACCCTCAGAGGTCCCCTCCGGGCCGGGTTAATCCTGGGGACATAGGAGGGAGGCCAGGAGAGAACAGGAGAGGCAGGAGGGAGGTGGCTCTCCAGGACCAGAGGAGCAGGAAAGGAGCAAGGGCGTTTGCCCCGCCCACTCAAACCCAGGAAGGCTGCTGGGCTCCCAGGTGGGGTCCCCCGCCCTATGAGACCAGGGGCAGGAGGCACGTCTGGGCCCCTTCTGTTCCTTGAACCTGAGCCCCACCCCCTACACCCACCAGGGCCTTTTCCAGCCCTGTGGGTACTAAGCATAGGCCCCGCCCACCACCCAAACCTCACCCCTGCTTAGGCCCTGCCCTCCACAGCCAAGGCCTTTTCCATTTTTTTTCTCCTCTTTTTTTTTTTTTTTACTATTGTGGTTCCTTTTTACCTTCCAGTTGTTGTTTCATCTATATTTTTATTTTTATATTTTTTCTAACATATCTGTTAGTTTCCTAGTCTAACTGTATTTTTTACTTTTTTTACTTTTTTTTTTTGCCACCCCTCGCAGCTTGCAGGATCTTGGTTCACAAGCCGGAGGTCAGGCCAAAGCTCCGGCAGTGGGAGCTCTGAATCTCAACCACTGGACTAACAGAGAACTTCAGACCCCAGGGAATATTCATCAGAGTGAGGTCTCCCAGAGGTCCTCATCTCAGCACCAAGACCCAGCTCTACCCAACAGCCTACAAACTCCAGTGTTGGAAGCCTCAGGCCAAACAACCAGTAAGACAGGAACACAATCCCACTCGTTTAAAAAAAGGAAAAAAAAAAAAAGAGACGGCAAAAAAGTATGTCACAGATGAAGGAGCGAGGTAAAAACCTACAAGATCAAATAAATGAGGAGGAAATAGGCAATCTTCCTGAAAAAGAATTCAGAGTAATGATAGTAAAGATGATCCAGAATCTCGGAAATAGAATGGAGGCACGGATTGAGAAGATACAAGAAATGTTTAAGAAAGATCTAGAAGAACTAAAGAACAAACAAACAGAGATGAACAACACAATAAGTGAAATAAAAAATACACTAGAAGGAATCAATAACAGAATAACAGAGGCAGAAGAACGAGTACATGAGCTGGAAGACAAAACGGTGGAAATAACTGCCGAGGAGCAGAATAAAGAAAAAAGAATGAAAAGAATTGGAGACAATCTCAGAGACCTCTGGGACAACACTAAAAGCAACAATATTAGAATTATAGGGGTCTCAGAAAAAGAAGAGAAAAAGAAATGCTCTGAGAAAATATCTGAAGAGATTATAGTGGAAAACTTCACAAACATGGGAAAGGAAATAGTCACACAAGTCCAGGAAGCACACAGAGTCCCACACAGGATAAACCCTAGGAGAAACACACCAAAACACATATTAATAAAACTAACAAAAATTAAATTCAAAGAAAAAATATTCAAAGCAGCAAGGGAAAAACAAAAAATAACATACAAAGGAATCCCCATAAGGTTATCAGCTGATTTTTCAGCAGAAACTCTGCAGGCCAGAAGGGAGTAGCAGGATATACTTAAAGCGATGAAAAAGAAAACCTACAACCAAGATTACTCTACCCAGCAAGGATCTCATTCAGATTCGACAGAGAAATCAAAACCTTTTCAGACAAGCAAAAGCTAAGAGAATCCAGCACCACCAAATTAGCTTAACAACAAATGCTAAAGAAACTTCTCTAGGCGGGAAACACAAGAAAAAGACCCACAAAAACAAACCCAAAACAATTAAGAAAATGGTAATCAGAACATACATATCGATAATAACCTTGAATGTAAATGGACTAAATGTCCCAACCAAAAGACATAGACTGGCTGAATGGATACAAAAACAAGATCCGTATATATGCTGTCTACAAGAGACCCACTTCAGACCTAGGGACACATACAGACTAGAAGTGAAGGGATGGAAAAAGATACTCCATGCAAATGGAAATCAAAAGAAAGCTGGAGTAGCAATACTTGTATCAGATAAAATAAACTTTAAGACTGTTACAAGAGATAAGGAAGGACACTACATAATGATCAAGGGATCAATCCAAGATGATATAGCAATTATAAATGTTTATGCACCCAACATAGGAGCACCTCAACACATAAGGCAAATGCTAACAACCATGAAAGGGGAAATCAAAAGTAACACAATAATAGTAGGGGACTTTAACACCCCACTTACACCAATGGACAGATCATCCAAACAGAAAATAAATAAGGAAACACAAGCTTTAAGTGACACAATAGACCAGATAGATTTAATTGATATTTATAGACCTTTCCACCCGAAAGTGGTAGAATACACTTTCTTCTCAAGTGCACACAGAACATTCTCCAGGATAGATCATACCCTGGGTCACATATCAAGCCTCAGAAAATTTAAGAAAATTGAAATTGTATCAAGTATCTTTTCTGACCACAACGCTATGAGATTGGAAATCAATTACAGGAAAAAAATTGTAAAAACCACAAATACATGGAGGCTGAACAGTGCGCTACTAAATAACCAAGAGATCACTGAAGAAATCAAAGAAAAAATTAAAAAATACATAGAAACAAATAACAACTAAAACACAATGACCCTATGGGATGCAGCAAAAGCAGTTCTAAGAGGGAAGTTTATAGCAATTCAATCTCACCTCAAGAAACAAGAAAAATCTCAAACAATCTAACCCTACATCTAAAGTAACTAGAGAAAGAAGAACAAAGAAAACCCAAAGTCAGTAAAGGAAAGAAATCACAAAGATCAGAGCATAAATGAAATAGAAACAAAGAAAACAGCAAAGATCAATAAAACTAAAAGCTGGTTCTTTGAGAAGATAAACAAAATTGATAAACCCTTAGCCAGACTCATCAAGAAAAAAAGGGAAAGGACGCAAATCAATAAAATTAGAAATGAAAAAGGAGAAAACACAACTGACACTGCAGAAATACAAAGGATTATAAGAGGCTACTACAAACAACTATATGCCAATAAAATGGACAACTATGAAGAAACGGACAAATTCCTGGAAAGGTACAATTTTCCAAGACTGAACCAGGAAGAATTAGAAAATATAAACAGACCTATCACAAGTAATGAAATTGAAACTGCAATTAAACATCTTCCAACAAACAAAAGTCCAGGACCAGATGGCTTCACAGGCGAATTCTTTCAAACATTTAGAGAAGAGCTAACACCCATCCTTCCCAAACTCTTCCAAAAAACTGCAGAGGGAGGAACACTCCCAAATTCATTCTATGAAGCCACCATCGCCCTGATACCAAAACCAGAAAAAGATATCACAAAAAGAGGAAATTATAGACCAATATCACTGATGAATATGGATGCAAAAATCCTGAACAAAATACTTGCAAACAGAGTCCAACAACACATTAAAAGGATCACACACCATGATCAAGTGGGATTTATCCCAGGGATGCAAGGAGTCTTCAATATATGCAAATCAATCAATGTGATACACCATATTAACTAAGGAATAAAAACCATATGATCATCTCAATAGACGCAGAAAAAACTTTTGACAAAATTCACACCCATTTATGATAAAAATTCTCCACAAAATGGGCATAGAGGGGAACTACCTCAACGTAATAAAGGCCATATGTGACAAAGCCACAGCACACATCATTCTCAATGGTGAAAAACTGAAAGCATTTCCACTAAGATCACGAACAAGATAAGGATGTCCACTCTCGGCACTGTTATTCAACATAGTTTTGGAAGTCCGAGCCACGGCAATTAGAGAAGAAAAAGAAATAAAAGGAATACAAATTGGAAAAGAAGAAGTAAAACTGTCACTCTTTGCAGATGACATGATACTATACCTAGAGAATCCTAAAGATGCCACCAGAAAACTACTAGAATTAATCAATGAATTTGGTAAGGTTGCAAGATACAAAATTAATGCACAGAAATCTCTTGCATTCCTATACGCTAACAATGAAAAATCAGAAAGAGAAATTAAGGAAACAATTCCATTTACCATCACAACAAAAAGAATAAAATACCTAGGAATAAACCTACCTAAGGAGGCGAAAGACTTGTACTCAGAAAACTGTAAAACACTGATGAAAGAAATCAAAGATGACATAAACAGATGGAGAAATATACCATGTTCTTGGATTGGAAGAATCAATATTGTGAAAATGACTATACTACCCAAAGCAATCTACAGATTCAATGCAATCCCTATCAAGCTACCAATGGCATTCTTCACAGAATTAGAACAAAAAATTTTACAATTTGTATGGAAACACAAAAGACCCTGAATAGCCAAGGCAATCTTGAGAAAGAAAAACGGAGCTGGAGGAATCAGGCTCCCTGACTTCAAACTATACTACAAAGCTACAGTAATCAAGACAGTATGGTACTGGCACAAAACCAGAAATATAGATCAATGGTACAGGATAGAAGGCCCAGAGATAATAAACCCATGCACATGTGGTCACCTAATTTACAAAAAAGGAGGCAAGAACATACGATGGAGAAAAGACAGCCTCTTCAATAAGTGGTGCTGGGAAAACTGGACAGCTACATGTAAAAGAATGAAATTAGAATACTCCCTAACACCATACACAAAAATAAACTCCAAACGGATTAAAAACTTAAATGTAAGACTATAAAACTCTTAGAGGAAAACACAGGAAAAATACTCTTTGACATAAACCACAGCAAGATCTTTTTTGACCCACCTCCTAGAATAATGGAAATAAAAACAGAAATAAACAATGGAACCTAATGAAATTTAAAAACTTTTGCACAGCAAAGGAAACCATAAACAAGATGAAAAGACAACCCTCAGAATGGGCGAAAATATTTGCAAATGAAACAACGGACAAAGGATTAATCTCCAACACATACAAACAGCTCATGGAGCTCAATGTCAAAAAAACAAACAATTCAGTTAAAAAATGGGTGGAAGACCTAAATAGACATTTCACCAAAGAAGACATACAGATGGCCAAGAGGCACATGAAAAGATGTTCAACATCACTAATTATTAGAGAAATGCAAATCAAAACTACAATGAGGTATCACCTCACACTGATCAGAATGGCCATTATCAAAAATCTAGAAACAATAAATGCTGGAAAGGGTGTGGTGAAAAAGGAACCCTGCTGCACCACTGCTGAGAATGTAAACTGATACAACCATTATGGAGAATAGTATGGAGGTTCCTTAAAAAACTAAAAATAGAACTACCATATGACCCAGCAATTCCACTATTGGGCATATACCCTGAGAAAACCATAATTCAAAAAGACTCATGTACCACAATGTTCACTGCAGCACTATTTACAATAGCCAGGACATGGAAGCAACCTAAGTGTCCATCGACAGGTGAATGGATAAAGAAGATGTGGCACATATATACAATGGAATATTACTCAGCCATAAAAAGAAACGAAATTGAGTTATTTGTAGTGAGGTGGATGGACCTAGAGTCTGTCATACAGAGTGAAGTAAGTCAGAAAGAGAAAAACAAATACTGTATGCTAACACATAGATATGGAATCTTAAAAAAAAAAAATGGTATTGATGAACCTAGTGGCAGGACAAGAATAAAGACGTAGACGTAGAGGATGGACTTGAGGACACGGAGTGGTGGGGGAGGGAGAAGCTGGGGTGAAGTGAGAGTAGCATCGACATGTATACACTATCGAATGTAAAATAGTTAGCTTGTGGGAAGCAGCAGCATAGCACAGGGAGATCAGCTTTGCGATGACCTAGAGACATGGGATAGGGAGGGTGGGAGGGAGGCTCAAGAGGGAGGGGATATGGGGATATGTGTATGCATACAGCTGATTCACTTTGTTGTACAACAGAAACTAACACAGTATTGTGATGCAATTATACTCCAATAAAGATTAAAAAAAAAAAACATCACTCACACACTGTTTTACAGGAATACAGCAGACATTCCTCCTACTCAGGAAAGGTATAATCTTTAGATCTTAAATCATAAGATATAATCATAACATCTTAAATGTGGAATTCCATTCTTTTGCAAAAGGAGAAGAAACAACCATGGTACCTGCCACTTTCTGAAATGCCTGGGGTCCGCGCTTTGCCTGACAGGATGAGATGACTTTGGACTTGTCATCGGTCAAGCAGACACCTGAGGACAGCTTTCCACAGACCCGGAAGTAATAGGTGTATTCGCCAGCGCTCACGACAGTGTCATTTAGGCCAAGAGGCTTCAGGTCATACATGTTGCCATGCCTTGGGTCTCTCACCTCACAGTTGTCCCCTTCAAGAACACGAGAACGGAAGGGCAATTACACACACTCACACCGTCAGGCAAAAAAGTTCTGCAACTTTTAAAAGTTCTGCAACTTTTCTGCTAAGTACTGTCTTAAAAGAGGCATTAAACATCACTTCCACGTTCTCTCCTTTTGTCTGTATACATAAGACAAACTGCCTGGCAAACAGCTTTCTCGAAAAGCTTAGGTCACAGGATGAAGATCCACTTAAACAAAACCAAACCCCACGTTCATATTCTCAAGCATGAGATGCCGAGAGTCCATCAGTCTGGGTAGGTGAGGAAAACGTAGCTGGCAAAGTGAGCAATGGAGAGGAGTAAAAAAAATCAAGGATAAGAAGCTGTCCGTCCACTAACAGACGTTTCATGATCATGCACGGGTTTCACATCTAAGATGCTGTTAGAACACCCCCTACTTCACACATTCACCAGGATCAGTGAGCAGGGCCGGGTCTTACCTTCCACGCGGATGACGGGACAGGCTTCCACGGTTCTCCAGACAAACACATACTCACAGTCGTCCAGGAGCTGAAAGGTCGGGGATCCCTACAACGGAAACCAACAGCTCACTGTGTTCTCATTTATTAAAAAAATGAGTCAAATGGTAGCTAGAACTAATACCCAACTTTTAAGCTCCACAAGAAAAGTACATGGCACTTATGAAACACATCAGATCTGGGGGGAAACAGCACATTCTAGTCGAACCCTATCGATGGCCTAAAACCCCTGAAAACTAAGGCAAGTTCTACATCAGACAGAAGATCTGGAGACTGGAGGGGCGTGAGAATGAGGCACGACAGACACGCACCGTCGTGTGGGCGCACTCGAGCATTATCCTGGTGGAGAAGCGCTGGTTCCCGCACTTGTCGCCGTTGACGTAGACGATGCTCAGGGACCCGTTGGCGGCAACTTGAGGACTGACCTGCACGACGCCCAGGTTCCAGCTGTTGTCTTCCGACACGAGGCAGGACCCCACTGCACGGCCTGGAAGGGCCAGGAAAGCCGATGAACTTGGGGGTGGCAGGACAGGCAGAACGAACTTGAGTCCAATGCTCGGAACTCACCGTGGCAGCCAGGAATGTACGGGAGAGGACTGCAGACACTCAAGTAGAAGGTTCTCCTTCTTCCATCAGCCGAGGTGTCAACTGCAGTCCAAGGCTTCTTGGCTTTGCTTAGGCCGCTCAGATCATACTCGTTCCCAGCGAGGTCTGAAACACATGAAAGCGCTGGAAATCCCTGCCTTCCCGGCAGCTTTGGGCACCGCCTTTCAACCCCGAAGACCAAGGATGCACGAACTTAACATTCATAACAGGGACTTCCCTGGTGGCGCAGCGGTTAAGACTCCGGCGCTCCCAATGCAGGGGGCCCGGGTTCGATCCCTGGTCAGGGAACTAGATCCCACACGCATGCCGCAACTAAGGAGCCCACCTGGCACAGCTAGGACCCAGCACGGCCAAATAAATAAATAAATAAATATTTTTTTAAAAATAAAAACATTCATAACAGAGAAATGAGGAGATCCACAGGAAGCCGAGAGGCTTCTCCTACAGAAACATACACCTGTCCTGACCCTCAAAACCTCCATTACAACAAATCACCACGAGTGTGGAAGTGAGGCTGGGGGCCACCACAAAGAATGAGGGCTGCTGGAGACCCGGCTCAGCATCCAGGTACACCTTACGGAGCTTTATCCTCTTGTTCTTTTCTTCTCTTACACTGTAAGAAGCTCTGACAGTGTAGATTTTTTTCCCCTAGTTTTCTTCTCCGTTCTTAACCAGCTTCTGACCCCAAACTATAGCTCAAAACCATTAATTATGTATCCAGATTCTCTTCAAGAGAAGCTTTACAATTCTAATATTATTCAAAGAAAATACGTAACACATATATCATGCTGCCTGTAAAGTAAAACATACGGTACACAGACACACGTGCACACACACACAGGCAAATACACACACACTGACACACGAGCACACATGCTTTTGACCGGCCTCTTAATTCCTGGTGCCCCAGCCTCACCCGTGACTTGGCAATCCACCGGAGAAGGTACACAGGCCAATGCAGTTTCAAACTCAAAGAAAGTGTCCCGGATCCCCAGGCCAGAGTCAATGTCTTGATGCAGGAATCTTGGGGTCCCTGGGTAAACGTCGTCATTGCAGATGAAGCGGATGATGAAAGCATCAGCCCTCCCTGGGAACAAGAAGACCAAACTGTAGGAAACCACAGCGATCACAGTGCAGCCGTACACGCGTGTGGCACCAGGACAGCGTGCCCGGGAACGAGCCTCCAAGCCACCCTCTGAGACAACCAGGTCGAAGCGCCAGGTCTGGTTCAGGGACCCAATCTGAACTACAAAGTGGCCACGTTCACTGCGATAGTGACCCACGTAAAGACGGTTTACACTGTGAAGCTGGTGTCTTGGCATTCTTCTATTCCAGGAAGTGTGCAAATGCTATATCCGTTTATCCATCCAAACATTAGAAAAATGTCACTCTCCTTTACGGGTTTATTCGACAATATTTACTAAGTTCCTACTACACACAGGAGTGAAAGAAACAAGAAAACCCACCCTACTGGGAGCTGACACTCCGGTCCAGCGCCCAAGTAGTAAGCAAAGTAAAGGCAGCCCCTCACAGACCAGTTGGAAACAAAGGAAAACGCAGCAGGGACGGGGCCTAAGAAACCCCAAGGGTGGTGGGGACGAGGCATGGCGGTTTCCAACGCAGTGGCCGGGCTCCCTGAGAAGGTGCCGTCTGAGCCCACCCCGAAGAAGTGAAGAGAAGAAATGAACCGCCTGGCAGTCTTGAGGGGAGAGCACTGCGGGCAGAGAGAACAGCAAGGACGAAGGCTCAGGTGGGGAGGACGGGAGAGAGTGGGCCTCCACAGTTCCAGAAGCAAGAGGTCAGCAGGAGTGAGCGAGCACAGTGGCGGGTGACCCCGTCAGAGGAGCAGCCGGTGTCCCTCGGCCACTGGACAGGGCTGGCTGCTACTCTGGGCGCACGTGGAGCCCTGGGGGGTCTGAGCTGGGAGAGATGTCACCCAACACTTAAAACATCACTCCGACTGCCCAGCTGAACACAGGCCCCTGGGGTGGGGTGGGGAGGACGCAAAGCAGGACGGCCAATGCGGAGGCTCCCGCAGGGAGGGGACCACGGTTGGGTGGTGAGCGCCAGAGGCTGCACTAGGGGAAGAACCCTAGGGTCATCGACACGTTAACCCTCACAGGGGACCAGAGATGCCCGGCTAACACAGGAGTAAACTGAGGCAAAAAGAGGGTAAGGAGCAAGGCTGGGCAGCGCGGCTCTAAGGGCTGGTTATACGTGTGCTGCGCCCCTGGGGTTGCCGGCGCCTGGATTCAAACTCAGCAGAATAAATGTCAGCGGCTTTCAGCCACACGATTAGGGCAAATAAAAAAATTATATATAAATGCCTAATCTATTTTATTTTTAAACAGCACTCTGGAACCGGAGAGCAGGAGAATTATAAACAAGAATGAAGCACGCTTTCTGGATACTGAAGCGAGTGAGCACCTGTTTTGACCAAGAGCTGAAGAACTTTCCACCTGTAAAGCAAAGGATTACCGCGCCCCCGGCTCTACTAAGCTCTCCCTAACCAACTAAAAGTATCTCAGTCTGTGGTCCAAACCCTCCCCAACAAATGATACAGAACAAGACCAATTCCCTTTCTAGGACAACCCTTCCAGGATCTGATAGCAGTCCCCAGGCCCCGTGTTTTCTGTCCCTGAAGTTAAGAAGACCCCAATTCTTAAATCCCCTTCACAGGAATCCTGAACTCATTCCTTCGACGCCCTAAGAGTTCTCTTCCCAGCGTGTTAATGGATCTGTCAGCTTGCGCGTGATGCACAAAAGGAGCCGATGACCGCAGACTGTCACGGGTGCAGGAGGGCAGAGCCGTTCCCGCTCCCTTCCGGATACTAAGTTCCTCTGACATCGACTCAGACGTCCCTCATATTTTCCGCCCCACACATCACACGACTGCCCCCTCCCGAGTCCATCCCGGTGTGGTGCAAAGAGCACAGGTTTAGAAGTCAGAAGACGTGGGTTCCAACCTCAGCCCTGCGGCTCACGGGCTGTGTGTGTGACTGCGCCTCTGGGGGCCTCCGATCCTCAACGCAAAATAGAAACGTGTCAGTCGGCGGAGCCAGGATGAGGATCGAGAGACCTGGCTGCCAGCCCGTGGCTCTGTCCAGGGCACAGGGCCTTCCGGGGCCTTGGTCCCCTGTGAAGCGAGAAGGTGGCGAAGCAGAAGGTGTGAGCGCAAATGAGATGCAAAGCGCACACAGCACTCCACACGGGACCACACGGGACCGGCACGCACACGGCGAGCATTCGCGACGGTAGCTGTGACTCCACCACCACCGTCCTCCCGAGGCCCTCAGACTCGGCCTTGCACCTTATGACACCAAAAATGGCAACTTTCAGTTTACAGTCACAGCTGCAGGAAGGAGTAGAAATGTGAACCCACTGGAGATGCAAAACTGTATTTAAAGATACAATAAAGACTGAGTAGAGGAATTGGCGGAAAGGAAGAAACTTAGGAAAAAACAAAGTAACTTCTGTTATCTTCACTCACCGCTTCTTTAATACCTGAAAAACACAGCACAAAAGGCCGAGTGAACACATTCCTATCAGAGGAGCCACTGGAGGTGCTGGTGGAGGACGCCTGGGGTTGGGCACCGCAGAACCTAGTGGCCGGGACCCCTCGGCCGCGGGATGCATTCAGGCGGCTGGGAGAACACACCGGAGGCTGGGCACGTGGGGCTCAGAGGCGGGGAGGGTGGCCAGGACTCAGGGTCTACAGGCACTCCCATTACACTCTGGAAGGTTTACAGTCACAGAACCCCCAGGACACCGGTTAGCTGCAAACACAGGGATGTGAGCTCACCTTTGGGGTGGGAAGGAAGCCCCGTGTAGGTCAGAGTTATAAAGCCCTCAGTGGACAGCTGGAGGCTCTTCTCCAGTCCCACCAGCCTTCCTGGCTTCAGATTCTTCAGCTCCTCCGTCTGGGTCTCTGCCTCACAGCCGGAAGCTGGCTTTCCATCCAAGGTGCCGCAGACGGGCATCGCGCCGCACACGTTAAACTGCAGGCCGGACAGACAGAACCACACACCAACTCAGGCCACGCGACTCACCGGGAACACAACCCCGAGCAACTCAAACCCTGCCCAGCCAAACAGGGTTGTCTGCTTGTTATCCAAACAACTGCATAATTTGTTCCTCATTAGGCAAATGACCAACTTTCCATGCCTGGGCAATTAAACCCTGAAGCTAGTACATAAAGCAAAAATCAAAGTCCAAACGGCGATGCCCATAAATTGCCTGTAAGGCTTTGTGTATACAGCCCCGTATCTCTAAATGCATGAGACACACTGCACGTAACAATGCAGCACGTATAAGAGAGAGACTGTAAGTAACCAGAATTTTACAGTATTTTTGATTACACGAGGAAAAGCATATATGGTTGAAGTCACGTTAATTAAAAATAAATATAATGGGATACCCCCGTATTTCTTAAAGCTGTTGATATCATTTGATTTAAATCCAGTAGTTGATATAATGAAGCAGGATATACTCTTCGGTACGAGACACGGAAAGGAAAGACTTCTCTACAACTGACACGTGTCCGTGGACGACGTAGAAAAAGTTAAGAACTACGTGTACAAAGTATTTTTCCTTCAGACCAAAGTTTACTACTTAAGAAACGGCCACTTAAGGCCTACACCCAGGCAGGTGCCCTGCAGCCACGCGGGCTGCGTGGTCACAGAAGTATGTAGTATGTAGGGGCAGCTGAGCCCAGCACGGTCGGGCGACACGGGAACAGTGCCAAGTAGCCGGCTGGTGGGCGGTGGTGTCCTGAGCCTTTCTGGCAGCACAAGGGCTGTGCCCTGACTCCCAGGAGCCTAGACACCCTACTGATCAACTCCACTTCCACTTTCATCATCCACAGTCTGTCCCTGCTGTCCGCAGCTGTGCACCTGCCACCTCCCGCCCCTGCCACGGCACGGGCACAGCCTTTCTGGCCTGCTTCGAGCATATTCTCTACGGGGTCACCTCTTCCAGTATGTCCCCTACAGAGTTCCCCTTTGCTGGCATGTTCTCCCTGGGTTCACCTCCTCTGGCATGTCCTCTATGGGACTCTCCTCTTCTGACATGTTCCCTATGGGGCTCAACAAAGTTCCTGGCTGCTTCTCACACTCACGCAGACAGCCAAATGTACTGTCACCTATGATAACCTGTTACAAGCCAAACTCCAGAGCAGCAACTTCTGACAGGCGGTGGGGTAGGGAGGGCTGCAAGCCACTGTGCTGCTGAGTGACGAGCCCTGCCAGGTGCCTTCTGGCTCTGGAACAATCTGCAGGCCCTCCCGCATGCGCTGTGCCTGCAAAGTCCCCTTTGCATCAAACTGTTGTGACATTCTCACCCCAACTTCCTGCTTTCAAAGGGTATTCTCTTCTTCCACTGTGGATTTTGCTAGAAGAAGTTAAACCTAAATAAAGATTTTTAAAAAGCTTTCTGTCTAGCAGCGCTTAGTTTATAACAGAACAGCATTAAGTGGAGATTTTCCTCCTCACCACTCCAGACACCCTGTCAGGGCCGCCCATGAAGGAAGTGCTGTCAGAAGATCCCAGAGCACTGCCATCGGTCGTCTCCCTCTTACAGGGGAATATAATTTCCACTTGACCAGTGGCTCTGAAACCCCAGTGGGCATCAGAGCCACATGGGGCCTTGTCAAAACAGACTGCTGGGGCTTCCCAGGTGGCGCAGTGGTTGAGAATCTGCCTGCCAATGCAGGGGACACGGGTTCGAGCCTTGGTCTGGGAAGATCCCACATGCCGCGGAGCGACTAGGCCTGTGAGCCACAATTACTGAGCCTGCGCGTCTGGAGCCTGTGCTCCGCAACAAGAGACGCCGCGATAGCGAGAGGCCCGCGCACCGCGATGAAGAGTGGCCCCCACTTGCCACAATTAGAGAAAGCCCTCGCACAGAAACGAAGACCCAACACAGCCATAAATAAACAAACAAATAAAATTTTAAAAAAAATTTAAAAAAAGTAATATAAAAAACAAACAAACAAAAAACCCAGGGTGCTGGGCCCCACCCACAAGACACTGCACCTCCCGCTAGTTCCCAGGCGATGCCCACGCTGCTGGCCTGGGACCACCACTCCAGACGCATGGCCACGGGTTAGGTATAGCCTATTTTCTAAAGAATGACACCCTCACATCTGCACCATAACAGGATGGGATGACAGTTTCACCTCATTTCCCCTTCAATCTGGATTTTCTCATCTCCTCCTGGGTGAAAGCTGCCGTCACAGGGCCCTGGGCAATCCTGAGGACACCTGCCTCCCCTGCAACCAGCTGCAGGTGACTTGCACGCGTCCTCCCGTCCTTTCAAGGCAAATCGGAAACCACCACACAAGCCTTACCACAAAAGTCTTCCCGATGCCCGAGACCACATATCCTTGGGAACTGTTCAGTGGGTTCAGATCAAACACATACCCACTGTTGGGGCCCCTGATGGAGCAGGCCTGCAGGAACAAAAGAGGCAAAGAGGCACATTCGAAGCTAGTCCATGAGAACGTGGCGAAGACAGAGCAGCTCCAAAGCCTGCCCGTGTGGACTGCACTGACGCTAAACCCCGTCCGAGAAGCAGCCCTGGGAGAGCTCACGGCCCCTTCCAATACCGCATCTGAAGCGCTCCAGGTGGGACACCAGCTGAGAGATGCTGACCTCATCTGAGCTCCTAAGGCTGCTTCATTTACCTGAACAAGACCACTGCTGACCCCCAAAGTGAGGAACCGTAAGAGACCCACAAACGATTACCTGTCTCTTCCCCTCTTCTAGGAGGGATAACGAGCCCCCCACTTCCCCCACCACCTCGTGTCTTTTTTCCACCCCACCCGCCATAGGCAGAGAACGGAGCAGTGGCCACAGCCTCAGAAAGCACTGCCGCTGGGCCAGGGCGGCGTGCCCCGACTCCCACCCTCCCTGGGTCCCACAAGCCCGGGACCCTACGCCGGGAACATTCATCTGGGTGAGCCTGGGCTCTGCTGCCGGACGGAGCCCTGAAAAGGGAGGGAGGGAGGGAGGGAGGGAAATCCATCCCACCATGAAGAGAAACACCCCGTGCTGTGAACCCAAGGAGCACCCCTGGGAGGCCAGAGAACACATCTCAGGGCAGCCGGCTGCCACGTGCTGCAGGCAGGGGCTCACCCGAGGGCAGGAGCACGTGCCAAGGCCGAAGAGCGGCGTAAGCCCAGCACTGCGGCAGGCACAGGGCTGCGGCAGGGATGTTGCTGGAAGCAGAGCATTAAAACCTTAAACGTCACGTTAAACCACACGGGCTGTGTCCGATAGACGATGGGGCACGTTTTAGGCATGGTCGTGCTATTTAAGCACCCATCTCTGCAGTGATGGAGAGCCCAGAGCCCCTGCCACGCTGAAGGGACAGTGACGGGGGGAAAAGGGAAGGAACCCAGAGGAAAACTGAAGGTCCTGGTTCTCATCCCAGCACTGGGAGCCGGGGCTGAGGGAGAGGAACGCGGGATGCCTTCCAGATGCGTGCTGTCGAGGCGGAGGAAGTGCAGACGCCGTGAGGGATTAAGAAGCACAAGGGGAGGGGTGCAGAGCTGGGACACCCGGATGGGAATGGCCAGAGGCCCCGGACCGCACCCGTACCTGGTCTGTGTCTGTCGTTACTTGGACAGGACAGGCAGCCTCCGTGTTCCACAGGAAGCTGACCACACACTCCCAGCTGAGAGAAAATATGGGATGGGTGTTCTGAAAAGACAAATCCGGGATAAAAGTCAATATGAGAAAATGGAACTCGCTCTAACCAAAAGAATACTTGCCTGATAAATAAAAAGAGCTAAAAACTATGGATTATCATGGGACAGTGCTAGGCTAGGTGCTTCGTGTGCCTTATCTAACTACAACTTAACGTCCTCAGCGTTCCTACTAAGGAGATGTTCTCTCTTACGCCCGGATGCTGGGAAATTCACCTGAGGTCACGCCAGGAGTCAGTAGTAGAACTGGGACCCAAACCGAGGTCTGAGTCCAGTCCATGCTGTTGAAAACCGTTCTACACCCAGATGCAGAACAAGAGCCAGAGCCAAAGGTCCCGGTGCACATGATCACAGCCTCGCAAGCGCAGACACAGGCGAGACTGACCTATGGGGCGAGGGGTCGGGACGGGACGGGGCGGGGGAATGGACCGGGAAGGGGCACGAGGAGGCTCCCGGGCTCTACTTGCAGCTGTGGGTCTAGTTACACGGGAACGCTCTTCCCGCTGTGAGTCACTGACTATCCGGGCGCTCTCCTGGGTGTGTTTTCAATAACGAGTGTGATGAGGGTTCCTCAGCTGAGCCTCAGGACAACCTCTACCCGCCCTCTGTGTACAGATGAGCAAATGGAGGCACAGAGGAGGTGAGACGCCCGCCCAGACGCACAGGGGAAGGAGACGCTAGGCTGTCCCGCGCGCCTCACCCACCGAGCGCCCTCTGACCTGAAGTCCCCACCCTCTCAGCCACAGCATTACCAACAGTAAACTAAACACACACCCCCTCCCTCTGCCTCACCACGCGGCTGTGAGAAGTCCTGGGACTGTGGGACTCTCCGGGACATGACCCTCACTCAGTGTTTCCTGGGCCCGTGAGATGCGCCACCCCCTGCACCACTGCTGAGGGATACAGTAACAACGTGCAATCGCTCTGAAAACTGAAAAACACTGTCCAAATAGGATGTCACAGGAAAGCTGAAAAAATAAGGGTCCGAGAGAACTTCCTGGAACTGTCCAGTGTCTCCGTGGCAACGAGACACCAGAGAGGGGAAGCGGAGTGGGATGAGGCCCAGGGAGGGGACGCCCGGACGTGCCCAGGAGGAGGCGAGGGCCGGGCTGGGCAGCCAGCATTCCTTCCTGGGACGGAGAGCAGAAATCGGGAAGCCGACTCCGACTTATCAGAGTGTGTGTTTACAGCTCAGTTATGTGACACTTTCCTTGCACAACTTAGGCTGTGCTCAGCCAGCTAACATTTTCCTTCCCTTATCAGAGTGACCTTAAGCTCTAAAGACATTATCTCTTGGGAAAAACTCGTGTGCTGGCAAAGGACAGAGAAAACTTGGCGTCTGCAGGATGCCTAGTATGTAAGTGACCGAGGCCCCCTGCCTGCGGAGAGGAGTGGACACACCGGGCCGGGTTCTTGTCTACGAAGTGAGAGGACGCTGTAGCAGACCCTTAAAAAGTGTAACCAGCCCTTGGAAATAATCTGTTTGATAATAAACATGAGCTCTTTATTATTCCCACTCAGTGTTCATCTAAGAGTTTGGCAATTATTCAAAAAAACACGTGACCCAGGTATAAATGTAAGGCTCCAGGTTAAAGAAAAAAAAAAAAAAATTAAGTTTAGAATAAGAAAGTTCTGGAAATGGACACCAGTGATGCATGCCCAGCACTGTAAATGTACTTAATGCCACTGAACTGTACATCTAAAAATGGCTAAAATGGTAAATCTTACGTTGTACATCTTCCACCACATTGTTTTTTAAAAACCAATGGGAACTATCCCCAATGACCCCGGAGCATTTTTATTTCGAGTTTTCTCTTCTGTTCTGCCCTGGCCGAGGAACTCGGGCCCAAATGCAATCTCCAACACCTTCTCCATTTCCCAGCCTTGATTTTTCATCCCTGCTTTTCTGACCTATTACACACACCTCCCTCCGT
This sequence comes from Balaenoptera ricei, assembly GCF_028023285.1. NCBI lineage: Eukaryota > Metazoa > Chordata > Mammalia > Artiodactyla > Balaenopteridae > Balaenoptera > Balaenoptera ricei. The sequence goes on from NC_082650.1 coordinate 7,908,514, forward strand.
GTGTTCATCCATTGGCCTGAGCTGCACCCAGCCTCAGTCTCCTCATCTATGAAGTCTGCTGTTTGGACTGAACCGTCTCTAAGACCTATTCTGCAGCCATGATCCTCAGATCACCGACTCACAGGAACTAACAGGCAGGGCGGCATCTGCACCACTCAGAGAAAAAACTCAAGTCTACAGAAGACCATACAGTGTATGTCACAAACCAGCAGTAAGAGATCAGGCTTAACGTTGAGAAAGGACAGCCACGAAAGCACCATTACCGTGCTCCTTGCCTCCCTGAGTTTGTATCACATGCTGACCTGAAGCAGAATTAAGATCAACCTTTGTCCCTGTGAAGAGACACAGAGGAACCCAAAGCAACCAAGGTCACAGGTGACAAGCAGCGCCTTCCTTACCAGGCTGCCCCTGGAACAGACGAGGTGGATCCTGGTGGTGTAGGTGGTCCGTCTCCCATCGCTGGTGGTACAGGCCGAGCCATTCACATACTCCAGAAGGAGGCTGCCACTGTCCTCCACCATGGGGCCCGTCTTCGCCACCCCCAAGTTGCTGATGGAGACGGCTTCAGAAAATGAACCCTGCAAACACGCGCGTCCGTTATGTTTCCCTCTGAAGAGAAAACAACTGATTTCCTCATTACTAACACAGTGGATTCTCATTATTCACAGTAGCTGTGTTCTATAAACTCGCCACAAATGCTGAATTAGTGAATACAGAACCACTGTTCGGACACAGAGGGGAAACACAGTCAGCCCTCCATATCCACAGGTCCTACCTCTCTGCAGGTTCAACCAACTTCAGATCGAAAATATTCAGGGGAAAGAAATTCCAGAAAAAGCAAAACTTAAATTTGCCATCAGCATCTATTAACATAGCATTTACACTGTGTTAAGTATTATAAGTAACCTAGAGGGAACTTAAGAGTGAGGATGTGTGTAGGTGATGTGCAAATACTGCGACACCGTATATAAAGGTCTCGGGCATCCTTAGATGTTGGTATCTGCCGAGATCCTGGAACCAATCCTCTCCCCACAAACCAAAAGGGACGACTGGAGGTACCTATATGTACGCTTATGTCACACAGACTGTGATCCTGAATCCTCAAGATCCTGGTAGATTCTATTTCCTTTATTTTACAAAAGAGAAAACGAGGTTCAGACATGCTAAGTGACTTATCCAAGGCCACCCCGCTAACGGGCATCAGAGGAAGGACTCAAACCTCGCCCACCCGGCCAGGAGCCAGGAGCTTCTGGCACCGCACTGCCCGCCCCTCGGGTCTCCACCCTCTGGCCGTCTGGGTAGGAGAGGCGAGACGAGAACGCAGAGCCACGTCAGGCCACTCTGCGCAAGTCCACGGAAGACTGTGAAAGCGCCCGGTACTGATTTGGAGTTACAAATAACCATGAGCAAGTAGACAACTTCGCAGATACAGAATCTGTGAATAACGAGGACTGACAGTCCTTTGAGGCCGTTGCTCCGACCAAGAGCACGCGCGCGTACGTACACGTGTACACACCACGGGGCGCTCACTCTGAACCACCAGAGAGCGCTCGCCGGCTTCCTTTAAAACACCTCCAAGCTGCCGCGTAACAGAAGCCAGGAAAGTACATTCCCGACATGCTATTTTTAAAGAAGCACACATACATCTTTATTTTAAGATGCACCGTGTACACGGAGCCCAGGGAAACATACCAAAGCTCCGGCAGTGACTGCATTCCATCGGATGATGAAGTGCAGCTTGCACCCTGGCGAGAGCTAACGCTTGGATCTAGTTCATCCACAGCAACTCTACCGAGCAGGTGGGCCCCTAGTTAGTCCAGAAGTAAGAGCCTCTGGAAGCAACAACTATTCTTTTCAGATGTCTGCAGCTCACCCAGAGACACTTCCTCTGCCGAGTACTGTGAGCAGAGGAGGTCCCCGACACCCAGGCTTTTTTAAATTTTAAATCTGAACAACGACTCGAATACGATCACATCTGTGGGGGGCAGGGGAATTCACCCCGAGGCCCCTCTCCCACTCAGAGGGCTTCTCGGCAGCAGCCAGGCCTGCTTAGACCTGAGAGTCCCCAAACAGCCCCCTCCACCACCAAGTCCTACCGAGTCCTGGGCTCAGGAGGGGACGGCAGACTCACTTGGTCGTTTTGGTACTTCATCTGGCAAGCGGACGCGTACCGATCGCAGCCCGGCACTGGGTTCAGAGGTCGACACACGTTTATGTAGTACTTCCTCCACGTGCTGTGTGCCCCGGCATTGTCCAGGGCGTACCAGTTTCCTCCATGACCGCCCTCGGATTTTGCTAGACTGAAATTTCAAAGGGAAATGCATGCTTTTCAAGCTGACAGATTTCGGCCCTACGATTCATTTCTAAGCAGTTAGAGAAATACAGAAGGAAATGTGCCCCGCCCACCAAACTACCAGAGCCGGCACACCTGTGTTCTCGACCTCGCTAAATGCAGCCCCCGGCACAGCTGGAACTGGCCCCGCGCCTCTGCACCGACAGGCCTTGCTTTCAACGATGCAGTGAAGAAGACAGGCTTTGCTGGGCGATCTCGCACAGGCTACAGGACCAGCAGCAGAATTCATTCTGCTTAAAGCCCCCCACCTCGGGCCTGCACCCAGAACTCACCTGATTCCCTATCGTCGGCTCAGTTACACGCTCACCGGCAGGGTCTGATCGACCTCAGTGAGCCCCACCTGGGCGGGGCCGGGCCAAGGGCAGGCAGACGCGGCTCACCTGGAGAGGTCGTACTGCTCCATGGTGGAGGGGTCGGTCACCACACACTCCAGGGGCTCCTCCGGACAGGCGTAGCTGCTGTACCACCGGAAGTTGTAGGTAGAGTTATCTTCTTCCTGATCTCAGGACAAGGACAGGCATGGGAGGGGTGGCAGAAGAGAGTAATCATTACACAAAGCCAGCATTTCTAAAAAGAAAAGGCATTTTTTTCTAAATAAAAACCACAGGAAAGTTAATTTACTTTGCCCATGCCCTCTCATTTTATTAAAAGGAAGATTGCCCAGCAATAAATTAAGATGGAAATCTATCCTCTGTTAAACGGGAATAAGGGATGGTTTTGATGCTTTTCTGTGTTTTGTACCCAAAACCAACAGTGTCATGGGCTGTGACTGAGGTGTACAGCCCACTGAAGCAAACAGCTCAGAAAATGAGTACTGCCCGTGTCCTCTGGCAAATCTAAAAGGATTAATTAAAACCATAGGAGATGATGATTTACCCAGGAAACCAGACTAATAATAGCTCTCCTTCTAAATAAAGGTCCCACGACAGGCTCCTGCGTAAGTCCTGGGGAGCCGGACAACTTGACGGTTTATCCCCAGGGACCATCCCAGCTCCTACGTCACCTGCGACAGAATCTTGTCTCGCTCCAGAAAAGTCACAAGCCCTGTCTTGACCACATTTTTCCTCTTCCCCTGCCGTTACAAGACTGACGTTCTCTCCCTCCTTGCCCCCGTCGCTCTGCAGACACACACACGGACACACACATGTGCACACACGGGCACACACACAGCACAATTCCTACCTGATATTCAGGGAGACCCACTCCAGCGTCTCGATCACAGAGAAAGGTGAGCAGCGTGGCCCTTGGCGTGTGCTTTTCATTATTATAGGGCGTGCCATCTTTGTAGTTCAGCTGGATCATTCCGTCATAATATGAAAGCTTAGCATTACTGCGTCCCAGGTTCCAAGACGTCCCACCACTGAAACAAAGAAATGTCTCTCAGAAAAGATCCCAAGACCAGAAGCTCCGTGACGCTGCGACGCTGAAGGAAGCGCCGGGGACAGCGCAGGGGGCGGCAGTGCCGGGGGGCGGCGCAGGGGGCGGCAGCGCCGCGACCGCGGTTAGGATCTCAGCGCGGCAGCGGCGCGAGGGCGATCCCACCCCACACCAGACCCACATCCACGCTCAGCACGGCTGGTTTAAGGCACAAGTCCCTGGACTGACACAATACTGAAAGGAGAAGCATGTACATAAATGCATCTAACAGCTGAGAAGTGCCGACTACACAGAAGTGAGGCGCTGCATGAACCCACTTTCGGTCCCGCTCCTTCTCTGGGAAATGAACACTCCCAGCAGCATCATCTGGCTTTCAGTCCAGGTCTTCCCAGAGTTTACACACTCGTCACAAAGCAAAGATGTCAGCAGACAACACAGCTACTCCAGAATAAAATACCTGAGAGCACAAGACACCTAACGGAAGACCGGGAACTGGAAACCGTCACTTGCCTTTTTGACACCTGACAGGCTCCCGAGCCCAGCTGGCAGGAGTCCACGGACACCGCACCACACACGTTGATGTAAAACTTGTACTTCTCCGTCTCAACCTTGTAGGCACCATGCTTCTTTGTGAGAGGCGACAAGTCAAAAGAAAACCCTAAGAAAGAATCAAGACCATCCCGGGTCAGTGAGACCACAGTAAAGAAGAGCCCCCTGAGCTCCAGGCCTCCAGGAGAAGCTCGTGGCCAGGCCTGCCCCACGGCTGGGACAGGAGCTACCACGACCGCCATCACCAACACTTTCCCCTTGGAGACGGGTCCCCCATCACCACGCCCCTTCTGCTGCACCCACCGAAGACCCGAGTCAGAGCCCAGAATTCCCGGGTGAATAAACAACCAGTGTGTTCAAAGCGGGATGACCACAATACAATGGCCGTGAAAAGTCAACGGTGGTGGGTTTCTTGGGCAGAAATTCATGCGAAAAGCCTTTTCAAACATGATTTATTTCCTGTGCTCCTCAGGTTTTGCGATCAGCAAACCTACCTCGACTTTGAATGTGACAGGTTTTTCATTATCTCAGATAAGCCTCAAACACCAGATTTTCAGAGTTTTGGTCAAACAGTATTAATATAATTCTAACACAGATTATCTCTGAAACAGTCATAGAAAATATTAAGAACAACACAAAAACAAGCTAAGCAGGTGCAGGTGAGCCTGCCCCACAAGGCGCTCGGACACACACCTGCCTGGGAGTCGAAGACGGTGCAGTTGTCCCCCTCGGTCCTGGACAGCACACAGGCCGCTGCCGTGTACCACTCAAACTCGTAGAAGCAACCATCCGCCCCAGAAGTTCTCAGCACTGGGGCACTTTCTAAATCACCTGCCAATGGGGAAGAAAGACCCATCACTGATCCGGTCTCAAAAAGCTTCCCTTGTTCTAAATACACTCCTACAAATGCCGATCTGACACCCCTAGAATGGTCAAACCTTCGGAGACAGAAAGGACAAGGCTGGGGATCAGGGCTGGCGGGGAGTCCGTGTTTAATGGGGACAGAGCATCAGTTTGGGAGGACGAGAAAGTTCTGGAGATGGATGGTGGTGTAAACGTACTTAAGGTACAATGTAAATGTAAGGTGCTTAATGCCACTGAACTGTGCACTCAAAAATGATTAAAATGGTGAATTGCATGTTACCTGTATTTTATCACAATTCCTTTAAAATGATAAATCTTATATTATGTATATTTTACAATTTTAAAAAATTAAAAAAACAAAACAAAAAACTGTCCTGGTCCTTGAACTTATCCCACAGCTGGGAATTTATCCAAAGGAAATTTTCCAACAAGAGGTAGAGAGGATATGTCACAGCACAATCACCAACACTGGAAACATGCTATTAGCCCAACAATAGGGAAAATGCTTAAAAATAGTAAAGCCAAGCCATTAGCAACAAGGAAGCCCCTAAAAGTTATAAACACAACAGTGAAACATAAAAGAGTCTTCACAAAGTACTATGTTTTGAGGAACATAAAATTGTGTGGATCTATATAGACCGTGACCCTGGAAAACAAGGTGCATTGTGTGTATCGACGCTGAGATCACAGACAGCGTTTTCGAGCACGTGAGGCGCTCCCCCTTTGGAGGAAGTGGAGTGGCCTCCACGTCAGCCTGCACCAGGCCTCAGGAAGAGGAAGCCGTGCCAGGAGCGGAGCTCATCTGGAAAACTGCAGCACGACCCCCCCTGGGCACCATATGGTTTCTCCATCGCTGCGCCGGGCTGGGGCTGGGGCTGGGGATCAAGTCCAATGGACCAACGCTAAGGCTTCTGGAGCCTCGGTGCTCGGCCCTAGCCCGCTCTGCCTCGTCACCCAGGCAGGGGCCGGCGGCAAACCGAAAACTAAAGAATGCGGCTGCCGCTGGGGAAGCCCACGAAGGCACCACCCGTTTGTAACGTGTACCTGGCTTGCACACGAGTGTTATATTTGTGTTTATTTTCGTGCCGCCACACTCATCACCATCTGAGTAAGAGAGCTGAATGTGTCCTTTCTCTCTTGTGGGAGAAGAAAGAAATTTGCCCAGATTTTTACTTCCGTTCTTATCTGGAAAAGAGAAAGAAAAGGGAAAAAAACAGAAGACGTGATTAAAAATGATAATGACACACATGAAGAGGTACCAAAAATGAGCCGAGACCCTGCAGGTGTTCGGAGCGTCAGTGGGTTTCTCTTGAGTGACGAGTTTGACAGGGCAGTGGTAGGCACACTGAGGACCCCAAGGGCACCTTCAGGCTTCGGAGGAAAGTACGAGAGTGAGTAAACAACGTCCTCTGAGGGCACCAGAGGCAGAAAGGCAAGAACGCACGTTACACCACCCCGGAAAATGACACTGTTCCTCCATCTGCGGGGCCCTCAGCTCTCCTGAGACACACGGCCCGTCGAAACCGAGGGGGCAGCATTTGTCCCATGACCAAAGCAGAAACTAATTAAACCTGTTCAGCCAGCCAAGCACGTGACCACTTAATTCTTGGTTCAGTTGACTTGTACTGAAGGTCTGTCTCAAGTCCTTCTTAAATAAAGGCAGGGACATGGCTGGACCTGCTTTTGAAAGACACACCACCAATTCTGAATCCTGGGATAATTCCTAAAATCCAGCCTAGGTTCACAATCCCTTATCTAATGCTTGTAACAGATTCCAGTTACTCTCACTGCCTGCCGTTTTCCAGGTGAGTCTTTAAGTGACAAACAACTAATATGCTACAAACACTTACATCCAATTGAGAAGTCGCAACCAACACAGTTACAGCAAAAGGAACCCAAGGAGTCCAGTGCTCTCACACGAGGCTACGAGAGTCCACTGGCCTGAAGCCATAAGGCCTGAACAATTCCAGGCAGTAAGGTTGTTACAAAATCAAAATCAGTTTTACACGAGCACTGGCAATGCTCCTGCACAGGTGATGGAGTGAAAAGATAACCAAGTTGCCCCACCCGCTTCTTCCTGTTTCCAGTGAGCCCACATCAGAAGGCTGCAGCCAACTTCAAGACACCCGAATGCACCAGTTCCCTGCATCTGCGTCATTAAACTCTTTTCTTCACCATCCTTTATTACACGCTGAACCCAGAGAAAGGAGGCTGAGATAAACCACAGGAAGAACTTCTGATTCACTCCAACCTGGATGCAGCCGGGCTCCCATTACCTACAGGCACAGGGCACCACTCACCCACAGCGCACACGGCCGCGTCCTCGGGGCAGCCCCTCGCCTGGCCCTTCTGCAGGACCCTGTGGCAGACGTTAATGAAGAAATGCTTCTTTTCTGGTTCCCTCTGGCTGCCATCCACGGCTTCCCAATTCTGTTCCAGTTCTGTAACCAAAAAAAAAAAAAAGAGTCTTCCAGCCAAAGGCAGTGATTATTTCTCTGTGAGTCACACCATAAATGGTGATTAAGCGGAAGGTAAAGGCCTGCGGCTGCTAGACGTCAGGCACTCACGTTTCTGGACCCAGCAGGCTGAGGGCACACTAACTCAGCGAGAATCTCAAGCCTGTCTTGAATGTGACGGAAACAAGCCAGCCCCGAACAACTCCTCAGAAGAGGAGGCTTAACGGGGTGGGGCAGAGGATTAAACAGCAAAATTCCCCCAAGCCCCAAAGTCTGAAATCAGAAACTGAAAAGCAAAGCCAGACGCCAGCCCGGACTTGAGATGCCACTGGTGACGCATCTGCCTCCAGACCACAGATAAGGCAGACCTGGCCCAGGGCTTAGTGCTCAGTGCCCCCTGGAAGATAAACAAGATACGTGTGGTCCCTTAACTCAAAGTGTTCATGACTCAGTCGTGCATGAACAGAAGAAAATCCGTGGAAGGTAGAAGGAGCACAGGCTGAGAGCAGACAGCAAGTCAAAGGTGGACCATCCCCCAAACAGCCCCCAAAGGCATCACTGAGAACCGTGTGGGAAGGAGGACACACAGGCAGTGAGGATGTTCCCTGTGCGGACTGGAGACTGGGGTTTAAAGGGAAAATCCCACATCAGTGGTAACACAGTCACTACACACGGGTGTCAATAACCGGGAAGGACTCACGGCCGACCACGCACTGAACAAGGACAAACGCTGTTCTGAAAGCTTTGGCTGGGCTGCGGAGGGCTGAAGAGCGTCAGGCAGGAGGACTTTTTTAAACTGTCAGGGAAGGATGTGAGCTCTCACCTCACAGCTTCCTTAGATATGTGGGTGCAAACGCTACACAAGTAACCTGGGTCCCAGAGAACCAGAGAGGTGGCCGAAGTCAGCTGAGTACGAATGCATCTCTGCATCCTCGCAGATCCTAGGATCTGAAACCACCACTCAGTTTACTGTAAGAAAATTGGGGGGCGGGGGTGTAACTTGCTCAAGTAAACACAGCTGGATGCGGCGGAATGGGCCTCAAACCCGGGTCTGAGCGGAGGTGAGAGCTCTTCCCACTCGGCAGACAGAAAACCAGCCTCTTGACCAGCACACGGACTGTAACCACGGCACCAGCCCCATGGCTCAAAGGTGCTGAACCAGGAAAGCACCGAGACGGTTATTCCCCGGGCAATTCGCTGCCCGAGAGCATCTATAGTGGGGCTCGTGTTCAAAGGAGAGCGTTCCAGCACCCCCACGAAGGAGGAATTCTCCTTTTAATATGATACTTTCCCAAGCAGCTGGGACTCTGAACACGTGAGTAATCGTTCCAATACTAGCTGGTGACTATGTGACTTAAGGCCATTCTCCCTGTCTCGTGTATTATTCCACTTTACAGAGGCAACTTGCTTCTATCTATGCCCAACTCCAGGGCTGCTAAAAGGGTGAAACTAGAAGTCCCCACCTAGATCTGGTTATCCCTGTTGGGTGACCCCATGCTTATGGTTCAGGCTTCTGTGCCCCCTGCTAAATTCCAAGGCCCGGGGGGCAGGGGTCGTGCTCGCCAGGTTTGCCGCCGTATCCCCGGCACCTCGTCCAGTCCCCGCCAGTAACAAACGCTCCGCAAGCCTTGGTTCACAGGACAAATAAATTAACCTCGACGAGTCTTCACCATGAGCCAGGCCCCTGTGACAGGTCCCACATCCCTCCTCCTTTCAGCCTCACAAAAGAATCTGAGGTTGGTCAGGGAATGCAAATCCTGATTTCGAGACGGGAAAGAGGCAGTGAGACGGGGCGGGGGGGACGACACACACCTGTCACCCCAGGTGTGCAACCCTCTGGGCCTCACAGTCTCTGTGTTAAGTGGGAACACTGCCTGCTTGAAGGCTGTTGTAAAAGCTTAAACTCTTTTTAATTGAGCTATGACTGACACATGACACTGCATCGGTTTTAGGTGTACAATACGATTTGATGTATGTATATACCGCACCACGACTGCCTCAGTAAGTGCAGTTAACGACCATTATTACCACACAGAGGTACCAATTTTCGCGGGGATGATGTGACAGCTTTTAAGATCTACCCTCTTAGCAACAAAAGTTAAAAAAAAAATTTTTTTTTCTAATCACAAAGCACAGGGCCTGGCACACAGAAGGCACTTGGCCGTTTTTACTGAACTACGATAAGATGAGCCCAAGATATTCCAAGTAGAAAACAGTAACACCGACCTCAAATTCAGATATCTCGCCTCCTGATTCAGTGTCATTTCTGATAATTCATACTGCTCCGTGAGAAGCGGGGAAAGGCCACGATACAGTTAGTTGACAAGGAAAACAGTAACAGCATTTCCAAACGTGCTCGTGGGGAAAGAGGCAAGAGAACGTTCTCGAGCACACACGGAGTGGGCGGTGGGCCTACCTGAGTGCCGGGCCAGGGCCGACAGGTCGAAGCGCTGCTTCCCGTCGGAGACGCCGCAGAGCAGAGCCTCCTTCTCGTCCACGCAGGCGTACTTTGTGTCCCACGTGAAGAAGTAGGAGCAGTCCACCTCCCCGGTGAACACAGGAGCCCCTCTGCCGTTGTTACCTGTGCCGCATCAAAAGGAAGAAAGCACCCATGATGTGACCAAAACCCAGGAACGTCCCAGGAGCAGGGGCAGAGACGGCAAACAGGACACCCGTAGTAGCTGTGCAGGCAAACAAGTTCAGGGCTCAAACCCCAGAGATCAGAGTGGCTTTACTGCGTTTCAGACAACCTAAACCCTGCAGGGCAGGCCTGTGTTCCTTTCATCTTGGTGGGATGGTCTCGAGAGGACAGAAGACTGTTTTCAGCGGGGTGTGAGCCCCAGGCAGCGCTTGTCTCCGAGAGGCTCATAAACACCAAGCCAGAACAGGGAGTCACCGAAAGGGGGGCAGAGATCAGGGCTCCAGTTCCAGGAGTGCCACTGGCTAAATGATGTGCATGTGAGCAGGACAAGTTCCCCAGGACTCGCCCCTAAAATGAGCATGGAAGAGGGATACGGTCTGCAGCCGCTCCCAACTGAAGGGTGCTGACGTTTAGTAACCTCGCCCGGAGAGGGGCCAGCATCCTGGATCCTGGGGACTCTGGCACGTGCGGGTCTCTCACACCCCACTCCAATCAGCCGTCTCCTCGCCCACCACCTCGAGGGAGCCCCACGGGGTTCTCAACCGTGAGCCCTCCCGGCTCAGCTCCGCCCTGCAAGCCAGCCCTTCATGTGCCGCTTCCCTGCCCACGTAGCCTGGGATTCAGCAAACTCTGCTGACTTTTCCCGTACCAGAAATTCTATCCCCTCGCCTTTCCGAGCTACTGCACTGCTGGCACGAAGGTCCGTTTTCCACCCCTTGATGGTTTAATAATCCTCCTCTGGACCTCCTACATGATTTACCTTTCTTGAGGTTTAGGGCCCTGAAGTGCACAATGTTCTAACGGAAAGGGAAATAATATTCTGTACCAAGGGCTAATGCTGTTTCAATTGCAACTTCTATTGAATCTTTAATATTATAAACATCATAATTATAACACCAGCGACAGCGGCTAAGGCACACGGAGCACAGGTTGAGGCAGGCGCCGTGCTAAGCACTGAGCCCTCCGCAGGGGTTGGAGGCAGAGAACAGGCTCTGTGTTAGGTTCTCCACATACATTCACGCATTTCAACCGTGCAATCCTACGACACAGGGGCAATCTTAGTCCCATTTTGCAGATTTAGGGGGGGCTGAATAATTTGCCTATGGTTTCATAGCTAGAGAGTAAAGGAGCCAGAAATCAAACCCAGACGGTCTGGCCCCGGAGCCAGACTCATAACCACAAGGCAAGACTTCCCTGCGCTACTGTGTGTTTTTGGTTTTTTTTTTTTTTTTTTTTTTTTTCCAGTAAGTCCTCTAAGCCGTTCTCTTTTAAGAACCAGTGCTCCCAACTTCCCTTCCGACAGCACCCGCTCTAGCTGGGGGTCCGCCGTGCCCTCCTCCGAGGGAGCAGTGAAGCTGCTTCGCCTCTTTTCAACATGCTCCCCACCCCTGACCCTTCAAGGTTTACATACAGTTTAGTCCCATTGGATTGGTATGTCACTGTTCAGGAAAGATCTGTGTTTCCTGAAAACTTGATGCATTCACAGTGTTTTTCTTTTACCAGATGAGTTTACAGACGATTAAATGATACTATGAATGGTTCCAGGGTCCATTCCTACTCAGGAGCTAGATTTGCATCTGAAACTTACTAAGGATCTGCTGGGAGAGCCCATTTTAAATAAAATTTAAATAACCACTGGCATGCACCCTACCTGCATTCTTATTTAATTCCTCGAAGAATTTTAGGAGAATAGTAAAGGAAGACTCCTCCCTACCAAACCAAGTTGTTTATTTAAACACAATGGCCTTGCCTTCAGGACCGCTATGCCCTATGGTTTCCACCCACCAGTAGGACAAGGATGACTTTCTGTAATCTCTCCATCAATCTCAATCCTGAAAGCTTCCTGGGTCTCCAGGCTCCAGCACATTCCCCAGCACACCCTTTACATGGCCTGGGGGTACATGGATTCCACGACCAGCTGTAGGCGAAAAGCGGACCCTCCCAGGGAAACCAAGCTGACCAGCAGGCGGCCGCCCCATCCCCCCACCGCTCTGGGACAGAAACCCGTGCTGCCTGCTCACCAAACCGGTTTATCTTTCCCTCTAGGCCCACGGCTAAACTGCACTTCCCGCCTCACTGCCTTTGAGGTCGGGCCATGCCTCTTAGTTCTGGTCCATTAAAAAAACTGCTGTTCCCATTCTGCAGAGTCCTTGGAAGCCATGTCCACAGACAGCAGCAACACGAGGTGGAAAATGCAAAGGTCCCCAGGTGACCACATGGAGCAGAGCCCCCCAACGCCTGCACGGAATTAAAGAAAATAAGTCTTCAGTGTGATCGTGAGTCACCTGAATTCATGGACGGTTTTTTACTGGTCTATGCTAACACACCACTCTTCCCCCAAAAAACGCTCTAATGTCCTTATGTGACAGGATCACCAATAATCAGGTATCACATTACATCAAACTAGATATAAGTTATTGAGACAAACGGTAAAAATATATATATATTATGGACAAAAAAATAAACTTATGCACCTTTGTGTCTTGAAATGCATGAAACCCTGGATTTAGAAGCATAAATAATTCCTGGAGATCCAAGTTGAACTATAAACCACATTTCATAATATTCCATAGCCAATCAACACTCAATTCAACATGCAAAAATACATCATTACATTTAACCAATACACACAGAATCCACCAAGGGGTTTTCTCTAAAAACTCTAACTTTAAATTCAAACAAGGTAATAATGAAATAATTTTAGAGTACCCAGAGTATAGTACATACAGTTGGCTCCAAATCACAGAGCTAGAAAGAGTCTTAAATATTTCATAATCCAGCTCCAGCCTGAGAGTAGGCTCAAAAACATCTGAAGTCTCTGGATCTGGTCTCCGTGTCACAATCACAGTGACATGAGTCTTCAGGATTAAGGCACTGCTATTAGTTTTGTCAGGTCTGATAATGGCACTGAGGTTACGTGAAGGAATGTCCTTTCCTGCAGTTTGGGGGCAGTGTTACGATCCACTGGTAACATGTGACACAGCATGTAAATATGAGGCAAGTTTGGTGAAACATTAACGGCTGTTAAGCCTGAGTGGTGGTGGGGTGTGTAGGTTTTCACTGTAATGCTCTCTACTTACATATTTGAAAACTTGTATGACAAAAAGGAATAAAGGAAAAACAAATGGCCTCTCCTATTTTTTCCCGCCTCAGCCCCCTTGGGCTCTAGCTTCCTGGCACCACTCCTGGATGTCCATCCCTCTTCCCTGGGAGCCCCTGACCACGGGCCCTTCTCAACATCCTCCTCGTCTGCTGGGATCTTTCTGGATCATTATTCCATCCTCCCAACATGCCCAAATGAGATCAGCGCATTCCCAAAGATCGCGGCCAAGTCACTTATAAAAAGTGCGGACAGAACAGGGCCAAAGGAGGTAGCGGCAGGACAGAGGGCGCCTCGGCCCACACAAGTCGCCCACCGCAGAGCAGCCCGGGAGCAGGGGAGCCGGGAGACCCGGGCAGCCCGAGTGCCTGAGGGTCTGGGGACTCGGGATAAGAAGGAGGCTGCATTTCCCAGGGGCCCGGACACAGAGCAGAAGGGGTGGACTTCGGAGAGGGTCTCCTACGAGCCTGGAAGAGGTGAGGATGACGGAAGAAAGATGCAGCATCGGGGAAGGCAGGGCGGGCATTCGAACCGAAGGGAGATGGATCCAAAGGCCACGCCCAAGCCAGATGCATGGCCACCCCTGCTTAGTCCCTTCACGCTGATTTCTAGATAAGGTCCAACTCCTCTGCAGGACACACAAGCTTTTCACAACGTTGCTCCACCCCCTTCTTTAGCCATGGCTTGGACACCCAGCTCTGAGCTGCTCACAGCTACCCAAATTCCCGCCTGTGCACGAGCTGTTTGTTCCTCCTGCCACAACGAGCAGCCCCCATGGCCGCCCGGCTTGCCCCTACTGTCCTGCAGGGCTCCCTCACCCAGCACCTCCTCTTAACTGCCTCGGTCCTCGGGGGTACCCAGGCCCCTGACCTCAGCGCCTCCCTCCTGATAAAGGCCCAGGTGACAGACGTTGCCAGGCAACCCGCAACCTGCCCGCGTCCCCCTGCACTTGGGTCATCACCGTCCTCATCTCTCTCTCGGCTTCTGGTGTGTAAACGCCCGGCGAGCTCTCAGCCATCACGGCGGCATCCCTAGGCTTCGCAGGGTCTGAGCAAACAGGTACTAATAAAATGTGTTCAACGCGTCGACTGAGAACATGCCTCCAATGTAAGCTCGGAGTGCACGTGGCAGGAATAGAGGGTTGACAGGCAACCGTGGGCTGAGAACAACGGTGACGAAGGCCAGCGGCTCCAGGAGTCAAGGGGCGTCCTGCTGTGAGGTCTCCCTCCTGCTTCAGCCCAGGTGATTCTCTGCCGGCTCTCCGGGCAGGTTACCAGCGCTCGGCGCTGGTCGCCAGCCCTCCTGCCTGCCTCCACCACCAGACCCGCTTCTGGAGCACAGCTCCCGTCACGCACAGCTGCCTCCCCCAGGCCCCGCAGTGAGTCACGCAGGAACCTGCCCCGTGACCAGATGGTTAACAGCTCTACCATAGAAACACACAAAACAAACAGTGAGGGGCCAGGAGACCCTCAGGGGTGGGGCGGCCGTGCGAGACTGTGCTGGCTGTGTGGACGGGGCCAGACCCAGGCGGCTCCCCGACCAGAGCTCTGTGCAGAGGCTCGGCCGGCTTGCGGGGCACCTGGGGTCACGGCTTGGAGGTCCACTGATGAGACGGCTCTCTCACGATGGTGGGATCCCATCACCTCTCAAGAGACGCAAACCGTGGTCCGAATCTCTGAGATACGGACGGCAGCGCGGCTCTGTGACGTGCCAGTGCCCCTGTGGCTTCAAGGGAGCTTCTCCGAGTCGCTCAGAAGAACCAAACCTTCCACTTAAAGTTGCCCTGGGGTCTCTCGAGATCCCCAAATCCCACCTCTACAGCAGGGCCACCATTTGCAAAAGGGGTCACCTAGGAACTCATTTCCTAAAAGAAGAGTTGTTTAGTGACAACCCATCAGAAGGCGGTGAGTAAACCCAGCCTGCCGGCTTTGAACGCACTCCGTGAGAGCCAGAATTCAGGACACAGAGGCTTTCCCAGCGAGCCTGATGCTGGGCTCAGTCTCCAAACAAACAGAAAACGGAAACAAGACGTGTGTGTCAGGCGTTGGCAGGGCGGGGTGGGGTACTCCTACCCGCTACGACGGAGGGGGCGTCAAAGGGGCCACGTCTGCAGGAGGACGTCTGACCACCCCACTCAGCACTCCACGTGTCCATGGACCCCGCCCACCCATGCAGATACGCGGCTGACCCAGGGCGCACTCACCCGCAGTCTGATTGCACTGGAAGTTGATGACGCTCATCCGCTGGAAGCCGGAGCTGCATGCATCGCCCCCGAAATATACCAAGGTGAGGTCTCCGTCTGAGTACCTAGGTTTTTGTAATACACACACGCACACGTTTGGTAGAACCAAGAAAGAAACTCGAATCTTTAAACAGTTCTACGGTACGCCTTTCGCATACCCTCCACAGATCAGCACCGACACAAAACAGCGAGCCCTCTCGTTGGCTGGGAAAGAACCGTCTACAGGAAATGAGTTCCAAATGGACGGGCTTCTCGTCCTCTTACGTCAAAGTAATAACTGGCTGGAAAAGGGCACTGAAGGTTTTGCTAGGACCATGAGGACTCTTCTGCTCTCATTTTTGGATTTTGTACAAAATAAGTAATGCCCAAGAAGACACAGCTTTTCCAGCAACTGCCATAAAAAGTCTGACCTGAGGGATCCTGGTCCCTCAGGTCAGAGAAACTACATTTTGATAAAGCTCTTGTGAAGGTAACTACCGAGGTAAGGGTCACGAGAATTGTGATAAATGCGTTTTCCTAGTTGTTCAACACTTGTGTGTGATGCCAATGGTGTTTCAGATTCTCAAACCGCCAGAGAAAAATCAAAACTCCTCGGAAACGTAGATTGTAAGATACAAAAGCATATCAACTAATGAAATAGCTTTCCTACAGTACGGTTCCCTACAAACAATAGATTATAAAGCGAACCATATTAACAGAAGCATTCTTACTGTAAAGCCAGGAAAAACATCCACCTGGTCAGGGACAAATGGCACTTGCCCAACTCATGCAGGAAAATAATGCCAGCTTAAGTGATTTCCCTGTGCTTTGTGGAAAATGGAAGGAGGAGGACGGCAGGGGAGTATGTTATGTCTCACAGGGATACGCATGATGCACTTAGAGTTACGTGAAGGCCGTACGCACCGAAGGGTTTGATTCTGGTGCTTCCCCGCCACTTTGACTTGAGTGGCATCTGACTTCTTCACTTGGCAAACTGCAGCATCTTCCTTATTACAGACGCGTGCTTCAGTTCCTCCACAGACGTTCAAATAGAAAACATGTTCCCCTCCCTCTGCAGTATAGTACGAGGAGTTTGAAGCTAAGGAAAGGGGAAAAAACAAGAAGAGGCTCTGTTACGCACATAGGTGTGGGAAAGTGACAGCATCAAACTTGAAACGCCCACCCCAGGGCAGGGGGAGCTCGGCCCCTGGGCTCTCATTCCCTCTCCCAATTCCCGGCCCCCAGGCACCCACTCACCTCCGAGCTGGCTGAGCGGCTGGAGGTTGATGGCGATGTCGTGCTGCTCGCTGCTCAGAGAGCAGTTCCGACTTTCCAGGTAATCCCTGTGGCAGGCGTACTCGGTGATCCACTCGATTTCAAAGCGGCAGTTGGATTTCGCCGTGAGCTTGGGAAGGGTGCCCTATCATGAACGGGGTGAAAGGAATAAAATTAATCTTTTTCATGGAGCTTAAATGCAGATGTGTCTATGCTTCTGAAAAGCCAAAGGTATGTTATTGGGTTCTGACATTTTTCTGTTCTTTTGTCTGCCTTCCAACAACTGCATTTCCTTGGAACCCTTCCAGTCCCTTCCAGAGTCACACGCAAGCGTCAGCCTGAGAGCCCACCCTGAACGCGCTATCACCCGCCCACCACGCCCCTGGCAAGCAGTCATGATGTGTGAAGGGCCTGTGGTCCATGCACTCCTTTCAATCACAGGTGCCGCTGAGCCTGTGCCAGATGGACCCCCCCACCGCCCCTGCCCGCTGGGTGGACATCACGGAGGCTGCACGCATCTGGGGAGATGGTCCCCAACCCCTTTCCACGGGAATGTCCATGGCTCTTGGGCACACTTCACCTGTATTCCAATCTGCTCCTGCCCCTGGGTGAAGCCAGGGTATCACCCACCACAACCCCGGATTCTGGGAAGGACGCCATGAAGTCACTGTTCACTGGGGTGCAGTGTCATCTTTCTAACCTTCCCCGGGAGAAATGTCTCACTGGCCTCAGCATCAGGAGTAGCTGTGCTGATTCCAGGCCCCTCACTCTGCAAACGTCTACTAAGCACCTGCTACATGCCAGGCACGGGACTAAGTGCCGGGTTTACCGGCACATGATTAGTAAGGTGCAGAGATGCAGTCCAGCCCTATTGACTCAAAATCGATGCTTTAACCCCTTGGCTCAGAGCAGTCAGACATACATACAGCGATGTGGACCAAGTGCTGAGTGAGAGAAGCTGGACGCCCCATGCTGTATGACTCCACTTGTGTGGGATGTCAGGAAAGGCGAGACAGAAAGGTGGTCCACAGCTGCCAGGGCCGGGGGAGCAAGGCAGTGATGGCAACTGGGCACCAGGCTTCTCTGGGGTGATGGAAAAGTTCTAACACAGACCGTGGCGATGACTGTGCAATTCTGTCAGTACACTAATAACCGTTAAATTGTACTTAAAACAAGTGTATTTTTATAGTACGTAAATTCAATAAAACTCTTTCAAAAAGATCTGTGTGGCAAGGTGAATGTTTACTCAAGTTCCAGCTCCTAAAAGCATTCAGTGAGCCAGTGGAAATTCTTCAGTAAACCTTCAAGTATTAAGGGGTCCCAGCCCACGTCACCCAAGTTCTGCCCAGGGAACAGTCAGGCTGGAAACAGAACCCCTAGGTCCACTGATAGCCCACCAGCCCAGCGGCCTCACAACCCACGGAGAACAGAGGGGAACTCTCCATTCTCTCTCCCTCGTGATAGTGTGAAATGATTTCTCACTGAACGCAGCACAAGTAAAAAAGGGAAACACTAAAACCACTGCCGGCTTAGAACATCTCCTCAGGCTCAGAAGATTTTGATTCACATCTGTAGGATGGATAGTATAAATAAATAGTCCTCAATATCAGGTTCAGGACTAACGTTGATTACTGGTCAGTCGGGTCTCTGCTGAGCTGACATCACGCGACCCTAGAAGTCTGGGGACAACAAATGGAAAGCTGGCTGGACTGCACTTCTGTCTCCACACACCACCCCCCTACACACACACACACACACACACACACACACACACACACAAAACAGGCCAGTTGCCAGCCAGAAACCAGAGCAAATTCCACGTTTGTTTGGGGGGAGGGGAGGACATTCTTTGGCAAAAGAATTCAGCTCCTCCTACTTCATTCTACAAGGAGAAGGCAGAAATAAATTGGAGGAAAGCCCTACCCTTCCTCCCTGGGGATGTCTCCCCTCATCAGCACGGCCATCTGCGAAGACACTTAAGCAGCAATGGACCGGTGAGACACCACTGGGCACGAGGCCCAAGGACACCCCAGACGCAGGCCCTACCCTCAAGGAGTTTACAACCGCACTAGAATTGAGTAAACAGCCAGAGGACAGGGTAGTCAATCTGCCTGCGAGAGTGTGGGGGGAGGGGGGAGGGAGGAGGCAGGCAGGCGACGGGGTGACGCGCTCCACTCTGAGTTGGCAGGAACCTCCCTTCTGGCCCTAATTCTCCTACACTGGTACCCACCCCCGGAACCTCAGCCGCTGGCCCGAGCCATTTCTGCCAGGTCTACATACCATCTGTACTACTCCTTTCTTACTATGTTTCTATAAACCAATTAGCTATTTTTACCTTGCCTCATCTGAAGCAATAACAGACGTGAAATCACAGGTTTAGGATGATATGTACGGTCTTTTCAAATATTCATTCCAACCAGCATCGCCCTACAAGTTTTTAAAATCTGTCTATGAATCACTTAACATCTCACTCGACCCTTGAACAAAACACCATTCTCTTAGCATAGACAGCCCTCCGGGTCGTTGAGAAACCGCCAACAGCAAGCCAAGCACGTGCGTCCGAGTCCGTCCCGAGAAGCATGGTTGCCACCTGCACGGAGGCGTGTGTCCTGCACCAGCCCCGCCCCGACTCGTGCTCACGCCACTGGGGCGTCCGCTCAGACAAGCCACTCACCTCTCTGCGCTCCGACGGGCAGACAAACGTGATAGTCACTGCCGGGCTGTGACCCTCACAGAAGTCTGGATGAACCGCCCCTTCTTTCACGTAACTCAGGACAAGCCTGGAGGACACACGTCGAGAAAAGAGGGTTAGGGTTACAAAAGTACAAATTACATTCCAATTAGTCGGCTGCCCTGAGCCTTCAGCTCAAGCTTCTGTTCTCCCTTTCCCCACGTGTGCGGAAAGGGAGAACAGAAGCTTACAATATGAAAGAAGTCATAGTACGAAGTAACTTAAATTTATTTCCATTTGGGAAAAAAAAAATTTTTTTTAAGTAAACTTCAATGAGTGCTTAAAAAAAATAAGTAGAACAACCAACATATAAACTTAAATACTAAGAAAAGCTGTTTGAGTACAACAAAAAAGATTATAAACAATCTAACAAAACAAAACAAACACAGCCCAGCCGGCCAATTGCATTTCAGCCCGCAAGGCAACACGACCACTTCTTCTCTAAACGACCACTTCTCAGTGCAAGCCGAAGATCTTTTTATTTTTTTTTAAAGCCTGAAGACAGCCCAGTGCACTGGCAACACGGCCTCCCGCGGCCGGGCAGAGCCTGGAACCGCCCACGGGGGTGCTGGCCTCGCTGTGGGCTGTGGCCGCGGCTCCCGGTGCACCGGCCACAGGACCACCGAAAACAGATGACCTTCCTTTCCTCTGAATACACGCCCAGGCTTTCGCTCAATGCCCACACTTTCCGACGTCGTCTCTAGCCCTCCCAGCAGGGAAAGACACCCATTTATCACTTAGGACGGTGCGAGTGGCTCAACTGTGTCCCCGCAAACTTCGTATGTTGAAGCCCTAACCCCCAGGACCTCAGAATGTGACCGTATTTGGAAACAGGGCCTTGGAAGAAGTGATTAAGTTGAGTTCGCTGCTGTGGGCCCTAATCAGACAGTACGGGTGTCCTTATAAGGAGAGGAGATCAGGACACAGACACACAGAGGAGAGGCCGTGAGGGGACACGGGGAGGTGGCCGTCTACAAGCCGAGAGGAAAGGTCTCAGAAGAACCCGCTGACAGCTCGGCCTCCAGAACTGAGAGGAAACAAATTTCTGCTGTTGAAGCCGCGCAGTCTGCGGTACTTGCGGTGGCAGCTCTGGCAAACGAATACAGACGCACGTATAGAAATCTCTCAGATGTTTTTAAATTTAGGTTATGCGCCACCCCTTTCTGGGGACAGAAGTGTGATCTATCGCACACGGTGACACACCACTAGTTCCAGACTAGAGCAGGTGCAACGAGGCGTTTACCAAAGGCTCCTGGAACAGGGAGAAAATCAAAATCCTCGATCCAAGTTCAGGATGTGGTCACGTGTGACACACTGGAGAGAAACCTCTCCCCACCGAGAGAGGTACACACGTATGAGAAGAATGTGTGTAAACAACACAGCTTATTAGGAGAAATGAAACATCCCCACCGGGAACTAAGGAGCGCCCCCTTGTCCCAGTCGGGAAGCAAACTCTGCACCCAGAGGGGCGGTGGCAAAGCGGCCCTCCTGCCACTCGCCTCCAGGACGGTGTTTATAAAGAACAGATAAAACCACGGACATAACACCAACGTCACAGGTGGCAAAGCAGGGAAGATACCCAAACACACCTTAAGGTAGGCGTGACTTCATGAAGTGGACACCCGTGTGGATATGGGCTGGATCACGATACACATTTTCCTGCCTAAGTCACCAAGCCTACGTGACTCAAGCCATGACCAGTAACTTTACAAGCATATGCGAGGTAGTCACTCCGCAAGCCCTGTTGAAAAGGGATATTCTTGCAACTCCCTGAAAAGCCAGGCTCTTGCTGAAGATTACACACGCCACCAGCAGACCGACCTGTCATTGCTCACGAGCTTCAGTCCCTCCTTGGGCCGGCCGACGTCGAATGCCCGGCCCCCTCTCACCAGGCAGGCAGCAGCGCCGGTGGGACAGGAACGCACCTGCGGACTCGTGGCCCGTACCGCCTCTGTAAAACGTGTGACACTGAATCAGAGAATGCGTCAAGTGTAGCAATCACACTTAACCTTAGGTCCAGGGTCCCTTGCAAAAATTATCAAAGTTTTTTAAGTCTCCGTAAGTGATATAAGGTAGCAGAGGTTTGGAAACCAGGAAGAGTAGGATCACATCCCATCCCGAGACCCTGGGCAAGCCAATGACCGATCTGAAAGTGGAAAACGGGAACAGCTTTCCGCCCTGCAGGGCAGCCGGGAAGTGAGGGCGAAACAACGGAAGATGCTCACTCGGTACCCGGTACAGAAGAGGCGCCAATAAACAGGGACTAAGGTGTTACTGGTAGTTAAGGGACACAGCCCTTCTCCTAGAGCTACAGGAACCTTAGAATCACCTATAGACAAGCAAATGCAGTGTCTCCATGGAGTGGGTTGGTGGAAAGATGAGTAGATTCATGGAAACAACCTATGGACAGTTCTGGGTTCGAATCTTAGATCCACCCCTTTCTGTCTCTATAACTTCAGTCAAACTACAGACAGATCCAATTGCCAGGGCGCTACCTCACCAGTTTGGGGGAGGAGTAAAGAAAAGAACAAACTAGATGTGCCTGGAATAACAGCCAGACATTACAGCCTGCCGGCAGCAATACCACAGTGACTACAGCTGTGTTTCTCTTTAGGCTGCGTTACTTTTATCGTCATCTGGTATCTTACACGTTACAGGGGGTTTACTGTGCATCTTCTCTGGGAGTGCAGGAACCTCCACGTGCTCAGTGCTGCAGCCCAGCGCCTAAATTAGAGGCCACCACATAACAGGGGCTCTAAAATAGTTCTGCCATGGATGGGTAAATATCACCCAGCCTCGGCTCTACCTAGTTAAAGTCTTAGCACTCATCGAGGGCAGGGTTTCCACGTCTCCTCTGCCCCAGCAGCTCTCAGCGCCCCCAGTACCCAAATCAGCCAATTCTCCCCTCATCGTGAGAAGGAAGGTTTACTTGAGAATCCTGAAACCCAAAGCATCTGGCAGACAGAGCATGTTGGCATGGCCAATGGTCAGAATGGACTTTGCGATGGCATGAGAATTTCCTGGGGGCAAAGGGGAGGAGTTGTGCAGAGAGCATGTTTGGGGACAAGCTTTCTTAGAGGGCCCAATCAGTGACAGGGTTATCCACAAAGGAATACGGTGCAAGGGCAAAGATACTGAAGCCTCCAGAGAAATCCTTCACCATCCCCACCCACAACGCCCCCAGACTCAGACCTATGTCTCTGCAAACGTTGATGAACAGAGAAGTGTCCAGGTCAGAGTCGTCCACCAAATAAGCACCGCTGATCTTGATCAGTGGGTTTAAATCATGCTTCTTGAGCTCTCTGTCAAACACGTAGCACGGCACCTAGGAGAGACAGGAGAGAACACGAGTCTTCGACACACACCTTCCTGGAGGCTGGGGGCTCAGCAAAGCCTATGCCCCACATCATGGGACACCAGTCTCCATGCCTTAGGGTCTCCAGGCCGTGAGGTCCCCCGATGACAGCAAAGCCAAGGCCGACAGGGCTCCAGCTGCTTCTGCCCACCTGCTCCCTCCCAGCCGCTCCATCCCTGTCCCCCCTTGGCGTGCTGTCCTGCTGCCGCCTCTCACTCACGTCCTCCCTTGTCCCTACACCCCCGCGGCCACCATGCCGCAGCCTGCAACCAGCGCAGACGTTCCCACCTGCCCACCCTCACTGTCCTCTCTCCCTCTCCGTCACCCTCTTGCTGGACGCAGCCACTACCCACTCTGACCCCACTACCACTCTCGGCCTTCCCCCCGGCCTCACGCCAATGGCCTTCCCCTGCCGGAAACCCTTTCTTCACTTGGCTGCCTGGCCTCCAGGGGCTCCTGGGGTCCCTCTGCCCACAGCCTGCTTTCTCAGCCTCCTGGGAGTGTGCCTCACCTTCCTCTGAACGGACCCTAAATGCAGAGGTGTCCCACAGCTGACTTCGCAGCCGCGTCCCTGTCTACGCTCATTCCCCTAGTGACCTCATGCACAACGCATCAGATACCCGCCACTGGCTCCCAAGTGTATGTTTCTAGCCGTGACCTCTCCCCACAAGCCCAGACTTCATAGCCAACACCAGCACAGAAGCTGTGTTCACGAGCAGACTCTGCAGACAGAATGCCCGGGTCCAAACTCCGGGGCTGACACTTAGTATGACCACGAGCCAATCAAGCCTCTGTGCCAAGTGGGAATATTAACAGTAACTATCGATACTTCACAGGGTTGCTATAAAGACTGAACGAGTTAATACACGTAAAGCTCTTGGTGCAGGTGCTGGTGAGTCAATGTAAGTGTCATCTGTTGTTATTTACCGTTGTCACTTAGATACACAAAAGCATCTCAACTTTAACATATTTAAAATAGGCCTTTTGTCCCCTCAAAACCTGCTCTCATCCCAGCATTCCCCACCTCAGTAACGCACAATCATTCAGCCCATTGCTCAGGCCAAACTATGAAGGCCATGGAGAAACCGCACATTCCACATCCAAACCATCAGCAAGTCCTCTCAGCACTTCAGACCCAACCCTGGGTCAGCTCCTCCATTACCACCCGTGTCCAAACCGCCATCACCTCTCGCCTGCAACAGTCTCTTTTAACGGGACCCCTGGTTCCAGCTTCCGTGTCCCCTACCCCCAGTCAATGTCTCCACAAGCACCCCATCAATCCTTCTAAAATTCCATTGGGTCACATCACTCCCTGCTCAAAATCCACCAGCGGCCTCCCATGACACTGAGGGTGAAATCTCAGCTCCTCCACGGTCTCCAACCTCAGGGACCCTCCACGCAGCCACGCTGGCTTCTGGGTGCCGTTCAGCCCCGTGGAAGTGACGCTGCCTCTACCTGGAATGATCCCCTGATAGCCCCACGGCTCTCTCACTGCGTTCATGCCTCAGGTGAAGTGTCACCTGCTTAGCGTGGCCATTTCTGACATCGCCAGCTCTCTTTTTCTTCATAGCACTGGTGTCTATCACCAGGCACCCCCATCTGCTAACCTGAGTGTAAGCTCCCCGAGGACAGGGGCTTTGTCACTGTTGTAGCCCTAAGCAAGGCTTAGGACAGTACCCAGAACCTAACAGGGGTCCATTAAACACCTGTTCACTAACATGAAGAGAAGTTCCTCCTCGGGGCCTCTAGCTGGATTCTAATTTATAAGCATTCTCTCATCTCTATGAACAAATGGTCTTTTATTTTTTAAAAAGTCAAGGAGTATATCAAATCACCACATTATACACTTTAAGTATATGCAGTTTTATTTGTCAATTATACCTCAATAAAGCTGGCGGGGAAAAAAAGGGGTGTAGGAGGAATGTCAAGGAACCCATTACAGGTGGCAAGACCCTGTGCTTTCAAAGTTCCACCAAATTCGGAAGGCAAAGCATTCAAGCCCAGAGATGTGCCCCCGAGTAAAGGCCCAGGTCTCCCAGTCTTTATGTGAAACATCCCCGTATCATTTTAATCGCCTCAGCCAAAGAATATTCTAAAAACTCATGTTCTCCGCAATCATTTCAAAATAGTTTGTTTCATCACATCCTATGGATAATTTTCCTTAAACTGTCTTTTAGAAAACTGAAGCTATTCACAGGCAGGTCCGTTTACAAAAGTTAACTGCTTAACGTTAATGTTTAGCTTTTAAATGTTTCTCAGAAAGATGCTATCAGACCCGCAGGAATGCACTGACCCACTAACCCTCTTCCCCTGTCCTGTTTGCAGAGACTTCGCGGAGAGCAAACGGATGGAACCTAAGGACTTGCACCCCCTCGGAGCCTCAGGGGGGCACCTAAACTCACTTCAACCAAACCCTTAAAGCAAAGTCTCCCGTTGCCTACAACGCTGACCAGAGATCCTGATGCCAACCAAGGAGGGCGGGCATGGGCACAGAGCAGGTGAGGTCAGGAAGCCAGAACCACGCCCGGCACTACGTCCTGCAGAAAGGCAATGGAAGTGCAAGAAAGGGAGGACTGCAGACCCGGAGGAGGCTCTAGTAAAAAGTAACCCGCGTCCATAATCCTGCAAATCTAAAGCTTGTCAACCCCTAGCAGGATAATACAGAAACATGAACTCAACTCAACGGGGCAGCAATTCAAGAAAGGAGACAAAGAAGCAACTCTCCAGCTACAAAATAAAGAAGAGGGAGCGGGACGGCACACAGCAGGAGGGAAGATGGGGCCACACTCCTGCAACTAGCTCGATGTCACCGAAAGGCTTGAGGGCTTCCAGTGAGCCACGCCTGCGGACACCCGGCTCAAGGCCGTGAGCAACTTCTGGCTGTCTCCCAACTTCTGGCTGTCTCTCGACTCCAGGAAGGAACAGGAGACACGCCCAATGCAGCGCCCCCCAGAACTGGAGGCAGCATCGGAAA
Source organism: Balaenoptera ricei (assembly GCF_028023285.1). NCBI lineage: Eukaryota > Metazoa > Chordata > Mammalia > Artiodactyla > Balaenopteridae > Balaenoptera > Balaenoptera ricei. Next base: position 7,934,410 of record NC_082650.1, read on the forward strand.
AACAAGCAAGGCTCCTGGGGAAAGTCCTCCCACTTCCTGCTCCACCGAGCAGAGCAATGGAGACATTCATCAGCGCAGGAATGCAGCGGCCAGGGAAGGAGGCTGGTGCCAGCTCCCCACACCGCACACTGAGTCACTCTTGTTGACGGCGTATGGATGTACATTAACCGTATTTATGTAACTCCGGTAGGACCACTAGCTCGCCAGTTCTGCATTCTCTGTGTTCCCAAGAGTAGGATGGTAGGGGATGTATGTCCACGAGCTTTTACAGAAATTATGATCTAAAACGACCCCACGAGAATCCACTGAACAAGCACTACACCGGTGGGTTTAAAAGGCACTTTTTGGAACCACCGTGTTCTTTGCCCATCACACCATTCTAAATCTGACAAAGCCAAACCAACAGAAGAAATGAGGAGATATCAATAAGGTGTGGAAATCAAGGCCACACTGCCACTAAACCGAACCTAGGTTTTTTTTAAAGGAGTGATGAGTGTTTCTACATTTCATATAATTTTTGAAGTTATATCATAGCCTGTAAGGTTTAATCAAATCCTACTGAAGACAGAGAAAAGGGACTATGCTTTACAGTGATCTGCTGGCGGTGACAGCGCTGCTTTTGCAGCAGCCATCATGCTCTCTGCTTCTTCCTGTCTTATTTAGCTACACCTAAGGCAGAGCGATGCCCTCCATACCTTCGGTCTATGAGCTCCATGAATGCAACAACCCTTTCAAAATGTAATGAAATTCTTAATGCTTAGCCCACAACATGCCCTCAATAAATGAAAACTCCATGAATAAAGCCCAGTTGCCAACCAGGCCCAAAGAAATGATCACTGGGAACATACCAACATTCCTCCTGCATCTCTGGATCAGCTTAGCTTCTAAGAGAAGTTAAACGTCACTTTTGAGAAAAACACAGACTGTATCTCCCCGTTCCCACCCCCCAAAATGACTTAGAACAGGGGTCAGCACACTTGTTCTGTAAACATGTTAGGCTTTGTGAGTGACGTAGGTCTCTGCTGTGTATTCTTCTCTGCTTTTTTTTACAATCCTATAAAAATGTAAAAAACCATTCTTAGTTCTGAGGCTGTACAAACACAGGATGTAGTTTGTGACTTCTGACCTACAGCACAAAGAAAATCAAAAACAAGTCACTATTTCTTTATTTCTTTGGGGAAGCAATTATTCCCTAGGTGGTGGGAAACAACTGACAGTTCAGCAAAGCAAGGTAAAAGGACGCTCAGTTAAAACAGGAAAAATGGGTGTACTAACTAACTGTCAGTTGGAGAATCAGGGCCCAAGGGGAGGAACCTCCATGGGGCCTGGAAGGCCCGGGGTCTCACAGGAGAGAAGGTGTCTGGCACTGTGGTTCAGAGACGCTTTTCCTGCCGTTAACTGTATACTGGCAAACAGTTTAAGCTACGTGTCAAAATGCAAAGTTTAAATTGACACCGTCTCCTACTAAATATCGGTGTCACTTCATTAGGCCTTATTTCTTTCCACACTTTGAACTTTCTTCCCATTGAACATTCCTTACACTCATGGAGGCAGCATTCCGACTGCCTTTTCTTTTGTAGATTGCCACATCTGAAGAGTCGGTGATAACTTACTATTCGTAACTAAATTTGTTTTTGTGTTTTTTTTTTTTTAATCTCCCGCTCCCTCCTCCTCCCCGCCACCCAGGCTCCTCCGAATCCCTAAATTCGGTTTTATTTTTTAAGAACAAACATCTCTTTTTGCCCTTCTTAAATGACAACACATTAGGTCATCAGCAGAAATGACTGATTACTCTCATCTGTCAGTTTCTAGTTCCTGAGAGAGTCTTTGAACTCAACCCTTCAGAACAGAAAACTAACAGAGAAAAGTGAGAAAACGCAACCCACGAAGACTGTTGTCTGGGTGAACACAGGAAGTCACCTTTAAGACCCAGGGTGGTGGGACTGGGGAAGCGGCAGAGGAAACTGCCTTCTGCCCCCTCCAGCACCAGGGAAAGTCAGAGGCTCTAGGCTAGGGAAGAGGGTGCTTCATCGATCACCAGGAAAACTTGACCAGATGCCAGAGAAAGAACGGAAGTAATGATGACAGTCGTCTAGTCTCTGAGGTGAGCTGGCAAAGAACTTGAAGGGCCAGGCACACCTGACCTGGATCCACAAGGCGTCCAGAAGCCACCCCAAGGCTGAGGAGACGCCATCTGTAGGTGGCATGATAACCTAAACCCATGCTCGACTTGTGACTTAGCTCTTGAGTTGCGTGGCATCAGAAACCAGGAACCAACCTGCGCTACACAAGTGAGCCATTCCATTTTCAGTCCATCCTGCGTATTTAAACGCCCTGTCGTAGAAATAAGGACCATCCAGGACACCTTAACAATTAAATCACACGGTATCTCTGCTCAAATGGAGTTTGAAAACCAAAAAAACATTTCTACCCCAAAAGGTTGGCGTCAGTACTTCAAATCCTAAAGGTCCCAGAATGTATTTCACAAGCATGTAACCTTGAAGGGCCCTTGTTACCTCTTTATTCGCTTTAAATTTGTCTTCCTTGCAGGCTGCAGTCGTCCTCCACTCGAAGTAATGCACACAATCTGTTGCAGTTACAAATTCGGGAGTTCCCTTTTTTAAAAAAAAAAAAAAAAAAGGAAAAATAAGTTAGCATACCGCATATTGTAAAGTGTTCTTTTTTTAAAGTCAGAAACAGTGAAGGCTAACGAAAAATTTTAAACTAGCAGCCGGAGGTGGGGAATGACACACAACTGTTTTAGTTAAACAAGGTCAATCAAGAAGTTCCCAAACCCAAAACTTCTGAGACAAAAGCTTCATAAAATCATGTTGGAATTTGGCTATAAATGATCCAAAACTGTTCTACTGCCCCAACTATGCAAGTACAGTAAGCTCATGGGAAGTAATCTTCACTGACCTCCCACTCTCAAACTCCAAATGTTCTCTGAACCAAATGCCAACAAAACCAAAGCCAGAAAATGTGACCTCATGCTTCCTGGAAGCCGAGGGAGGAGGCCCATCTGGACCTGACCGAGCTCGTACACCAGCCTTGCTCAGACGCCCCTGCACTTGAGGGCGGCCCCTCCCAGCAGAAGGGGACCAGCGAGGACTCCGAACTGGTCAGCCACAGTGTGGCTGGTTGATAAGACATGGCGGGAACTCACCTCTGTGCGCCCATGTGCAAATCTAAAGAGTTCTGTGAATTCTGGTTCTCACAGGGTGAACACAGAATTCTTGAAGACAATTTAGTTAAAATTCAAACAACAAGCTTAGCTTATTCTGTAACTCAGACCTCCAGATTTCATACCACTGCAAACAGATTTTTTCCCAAGGTTTCAACATGGGCAATAGTGCAACTGATAGGCTGGTCCACAATTAACAATATAAGTTCTATTTTTAGAGTTCTTCAGACAAGACAGCATGGGCCTGAAAACGCAACAGTCACAGCACCAAATTCTAAAAACGATATTTCAAAGCAATCTGGTAACCGCCTAAGTTTCTCTCAACCTGATTTTTCTGAACACTTGGATTCTTACTCTGATTAGAGAACATTCATAGGGTTTGTACACAAATTGCTTTTGCTAAAAGCTAGCAATCATTTGCTGAGAGTCCCTTTCTAAATACTAAAGATTAAAATCAAAAAATCACATACAACATGCAGAGAGTGAGAACAAACATCATGCTTTAAACAATTAGGTCCCATTTCAACACCAGTAATACTCCAAAAGTTGGGAACCCCATTACCCATTGGCCAAGGCTTCTTCTAGATAGATGCTAATATGTTCAATATAATGTAAATGAGGACAAACGTTTAAAAAAATAAACACATTGCCTTAAAAACTATCAAAATAAAATGCTGGGAGAAGAAGTTTCAGAAAGAAAGAAAAAAAAATTTATGCCTGCAACATAAACATTAAACAGTGCTTTGAGTTTAAACACCCTAATCTTTACACTGTAGTTTTACACAGGATGTGGGTCAAGTTTCACTTAAACGTTGTAACTATAGGCTTAGGATTTGTTTACTTATTGGTTCTTAATGGTGATGGTAATTAGGCTGGGGTTTCTGTTCATCTGTTTGCTCGGGTTTTTAATTTTGCTCACTTAGTTGTCCTAAAATAGCCTTGCTACAGCAAGAACGCCCCAAGGACAAACATTTTTAAAAGAAAGATTATGAAGTGCCTCTGGGTGGACTCACCAAGGTTTTCCCACATAAGAAGGTGATGCTAGTCCGGATTCTGTGATTTGTGCTCTGCTGCTCGCAGCTCACTGCTGTGTTGAATTCCAGGAGAGACCTGGTTGCGCTCTTCAAAAGAGAGTCACCTATTCGGAAAGAAAAGAGTATGAACAAGCCATAAAACATTCATAACCATAGAGCTATTTCCAAGCATGAGCAAATTAAAAACGGCCCTATAATTCATCTGAAAGCTTACAAACTTACAAACTGCCCCTTCCCCAGAATTCTCCGTCTCAGGAATGGCATCCCCACACAGCCAGCTGTTCAAGCCCCAAACACATTGCACTCAGTCCTATCTTCCTCTCACCTATCACATCAGAAAGTTGTATTGGGGCTTCCCTGGTGGCGCAGTGGTTGAGAATCTGCCTGCTAATGCAGGGGACACGGGTTCGAGCCCTGGTCTGGGAAGATCCCACATGCCACGGAGCAGCTGGGCCCGTGAGCCACAACTACTGAGCCTGCGCGTCTGGAGCCTGTGCCCCGCAATGGGAGGGGCCGCGATAGTGAAAGGCCCGCGCACCGCGATGAAGAGCGGTCCCCGCACCGCGATGAAGAGTGGCCCCCGCTTGCCGCAACTAGAGAAAGCCCTCGCACGAACCGAAGACCCAACACAGCCGAAAATAAATAATAAATAAATAAATAAAGTAGCTATAAAATTTAAAAAAAAAAAAAAAAGTTGTATTGCTTCTACCTGCACCTCAAATGCATCCGCCTCTCTCCTTCTCTACAACTACTGAAACCACTGCCACCTCTCACCTGTATTCTGACAACAGCCTCCTAATTGGGCCCCCTTGCCTCCAACTCCTGTCTCGTCCCTCACCATCCTCCTTTCCCCATCCATCTTGCACCAAAAACATAAATCAGAATACATAGCTCGGCTGCTGAAATTCTTCAATAACTTCCCATCATACATGCTATAAAATCAAAATTCTTTAGAATGGTCCACAAGTACGGTGATCACTTCTCAGTTTGCCTGGGATATTACTGCAATAAAAAGTCTCCATAATATCAATATGATGGTAGTTGGCATAGGAACAGGTAAACTGACAGACTGGAACAGAGATCAAGACACCAGAACAGAGATCACACAGACATATCTATGAGTCAAACTTTGATACACAATAGAAGTAAGGTATCAGATCAGAGAGCAAAGAGACTGTTCAATAAAGGAAACTGGAAACAAAATGGCAATCCATACAGGAAAAAGGATATAAACTGAATCCCTACCTACCACTGTATACAAAAATCAGCTCTAAATGGATTAAAAGATGTAAACATCAGAAACCAAATTTTAACTCAGTAAAAGCTAGTTATCTTTTAGATCTTAATGTAGAAAAATACTGAAGACTCAAAAGCATTAACTACAAAAAAAAATGTGGCTTATTAAGTTTAAAAGTTTATATTCATGAAAAAATAGCTTAAAGAAAACAGAACAAGTAATAAACTAGGAGATACGAAGAGCTGGCAAAGAACTAGCATCAAGAAGATATATACTCACAAACAAAAACAAAAAAAGTTTTTTTATAATTCTAGGAAATAAAACAAACGACGTCTGACAGAGAGAACACGCTGAGAGGAGACAGAAGGGAAAACCCACACCTAGTCACAGTATGGTGATTTTAATATCAAAGGCAAAGATAAAATTCTAAAGCTTCTAGAGGGAAAGAATTGATCACATACAATAGATAATATAAAATGGACAAGACATGATCAGACAAGAGAAAAACACCTTCATAAATAAAGAGATGTTCAACATCACTGGTGATGAAGACCATGCGGCTTACCAATTCCAGCCATTCTATCGACAAAAATTAAATACCAAATGTGGGAGGAGAGAAGGTCCAGAGCTCTCCTGTGTTGCTGGTGGAAGTGTGAACTGGTACAACCACTACGTAAGTGGGCATGGCATTGTGTCCTATCATTGAACATTCATGTACCCTAAGGCCTAGCTATTCAACTCTTAGGTAAATACATAAGCGAAAGCCATAGACATATACATGACAAGAAACATGTGAAAAACCATCTCGTGTTCTTCACACTAGCAAAAGCCTGGAAACAGGGACTCCCCTGGTGGTCCAGTGGTTAAGACCCTGCACTCCCAACGCAGGAGGCCCAGGTTCGATCCCTGGTCAGGGAACTGGATCCCGCATGTCGTGACTAAGACCCAGCACAACCTAATTAATTTCTTAAAAGCCTGGAAACAACTCAAATGCCCATCAAGAGAAGAGTAGAAAAATTAACTTTGGTAGATCTACAGTATTACGTAGGAATCAGAGGAATAAATCACAGTGAAAGATAATATAGTTGTTTTTCAACAATATAATATTGTTACCACTTAAATCCCAAAAAATTACACACAGCGTGATACATACTTTCTATTAAGTTAAAAACACCACATACAGCCAGACATTTGAGAAAGAAAGACAGACAGACTCTGGGAAAGAGAGGAAAGAAGAAAGAAAATGTTCAAATACAGGATGTGAGCGAATGATCCCCTCCAGTGAAAAGAGACAGTTGGATGGAAGACCACACAGACAATGGTTACTGTCAAGGTCCTGGATTTTGTTAGAGAAGGGGTTCGTTGCATTATCCAAAACAACTAATTAAAAAACAGAAGGTTACTTCACAGACTGATGATGAGTGCGTGTCACGACCTCAGGATTACAACTGGTCCAATTTGATAAATACACCAGAGATCTTTAAAAGAGAGAGAGTAGAAAAGCTAAAAATTAAGACGCCAATGGAGAGCGGATAATGGCTTTCAGACCCACAGCACCATACCAACAACAGTACAGCGGTTCTTTCTCCTGCCTGCCTACGTGATTCTGCCTGCCACAATTGTCCTTCTCTGCCAGAAACTCCAGGGTTCTGTTTGAAAATCTTTTTTCGACCACATAGGCGCAGAAGACCTGAGGCGGCTCCGGGACCGAGGACAGCGCCCGTAGCCCCGCCCACAGTGGGCGAGTCTGGGAGCGAGGAGAGAGGGCGGGGCTTCGACGCGCCCTGCAGCGCCGCGCTCCGGGAGACACGGAGGGCGGGCTAGGCCGGTGGGAAGCGGCGCGCGCAGCGGCCAGGAGGGGGCGCTCCCAGGCTGCGGGTCCCCCACCTTAAAGACCCTCCCCCCACGCCTCCTGTCCCCCCACACGGCGGCCCCATCCGGCCCTGTGCCCAGAGCTCCTGGGGGCTCCTCATAACTGCTGGGTTCGCCCTGAAAAGAAAATCGAGGAGGGCCCTGGCCTCAGGCCGGGAGGGATCCGGCCGACCTCTGCCACCGCGGCGTGGGGCACCGGCATCCCTCAGCGACAGGCCCCATCGGCATCGCGCCCGCCTGTCCACCTTGCCTTCTTCCTCTGCCCGCTCCACCTGGCGGCCAGGACCGACTGCCGACCCCGGCACTCGGAGAGAGGCCGCAGTGCACCGCGGCAGTGAACCGCGGCAGACAACCGCGGCAACCGGCCAGCCTGGCCGTCCTCCCCGGACGAGAGCCGGGCGAGGACTGCGGGGCGGCGGCCAGCACGCCAGGCCCACGGCCAGCTCCCGAGGACGGCGCCAAATGGGCTGGGCCGCGCTCGCCGGGCCCGCCAGACCGCGCCGGGTCCTCCAGACCGCGCGCCGGGCCCGCCAGACCACGCTCTCCAGGCCGGGTCCGCCAGACCAGACCGCACTGGCGGGGCCCCACCAGACCAGACCGCGCCGGGTCCTCCAGGCCGCGCTCTCCAGGCCGGGTCCTCCAGACCAGGCTGCGCGCCCCAGGCCCGTCAGACCGCGGTCTCCAGGCCGGGCCCGCCAGACCAGGCCGCGCTCGCCCAGGCCGCGCCGGGTCCTCCAGACCGCGCTCTCCAGGCCCGGTCCGCCAGACCGCGCTGGGTCCTCCAGACCGCGCGCTGGGCCCGCCAGACCGCGCGCTGGGTCCTCCAGACCGCGCGCTGGGCCCGCCGGACCGCGCCAGGCCCACCAGACCGCGCGCGCCAGGTCCTCCACACCACGCTCTCCAGGCCGGGTCCGCCAGACCAGGCCGCGCTCGCTGGGCCCGCCAGACCAGCCCGAGCTCGCCGGGCCCGCCAGATCGCGCCGGGTCCTCCGGACCGCGCCAGGCCGTGCGCGCCAGGTCCTCCAGACCACGGTCTCCAGGCCGGGTCCTCCAAACCAGGCCACGCGCGCCGGGCCCACCAGACGGCGCTCTCCAGGCCGGGTCCGCCAGACCAGGCCGAGCTCTCCAGGCCAGGCCGCGCCGGGTCCTTCAGACCCTGCGCCCCGGGCCCGCCAGGCCACGCTCACCAGGGCCCGCCAGGCCGCGCCGGGTCATCCAGACCGCGCTCTCCAGGCCGGGTCCGCCAGACCAGGCCGAGCTCGCCCGGGCCCACCAGACCAGACCACACTGGCGAGGCCCCACCAGACTAGACCGCGCCGGGTCCTCCAGGCCGCGCTCTCCAGGCCGGGTCCTCCAGACCAGGCCACGCACCCCGGGCCCGCCAGACCCGCCCGACCGCGGCCTCCAGGCCGGGCCCCCCAGACCAGGCCGCGCTCGCCTGGGCCCGCCAGACCAAACCGCACTTGCCGAGCCCGCCAGGCCGTGGCGGGTCCGCCCGACCGCGGTCTCCAGGCCGGGGCCGCCAGACCGCGCCGGGTCCGCCAGACCACGCGCTGGGCCCTCCAGACAGCGCTCTCCAGGCCGGGCCCTCCAGGCCGCGCTCGCCCGGGCCCGCCAGACCAGGCCGCGCTCACCCGGACCCGCCAGACCCGGCCACGCGCTACCGGCCAGGCCCCGGGAGGTCCTCCCGACCCTGCGCGCCAGGGCGCCCGCCAGGCCACGCTCGCCCGCACCCGCCAGACCCGGCCACGCTCCGCAGCCCAGGCCGCGCCGGGTCCTCCCGACCCTGCGCGCCAGGCCCGCCCGGCCGCGCTCGCCCGCGCCCGCCAGCCCCGGCCACGCGCTGCCAGCCAGGCCGCGCCGGGTCCTGCAGACCCTGCGCGCCAGGCCGCGCTCCCCAGAGCCCGCCCGACCAGGCCGCGCTCCGGGCCTGCCAGGCCTCGCCTGCCACCCCCGCCGTCCGCGGCCGAGCCCAGCCGAGCTCGCAACCCGGCCTCGCTGAGGCTGCCGGGCCTGGCAATCGAGTCTCCACCTGCTGCCTCGGGGCCCAGCTCGCGGCCGCCGGGCCTCCTCAGCACCTCGCTCAGAGCCTGCCAGCCAGGCCGCCAGCCCTCTCCGTGCTAGTCTCCGACGTGCTCCAGCAAGGAAGGCCTCCCTCGCTGTCCACTCCCCCTTCTCTATTGTATCGTGTCTTTCGACGTGTGCTGTTCACGTGTTATTTCACCAAATTAAGAGTCCCCTCTGTCCAACTTTCCGCGACAGCTACTGCCTCACTTTTCCGCTCCTCTTTATATGAACACTCTGAGATTTCTACTCTCGCTTCTACCAGACACTCCCCTCCCCTTGTCCCCTGCACTGGCTGTTGCCCCAGAGCCACGTGACCCACTGCTTTTCGGCTTCAAGTCTTTGCTCAAATGTCGCTTTCTCAGCGACACTTACCCCACTGAATATTCCTGAACACACACTCCTGAGACCCCCAGCAATCCTGACACTCCTTCCGTTTCTTTTTTACAGCATTCATCACAGTCTGATATACCACTGAGCCATTGTTTGTTCTTGTCTGTCTCCCACTCCACTAGAATGAATGTAAGCTCCATGAGAAAAGGGATTTTTGTCTGTTTTGGTGACTGATTCAAATATTTGTTACAAATAAATAAATGAATATTAAGTGTTGGCTGTTTTAAAAATATTTATATGTACACATATCTGTCATGGTGTGATTTTACCAAGTAAATCAATAAAATATACTACAATTTATTGAACTATCCCCATAGTTAGGCTGTTTCAGCATATTTGCCACAATTACCAATGCTACAAGTAATTTTTTTGTACAAAAACCTATGTACAGTATTAATTCCTCCATTGTTGGTAAGATTACAAAAGTACATTACAGGAATCTAAGTTTTTAAATTTGACAGACAATGCCAGACGACCAGGAGAGACTATACGTGAGATGAAAACATGAGTTATACCTAAAAATCAACCAGATATCATCTTAAATATCCAATAGAATTATATAATTTTAGAAAATGAAAGATACAAGAGGAAAAGGTATTTTCACATGTTAATAGAGACACAAAATTCAATCTAGTGATCAACCTGGATAGCTGTTGTAGATTTCTGTGAGTGCGCAAAAGAATCAGACAGTAAGTATCACCTGAAGTCAAGGGTCAGGCTCCTTAGAGTAAATGAAGTCACATGACCAGCAACTACAATTGAATTCACTCTATCCTACACCCAGGTCACCTATAAAAAGCCAGTCAGAATCCCAGGTTTTGGTGGTGAGTAACCTCACGTAACATCCTTCCTTAGTGGGTCTGCTACCTCGGTTAAATGGGCTGGTAACAGCCTTCATGAAGTGGACACCTAGTTTTTAACCCCCAGAAAGATTAATTAAATGAAAACCATGGTATTAATATTTAGGATTTTAGGAGGAATGTGAACATATTCAGTATTTTTACATACTTGCAATGTCTAATTTTATAACTAATTCAAAGGTTATAACTAAGCAATTGATTTAGAATTGTGACAGTATTTGAACAACTAAGAGAACTTCAGGTTTATCATATTTCTACATTTAAACTATTAAATTTTTAAGAATTATTATTAGTCCTTAAGTTTTTACTGTCAGATCAGACATCTGAAGTACTTTAAAGAGAAATCAAATATATAAAATGCATAAATCACTTTAAAATGTGAAGATGATTCAACTCGGTTGTAAATGGAACCAAATGGTTGTTCACAGACCCCATACAAACGACTGCTAAACTCTTGTTAGATTTATATACGTAACAGTATCATATCCTTGGCCTAAGGAAGAATTAACACAGGATTTTTTATCAAAAATAATGTAATATTATTTAAACCAAAGTTGAGGTCTCAATATTTGTTTCTAAGTACAAAAACTGCCCTTGCGGGCACTATAAAACTCACATCAACAATGATCTTCCCAGAAGGGTTACAGACAACCATCTTCCTATAGCAATGTATGAACGTGCCCGCCTCTAGGATCCTTGCCAGTAGTCCATGATTCAACCATTTAAACTTCTGCCAACGTGACTGAAGGAAAACTAGATTTCATTATTGCTTTGATTTGCATTTATGCCTGGCTTACTAATGAAGCTGAACTGACCATCTGGATTTCTTCTTTTGTGAATTGCCTTTTCTTAGACTTTGCCATTTTTCTACTGGGTTGTTTTTCTTACCATTTATTAAGAGAAATTCCTACCTCCTCCAGATTAAGTTTCTATGTTACTAGGTTTTTCCCAATGTTCTACTGTCTTTTTACTTTTAATTTTAACTAATCCATAATTTGTTACACAATATGAAGGAGAGGTCTAACGTTGTTTCCTAACAGATAAACAGCTTAATTACATACAAATTTTAGGTTATACGTTAAGTTCTCGTACGTATTTGGATCTATTGTTATACTAACTCTTCTGTTCCTCTGATCTGCTCCAGTTTTTGTGGCTATTTTCAAAATTCACATTTTTTTTCCTTTCTAGGAAGTTCATGTTAGTTCCCAGCTGTCCTCTAAGAGCCAGGAGTTCAGGTTACCCACCATAGTTCCCATATTAGCTCTACAACTGTCTGGTGTGACCCTGTGACGAGCAGAACAAGAACCCTGAATAAATCCACAGGCTCTGCAGCTGGCCTGCCAGCACTCAAATCCATAACCATGCAACCTCTGGCAAGCTGCTTATCCGTTTAATGCTTCAGTTTCTTCATTTATAAAATGAGGGAAATGAGATCATCTACTGCAAAAGTTGTTGAATGAATTAAATAAGATAGTCTACTTCAAAACGTAACACCTGGCATGTAAGTGCACACCAAATTTAGTTATTATTTAGTTATAAAACTAAATTTACAATAACAAATTTAGTTATTTCTACCGTACAACACAAATTAGCAAAATTAGATCAGATTCAAGATTATCTGTGATAATGTTAATGTCACTCTCATTCGCTCATAGTAGTGTACTCTCCTGAGCTGAAGGACAGGGTAATAACCACTAGTGCTGAAAGTACACATCATCTAGCATACCATTCTCTCCCTCAGGGAGTTTGAGGCCCTAGGAAAAGTATGTCATGTGTGTCTGGGGGTAAAATGAGATTAGAAACAGCTGGTTTATATCATCATCAACTAGTAACAAATCATCTTTTTAACTCTCCCTTTTAACCAACCTTTCCTAGTCCATCAGGCCCAGCTTTCTAAAAACACTTTCTATCAGATTACCTCCCCCATTACCATCACAAAGAACCTATAACAGATCCACTACCTACCCCAGAAAATATCAACTTTCCTGCCCGGCTTTCAAAGCTGACCTGACTTGGTCATTCTCAAATTTTGTGCCAACCTCACAAATCACCCTCCTAGTGACTTGTGTGCATCTGGTATCCACCTATGTTACATTACACTATACTGTACTACCACAAACTAGAAGACACACTTTCATTAGCCAAAAATACTATAGCCAAGTATTATAATAAAGTCAAGAGGAAAACTACTTTTCCTCTTTCTGAAAACCTAAGTAACACTGGCCAACAGGCCCACTTGTGGCCTCTCTCTCTGAATGGTCAAAAGATCCCAACCAGGAAACTGGTGATCTCATTTCCAAGTTTTTTAAGTATATCACAAAGTAATAAATTTGGTCCAAGAGTTCAGAACAACCTGGTGCTTTCTCAGATCTCTACCCAGGGCCTCAAATCCCTCTTACCAGTGTTTTCAATCTAGACCGTCTCCATGTTGGAAGAGAGGGAAACCAAACACACCCTGCACCTGACCAGGAGACCTCCCAGACCTCACTCTTCTTACTCTAAACCATTACTTTCTAAAAAGCCTTTTTTTTTTTAAAGAAAAAAAAAGCCCTTTTTAACTGTGCTTAGGAATTTCCATTCAAGATGAGAGATGGAGCTACCAAAGTAAGCTGCCCCTCCCAACTCCTAAAACCTACTGAGTTCCCTCTTCTCACTGCTACACTGTCCCCGGTCACACGCTGTCTCCACTTCATGACTGACCCTCACCATCAGACCTCACCATTGAAAATGCCTTGGTCAAAAGGTCACCACCCACCAACATCCATGACATCACATCCAAGGATGACACTGGCTGCTTTTATGTCTGCCCTACGTCTCTGGGCATCTGCCCCTTACCCACTCCATGTAACTTGGTAGGGCTGTCAACCACTTGGATTACCCTGCCAAAGGAAAGGGATACTGACAAAAAAAAAAAGAGGGCTTTTGGGGAAATGAAATGAGCCCTACCTAGGAAAGAAAGGTTTGTGCTTTTTCCTCTGGGATGGACGGTCCTTAGGACTATTTAATTTTTAATGTAAGCCCAAAACCAGTGACCATCTTTGACTCCATGTGAATACAGACTGCCTGAGACTCAAACCACCATGGAAGAAGGCAGAAAGATATAAAGGGGAAGGGAGCTAGGTACTAGAGGAAATGAGGTGAAAGAGGGAGAAAAGTAAAGACAGGGTTTAAGAAAAACATGAGAAGGCAGATCCATGTAGAAAACATCCTTCTATATCAATAAACACAAACGTGCATAATTCTTCATAATGATTGCATAGTATCCGCTGGATGGGAGTAACCTAATCTGGTCTCAAATTGGAAGTTTAAATTGTTACCACTTTTAACTCCTATAAAACATAAAATGTATATTATGTATCATAAGCATATATAATTGTATAGACAGCTGTATATACATAGAGTCATTTTTGCAAAATTGGGATCCTGCACATCCAGTAATTTAAGGGTAGTTTTACTTACCCACAGAATGAAAGCTGTTTGTCTTCAAGTCGTGCATACAAACAGCACTTGATACTCCACACTGGGCAATATTCACATTTCCACAGATGTTGATTTTATAAAGCATGTTATTTTTGGTATCAACAGCTTCCCATGTATAACTAGAAAGGAAGAAAAGCAATTTGTCACTGTCACTGATCTGCCAATAATTAAACTTCTCTCTAGTTTCATATTCAAGCCACAGTTGCTTAAGATTACCATAACCTAGAAGATACACTTTCATTAGCCAAAAATACTAAAGTCAAACTATGTTAAGTTGAACAGAAGCCAGGGCAGAAACCGCTAAATACCACCTCACTCTGGTTCAATCCACCCTGAAGCAGCCTCAAGACTCCATGAACATTGAAATACTTAAAATTCTACCATTAATTTAAGAATATCAGCTCAGATGTCTAAGTCATTGCTCAAGAATCATGTTGAATTTTAAGATAGTGACCTTTCCAATCACACTGGAATGCTGAAAAGCCAAATGATTGTTTTTAACTTCATCTTAATTAAAAACTAGTTACGGCATGAAAGACAGTTCTAGTTCTGGTTTTACCTTTTACAGCTACAGTTCAGATCTGAACTGACAAGGTGAAGCTGTGCCATGAGGCAACTGATCCAAAATCAGGCAAAATTTATTTTAGGTTGATTCAATGTATCAAGCATTTTACATGCATTAAAACTGGCTGTCTGTTCAAACCTCTGGCAAAGTAGATATTGAGCAACTGCCCATGAACCAAAATGCACACTTGGGACAAAACACAGTTGACCCTTGAACAACATGGGTTTGAACTGCATGGGTCCACTTATATGTGTATTTTTTCCCCTAAGTACTGTACCGCCATATACCGAACTACATGATCCACGGTTGGCTGAACCCACAGAAGCAAACTGTGGATACAGAGGGCGAACTGTAACGTTATATGCGAATTTTCGACAGGGGGGTGGGCAGGGTAGGGGGGTGGCACTCCTAACATCCACACTGTTCAAGGGTCAACAATAATGCTCTGTCAATCCTGCCATAAAAATTATTCTCAATTCTCCACTCTTCCCAGGGAAAATGTTGTGTCCATTTTGTAAAACTTCCTCAGCAAGGGTAGACAGGAAATGAGGAAAGTAAATAAAAAGTTCCTCGCAAAATGCAAGGATATATTCATGCAACAGTATTGTTGAAAGCAAGATAAATCAAATCAGACTTGCTTCAGCTAGGCGTATCCTGGAATTGTGGGGGGCCTGGGTGTGAGACCCTGAGGGTGCGAAACCCTAAGAGCATGTGTATGCGTCAGGAGTACCCAAAGCAGTACCAGCTGGATGAGAGAATGCACTCCCCCAGGAGTCCACTTACCACAGGTGACAAAACACCAGGCCACACACCCGTCCCTGACCAGAGCCCGCCTCCCCAGAGCCCCGCCCAGCAATGGAGGAGCCCTAACACAGGGTTACTGGCAGGCAAGGAGCCAAGCATTCTCCTGAACCCAGTCTGGGGACCCATCAATTCCACCTGCCAGGAAGCCAAGGACCTGGGCACAGTCAGCATGCAGGCAGGGCTGCAGAATGCTCCCCTGGGAGTTCTGACAGCCTCTGAAGTGCGAGAAACCTGAAAAACAGGCTGGGGTGCTTTGGTGAGGGCCCAGCTGGGCTCAAAAGCAGTTACCACTGAACTCAGCTCCTTCATCGCTAACACCTTAGAGATACCTCCCAGAGTCAGGAGAGTTACATGGCCTGAGAAAATGACCCAAGTAACACCAGGCACAAGAAAATCATCCATCAAGGCCTGTTTCTTTTGACCTTCACTAACCTTCATTCATTCGCTTCACAAAATATTTTCTTAAGTACTTAGAGAGGAGTACAGCGATGATCAAACAACAATCAGACCAAAAAATCCCTGCCCTCCTGGAGTGTATATTCCAGGGGAGGACAGAAAATAAAACAGGTAAAGAAATACACAGGAAAGATCATACTCACCCTGGGGCTTGAATGACAAAAAGAGCAACCCAGGGGGAGATGTGGTGGGAAGAATATCCAGCAGACTTACTAGCCATTTTGAGGTGGGAAGATATCCAGCACACTGACCAGCCATTTTGAGGTCCTGAGGCAGGAATTAACTTAGCACGTGGATGGAAAAGAAAGGAAGGCCCTGTGGCTGGAGCAAGGCGGATAAAGAGACCAGGAGAAGATGACGTCCAGGAGATGGGGACACCTGGTCACACAGATTAAAGGAAGCAGTTTTGATTTTGTACTTGAAGCAAAGAAAGGCCACTCAAAGACCCACTCTGTGGATCTTTCCTTAAAAATTTAAGCTAGGGTTTTCATGTGCAGAGTATTAGTAAACTTTTCTATTAATTACAGTTAAGGAAAATCGTGAATCTCTTACTCAGGACCCCTAAGTTTTTCCAGGATAGCAGCCATCAGATTTAAAGCCAAATTTAAAGCAATGGCATCATTAAAGTGTTCCAGAATCCTAAGAACATGAGAGGTGTGTGAAGGTATTTTAGAATGAGTGAATGAGTAGGAAGCAACTCCAAAGACATCCACATGGTTACTGAAAATGCTACGTTTTTCTTAAAACAAAAACCCACTGCTGTTTTCTGCAGAGGTGATAGTTAAATAAGCTAGATGGAAAGTGCCTGTGTTTGTGAAGCAGAAAAGAGATGGAAAAGAGTAAAATGCGGGATGTTGTCCCGATATCTGGAAAGCAGCGTTCCTAGAAAGAAAGACGTTGCTCTAGTCAACTATATTTCTTTTCTCTATTTGTATCTCATCATATTTGCTTTCTGTCAAGATTTATCAAAATGATAAGCCGTTATCAGATTAAGGGGTGAGGACCCTGTGAAAGTCCATGAGTGCTGGGTTTCTTCAGGACTTTCATTTAACCACGCACCACAGGGCAGCACTCACAAATCCAAACTGCAGCACCTGGGTAAAGAGTCCTTAGTCATCTCCCTTAAAAATGGAGAAAGGGCATCTGCAGGCTGTCAGGGCTTGAAACGCTTGGATTCCAATGGACACGTGTTTGCTTTAAAACAGATACACATGCCCAGTGCTTTGTATCAATAGGAGCTCAGGGATAATCATTCCGTTGAAATCATCGATCTGAAAACTCATAGAGCACATTCCAAAAACTACAGTGTATCCTGCTATGCCCCCAGTTAGATTCAAGTATCTAGATAAGCTTTCACTAGTAGGAAATTTTTAAAGATGACTTCATTAAACTTGAAAATCAAAGAAATATCTGATAGCACTTTTTAAGAAAATTACATGTTTGGAACTAGATGATTCTACACTCCTTGCCAGATTGAAGGCCAAACTACCAGAATGGCCTAGGCTGAAACCATTCTTTAAATTTATGCTAAAGTTTTAAAGCACCATGATCATATTCTAGAACCAGAGAATGGCTTCAGAAACAATAAAAGTACACAGACTAAATAACATTTAATGATACATTTAATGAACAATAATCTTTTGTCCGAAAGTTTTCCACTAGAAAATTCTCTGCGATAAAGTGAACATGTACAGCCAACATGAGGAAACCCAACAGTATGATTTATTTAAAAGTCAAGCAACTGAGACCGTTTAGCTGAGATTCCCAGAGAAGTCTATATTCTAAACTAAGCTTTTTGGACTTACACAAATAAAAAGGGAAAAAAAACTAACAGGAAAAAATGAGACCAACATATTAGACCAAAGAGAAAACTAAGCTGTAGTACTAAAAGTTTAAACTTTTAGCAGGAAACAAACCGTGGAATAAAATACCTGCAAGTTGTGTGGAAATGCAGTCTTCGTTCAGACACACACACACACACACACACACACACACACACACACACACGAATGTTTTAAAGACATCTGCGCTACAAGCATCTCCTGCAGCAGGATAGGTATGAAAGCCCAGTGGGCATTTTCATGAAACTCTGACACTCATATCAGGTCAAGTCTTCTTCTCAAAGACACCATGGTTCTACGCCGTCCTCCGTCTCATCTGGGAGAAACAGGACGCAGAGAGGCGGACCAGAAGAACCACGAAGGCCGGAGGAAGCGGGAGGCCCACGGGAAGCATCACGCAGAAGCCCCGCCGCCCACTTCCAAGCCTTGCAAAATTCAGTTCATATCCTCTGAGGAGGCAGCCTAATCCCGGTTAGAAATGTTCTTCTGGACACAAAACCACCCGTGTAAGAACCCTGGCTTTGAAAATTAGCAAGAGCAAGCAAAATCCTTGCCATTCTTACCTCATTTTCCAGAGTATAAAATGCCGCTAGCCAATGTCCCCCTCGCCCTCTTAAAAACTCCAAATTCATTTCAAAGCAAACCTGACGATTAGACACACGGGTACGCATGCAATGCCCCCCAGACCACGTGGGCTGGTCCCTGCTGCGTCCTTAGCTCTGATATCAGCCCTCCTGGCACTTCCCACCACCCATTGCTAGATCTTCTTAGGTGTCTGGCAACCCCAACTGCCCCATGGCTCTGGACAGGAGTGTCCTCTGCCCCAGAATGACATATGGACATATATATGGACAGAATCAATATATGCAGGCAGGTTGGGAAGGAAGCCGGTGAGCGAACTAAGAACGCGTCACAGCAAACTCTCAACCACAGGCGCTGACGGCCACTCAGCAAGCCACCCAAGCACCTCACGCCATTAATCAACTCTCCCGAATTCCTCTGCTTCAGAGCCAAAGACTCCAAGGCTCAGAGACTTGAAGCCCCTTGCCCAACATCATACAAGTATGAAATGACAAGGCCAGGCATAAGCCAGGTCTGTCTCAGCCCCATGGGCCAGTGCTTAAACTAAGGTAAACTGCCTCATTTACTTACAATTTTTTTACGTTTTTTTTTTTTTTAACTTTTCAGAAAATATTTATTTTCAATTACAACACTGAAGCTGGCAAACCATTCCAGGAAACTTTACAATTTAAATCTTGTCACAGTAGATGCCCCTAAAATGGCAGATCCAGGGGCTTCCCTGGTGGCACAGAAGTTAGGGATCCGCCTGTCAATGCAGGGGACACAGGTTCGAGCCCTGGTCCGGGAAGATTCCACATGACGTGGAGCAACTAAGCCCGTGCGCCACAACTGCTGAGCCCACGTGCTACAACTACTGAGCCCACATGCTGCCAACTACTGACGCCTGCGTGCCTAGAGCCCCTGCTCCACAACAAGAGAAGCCCACGCACCGTAACAAAGAGTAGCCCCCGTTCTCCGCAACTAGAGAAAGCCCGCGTGCTGCAACGAAGACCCAACGCAGCCAAAAATAAAATAAAATTTAAAAAGTAAGTTTAAATAAAATAAAATAAAACGGCAGATCCTGTGTGGCCTGTCGATTTCCAGAGTGAGTGAACACATCTGAGCACGGCCCCCGAGGAGAGGCTGTGACCTTTGTGAAGATCCAGGCTACCCTATGTCAAACTGATGAACAGATGAGACACTTTTCTGAGCTCAAGTTCTTGCCTAAGTTTTCAACTTCTGCTACTATTTACCCCACCCCCAACCCCGTCCAGTTCTGCTTTCTCTTTCGCACAGTTTGAATTGCCACACACCAGGGGCACTGCCTTCAGCAACCTATCTTCCCTCACCCAATTGGTTTCCACGGAAAGAGTATCAATTCCCTCAGCCCCCTCCTCCCCACGGGCTGCCCTCACCTCACTTTTGTATTCAGGCCGGCTGAGGATTCCACTAAGACAGAACACATACATTGTTTTCCCCCACCTCAGAGTCACACCCTCCTTCAAAATGACTCCTTAGCTCAGCAGAAAGCTGCACTCCGAAAACCTCAGCCAAGAGTCCAATAGCGCCATCAGTAACTGGGAAATGCAATCAAACCGTCGAGCCAGCAGGGAACAGGGGAGAGGACAGAAGTCACACACAAGGCAAATGACTTGAAGAGATGCCTGATTTTAAAGTGAATTCTGGAGACTTCCCTGGTGGTCCAGTGGGTAAGACTCCACGCTCCCAATGCAGGGGGCCCGGGTTCGATCCCTGGTCAGGGAACTAGATCCCGCATGCATGCCACAACTAAGAAGCCCACATCCCCCAACTAAAGACCCAGCTCAGCCAAAATTCATTCATTCATTCATTCATTATATTAAAAAATACAAAAATAAAATGAATTCTGTGGCTGAGATATGCCCTGGAGGTGGACAATTCATCTCATTGTATAAGGTGAGCACACAGGCTGTCGTTCCCTTGGTTAAAGAAAACTTGAGACGATCTGCCCCTGACTGTAATCCCACCGCCTCTGCCGAAACTACCCTGGACCATGGCAGTCAGTCTGCGTCTATTCAGTGGCACAGAGGTTCTATTTTAACCTCATTTGGTTTACATTTCATAATATCCTGAAAGGTGCTGGCAGATCACCAACTAGAAGCAAGTACACAAGTAGCATACTTGTGTCAACCAACCCAGAGACAGGAAGGCGTTTCTACTTTCCCAGTCCTGTTTGGCAAATGCCACATTGAGAACACAACCTGGTCAAAATGGGACCAAGCTAGAGGCAGCAAGGAAGAAGCAAATCTAACTGGCCATCACAAGTGCCTAGAGATCAGAAAGCTTCATGAAGAGAAACACAAAGCCATCTCCACTGAATGCGGTGCAAACGTCTGTCCAAAAGAGAGCAGTCAAAAGAAAACGCCAGAGGGCTACAACTGGACAATTATTCTCAACTATGTGACACTGGTGTCTTAATGTGACACCTCTCAAGTTTTCATACCTTATCATCACTGAATACCTGCAAAATTGCAACACCTTGCAAATATAATTTGGGGTTCTTTCTAATTTTTAAAAGAGCTAACATCTAAAATGAAGTATATAAAGTCCCACTATAAAATGTATGGTACGCCCAACCCCTTAAAGAAAAAAAAAAAGAATCTTAGAAAAACCGAGTCCCTGGGACTTCCCCAGCGGTCCAGTGGTTAGGATTCCAAGCCTCCACTGCAGTGGGCGCGGGTTCGATCCCTGGTCGGGGAACTAAGATCCCACAAGCCACATGGTGTGGCCAAAAATAATAATTTTTTAAAGTTTTTTAAAAATTTTAAAAAAGAAAATTGAGTCCCTTCCCTCCAAAACAGCTCCATGAACCTTCATTCTGTCCTTTACCCACATGTTGCCACACAGCCACACTCTTTTGAAATCTTAGTTCCCCCACTCGCCACGAGTCTTGGGGTTATGGTAATGGCCATGTGGCTATTAAACATCTGATTACTGGCCGACAATCATTGGTACATAAAGCAGAACAGAGGTACGATGTAATCAGTTACAAAATTAGTAAGCATGTATGAATCTATAATTTGGTTTCCTTTTTAAAAAAAAAAAAAAAAAACAAGTTGGTGATATACAAGCTAAACTCACATAGCATGGTCACTGGCTAGAGGACTGTTTTTCTGACTCTAGAGTGAGCAGCAAATACCAAATCTGGGGGGCGAGGGGAACGCGAAGTCTCTGCAACCTGAACATCAGAAAAGATTGCTCTGCTTCCGGCCTGCATCCAAGTCCTCTAACAGAATATTCAGGAAACATTTGGCTCACTACTGCCCCTTATCATCATCAGATAGTTTCTCAGCTCATACCTCCAGACCACCAACCTTCAAAATCTGCAACAGTCTCCTAAAATAGGAAGAGGGGAGGGAGTGGTGGGAAATGGCAGAGGGAAAGGAGGTCATGGAAAGAGGCAGGGTTTCCAAAATGGACATTTGCAGCAGAAATGTCAAGAGCACAATGTAACCACTGTTGTCAATAACTTTTTGCTGCTGACACTAAGAGAGAACAATCTGATCTGGCACAACAAATATGCACCCTGATCTGAAGGCCGGGGGACACATGAGTTTGACACAGCATCATGGCCAAAACTTATATAGGAAGTACTTCACTTCCTATTCTAACAAACCCACAAAGCTGTGGATAAAGATATGGAGCCAGCAAAAAGAAAAAAAAAAAAGCAAGGAAATGTCAGACTTTAGTCTCTGGTTTTCCCTGGTAGTTACGCAGGGTCTGGGAGCAGGAAGCCAGTTGTCTGGAGAGGGATCCGCTGGAGGCGAGGCTCTAAGTCAGCGTTAGGGGCCGAGGCGCCAGGGGGTTGGCAGGGATGCTTTTAAAACCGGCATCATGAGTGAGTGACCGGGAGAGGTCACGTGAGCTAGAGGCAAGCTCCCCAAGAAAGGTGCCAGGGCGACGAGGGAAGGAGCCCACACACCTGGGCCTGAATCCTGCCCCACCCTGACCAGCCCTGTGGGACACACTTAAGCTCTCTGAGCCCCGCCTTTCCAGTCTACAAAGTTGTCTACCCTCACAGCCACAGCGAGGAAAACCAAGACAGGGGACATGGAGCTTCTGAGACTATTACGATCTAAGCTCTCACCTGGATCCACAGCAGGACTCAGACGGCCTAAAAACTGAGTTCACCAACTTACCTTGGTAAGTCCTTCCTAAAGGACTGTCACGTGACACTGCCAGGCCCTGGAGGGGAGAGGGAAAGGGAGGGGGGGCAGGCCCTTGTTTAGGGGCCATCTCCAGGAGCAGCTCAAGACAGAGACCGGGGGCTCTGGACACACAGGCGTGCACGCACGCACACACACACACACACACACACACAGAGACACGCGCACACACCAGCCGCCTCCTGGCATGTCTCAGAAGACAGAACAGACACTTGGGAGCCACCAGCTGCCACCAGAACAGAGGCCCGATGAACTGGAAACTTGTGGAGAAGAATAGGTCATACTCTCCCTCAAGAGGTCTCACTGCTCTGCAAGGCTGGGCTTCTTAGTAAACCGGCAAGTGCCCTCCACCACGGAAACCTACCACGAAGGACCCGCCTGTCCTCCCTCTGCCACACCTGCCGCATCTTTCCTCCCATCAACTCTGTGGTACCAGGATGCAGGCCAGGATTGCAACCCGAAAGCCTGCTCGCTGAGGACCTTTTTAAAATCTGGATGCTCTCATACTTTGTTCCTCAAATGCAGAAAGAAGGGTTGAATTACAGGCTAAACCTCCTCCTTAATTACATGGATGTTGGAATTCAACTGCCTTTAACGTCAACCCAGCCCACAGCAAAGAAATCAAACCTTAAGGCTCGGTCCCCCCATAGGCCATCACCAACGTCCCCCAAACCCTCCCACACCTGGTACCCTTCCTTCAGAGCCCTCAGTACAAGAGAAAGTCTGCCTTCCTAATCTCCCGGCAGTCAGCTCAGCTGGTTAGCTCGCGATACTGACCAGGCCGCTCTCTGGGGGGAGTTCTTCACAAAGGCCAGTGATGTTGTCACAGGAGAAAAGCCTCTGCTTTCAAGATTCTGGGGTCATACAACTCAGAAACCCTAACACCCAGCTGGGGACCGGAAGCACAGTGCCACATCAGCTGTCACCTTCCTGCGTTCATCTAAAAGAACAACTATATCCCCCCATCCCTCCCCAAGCACTTCCCCTGAATGACCTGCCAACACTGTCACAACCTCCACCCGATCCCTCCAGGCGGTCCCTAAACCTGCTTTCCCCACAACCCTGCCCATCTCTGAAAATGGAACTCCATCCTTTCAATTGCTCAGACCAAAAACCTAAGAGTCCGCCTTTCTCTTCCTTTCCTCACATCCCATAACCAATCATGGGCAAACCCTATCAGCTCCACCTTCAAAGTATCCACAATCTGACCACTTGCCACCACAACCCTGGTCCAATCTGTTAGAACTTCTTACCTGGTCCATCAAAAATACCAGCTTCCCCTCTAGGTCACTCCTGTGCTTGAAATCCTCCCAGGCTCCTGCCTCCCTCAGAATAAAAGCCAGAGTTGTACTTTTTTTTTTTTTTTTCATTTTTTTTATTGAAGTCTAGTTGATTTACAATGTTAATTTCCGCTGTACAGCAAAGTGATTCAGTTATTCACATACGTTCTTTTTCAGAGTCATTCTTGATGGCCTGTGGGACTTGGCCCCCAGCTAATCCTCTGCTAAACATTCCTGCCTTCCACCCTCTCCCTTGCTCATGGTGTTCCAGCCACGTCAGCCAGCATCCTCGCCGGAGCACGGATACGTGGGTCCCTCTGCGTAGAACACCCTTCCCCTGTTAGACGCACGGGTCTCCGCCTACAGAAAGACCTCGGGACAGTGCACCCTCCACGAAACAGCTCCACCCCCAGACCCTCTCCCCTGCCTCACTCAGCCCTTCCACCCAAGCGTCTAACTCACACGGCCCCCTGTAAAGGATCCACTCTCAAAAGGCAGAAGAGAGAGAGAGCCTTGTGGGCTTCTCACTTTGTTCTGTGGTAACACTCCTCCGGCAGACAGCAGGTGGAGGGGCCCTCAGAGGACACAGAAGGTGACTCAGTGGAGACGCGCCCTTGTCACTTCTAGGAAGCCACCCCTTCAGCACGTCCACGCTGGTGGTTTGGGTTTCTATTTGCAGGCCAGGGCTGAGGAGCCAGGAGTGCTGGGGGGTGGCTTTCAGTACAAAACTGTGTTTTTTAAATGTCTAACTGGTTTTCAACTAGAGAGAATCACACAGATGGCAACAAATTAATGTCACACACAATCAAGACCCAGTGGGCTGTCGACCCCCGGATGAGTTCCCCGTGTGCGCTCCGCATGTTTTATTGCCACACACACCTATGTGCGAAGAATATTTACAGCGTTAAAGCACAAAGGCTCTGATTTAAAAGACCGCTCCTCCCAGGCTGCCACCGGCAAAGGCCACGTTTCACTCTTTCCACATTCCTTCGTCTTTCCCTGGTCCCTCCACATCCCGAAACAAAACTAGAATTGATACTTTCACAACCTCTGATTTCCTGCAACTCTCCTGGCCCCCAATGAACAGTGACACGTGCAGGACTCTGCTCCATGGCCCTGGGGAAGCTGCCCTCCGCAGGTTCACCGAAGGATCTAAAAGCAACAGCAAAATCCCACCGAAGGTCTCTGGTCGATGTGAAAGGCAAGTTTCATGCTCCCAGAAGCTAGAGGGACTGGGGTCTCCCCACCCTGCACACAGGCCGCCCCCCGTGCTGGTTACCACAAGGACAGAAATAGGCACGTGACACACTGCTTCGGGCACCTCAAAACCCCAGCAGCAGCAGCTGGTTCTTAAGTTGTACAGCAAAGTGGAGCTGACGAAGGGCTTTCACATCCATCCCGCTGGCCTGCATTCTTGCGCCCGCTCCCCACCTACAACAAACGCCCTGGAACCCAGCACCCACCCCCTCCAGGGAAGCCGGGATGGGAGCCCCTTCTGACCACGGACACCATACAGAAGTCCTCTGGGGCTTCAGGGCCCCTACAAAAGACGAACAAGGAGGCTCTCTCTTCTCCCCTGGATGGTGGACTAATGCAGCCACCACAGGAAGGAGGGAGATGCCAAGAAAACGGCAGGAAAGGGCCTGGGGCCGCCTGACATATGGCACCTGGCACCCGCCCAACCCCACACCTCCCTGTGCAAGCGAACTCGAGTTGGGCTTTCTGCTACTCAGAGCTAAAGGAATCCTGAAGGATACATACCTCGCAACCACAGAATTCTGGATGCAAAATGGACCCTGAGAATCACACAGCCCAGTGGTTTTAAAACTTTTTTAAATGATGGAGATGTTTCTTTCTCAAAAGGACTCTTACATGGAGTGCCAATGGCTAGAATGGATAAAGACGAAACGCCCTCTGGTTGAGGCAGAAAGCCCTAGGCACTAACGGAGAAGCCGGGGATTCAGAGTAACCAGCTAAAAATATCACTGACCTAATGCAGAGACTCTTAACGTATAGAAAGAAAGCAATCACTGCCGCCACCACCATTTATGAACGCTGAGGATGGCCAGGCACTTAAACGCACTCTGGTTCTCATACCATCCTAAAAACATGATTAGCACCCTGATTTGACACAGAAGGAAACCAAAACTCAGCAGATCAGTAACTGTCCACATTCAAAAGCAGGACAGTTGACTTCCAAAACTCCACTCCCAGCCCTCTTGAGGAGGAAACAGAGATCCAGAGAAAAGAAGTGATCTGCCACACCAGCACAGTAACCCAGCTCTCCCGACTCCACCTGCAGGCAGCCCTCACTGTACCCTGCCAACCGCAATCAGCAGAGATCCAGCAGCTGTCTCCAAGCAGGAACAGGGCTGGGCGTGATACTTAGGAGGACAGAAAAGCACCTCAGACCAGCCACACAGACACACCAGCCAGAGGAACGCCCTGCCCCTCCCCCGGCCTCCCCCCAGCAACTTGCAGCCAAGCTCCGACAACTGCTCCCAGCTCGATCCTGCACAGCTGCACAAAAAGAGGCCACAAATGTCCCAGAGAAGGCTTACTGCAAAGAGCACGATCAAGAAGCACCAGTCGTCACAAGGGCACCAACACCATGAAAATGAGATGACAAATGCCAACAAAAAGAAACTGGGCCCAAGGAAAGAGAATTAATAGAGCAATCAGAGCAGAACTTTACAATACATCTTCCAGGGGATGAGGAAAGCTGTGGCATCCATGAAGAACAGGCAGCTGTGAATATATATCAACTCTAGACCTTGCTAGAATTTTAAAAAACAGGAAAGTTGAAGAGCTTATGAACAACAGGAGAATTGCTAGCCTGGGAGACAGGACACAAGACATTCTTCTGGAACCCTGACCAAAGTGGTAGTCAGCTACAAAGTATAAAAGAGAAACCAAGCAGGACAAAATATAAGTTATGATAAAGAATGGCTGAACAGCACAATTAATGAAACTTTGACCCAAGCAGAGAACATTTTTTCCAAACACACAGAACGCTATTAACTTGACTAGGTGCTAGGCCACAGTTTCACCACATCTACTGCCCACAATGCAGGGGGAATTCCATTTACCTGGGGGAAGAAAAGATTTTTCAAAATTAGTGGGTCCAGGAAGTTTAAATAGTTAGAACTTTTGGGTACAAGAAGGAAATATTTAGAACTGAAGGATGAATAAACTATGTATCGGGGGCTTCCCTGGTGGCGCAGTGGTTAGGAATCCGCCTGCTAATGCAGGGGACACGGGTTCGAGCCCTGGTTCGGGAAGATCCCACATGCCGCGGAGCAACTGGGCCCGTGCGCCACAACTACTGAGCCTGTGCTCTAGAGCCCACGCACCTAGAGCCGGTGCTCCAAGACGAGAGAGGCCACCACGATGAGAGGCCCGCGCACGGCAATGAAGAGTAGCCCCTGCTCACCGAAACTAAAAAGAAAGCCCACGCACAGCAACGAAGACCCAATGCAGCCAAAAATAAATAAATTTAAAAAAAAAACAAAAACTATGTATCAAAACCTAAGTAGTATAGGACTCAGGACAAAGAAACACATAGCTTTAAATTCATCCCTCAGTTATGTAAACTGATTTAAAAGATCTAAGCTTTCAACTCAAACTAGAAAAAAAAAGGATAAACAACAAGATCCTACGTGTAGCACAGGAAACTATATTCAACATCCTGTAATAAACCATAATGGAAAAGAATATATATGTATAACTGAATCACTTTGCTGTACAGCAGCAATTAGCACAATATTGCAAATCAGCTATACTTCAATAAAACAAATTTAAAAAAAGAAAAAAGAAAAATTAGGTAGAAGTTAGCAATAGAGAGCAGAAATTAATAAAATCAAGATTTAATGGTGATAGAGATGGTGAACCAAAAAAAAAAAAAAAAAAAAAATGCTATGGGCTTCCCTGCTGGTGCAGTGGTTAACATCTGCCTGCCAATGCAGGGGACACAGGTTCGAGCCCTGGTCCGGGAAGATCCCACTTGTCACGGAGCAACTAAGCCCGTGCGCCATAACTACTGAGCCTGCACTCTAGAGCCCACGAGCCACAACTACTGAGCCCACGAGCCACAACTACTGAGCCTGTGCGCCCCAACAAGAGAAGCCACCGCAATGAGAAGCCCACGCACCGCAACCAAGTAGCCCCCACTCGCCGCGACTAGAGAAAGCCCATGCGCACAGCAACAAAGACCCAACACAGTCAACTATAAATTAATTAATTAATTAAAATACTAGTTCTTTTGAAAAGACTAAAAAGGGTAGAAAAGTCTTTAGTAAATATGTTAAGGGAAAAAAATCAGGAATTTTTAAAATGTATCTACAGATTCAAAAAATATTTCCAAAAGCAAATATGTAGCATGCTACATATTTATATGTGAATACATAATTAAAACGACAATTTCCTCGGAAAATATAGATTATCAAAATCGGCTCAAAAAAAGTACAGAATCTTAACAAAGTAGATGAAATGGAAACCATAATCAAAACTCCTCTTCGACTACATTCTAACTCCACAAAGGCACCAGGCCCAGACAGCTTTACTAGTGAGTTCTACCAAAATTTAAGGAAGAGAAATTGTCCATCCTATACAAAAACTGTTCCACATCATATAAAGTACTAAAAGCTAACTGGCTCTCTCCACAAAGCAAACATTCTTTATACTAAATTCAGCCAAGAATAGTACAGCAAAGAAAATTATAGCCCAAGCTCACTTAAAAACAGTTGCAAGCCTCCTGTATAAAATATCAGGAAATGGAAACAGATCTATTTCTATTTCACCTTTTCCTCACATCATACATAAAAATTAACTTGCAAAATTGATCACAGGGCTAAACATAAAGTTGAAACTATAAAACTTCTAGAAACAAACACAGGAGAGAATATTTTTGACCTTAGAGTAGACCAGTGGTTCTCAACTGGAGGTAATTTTGCCTCCTCCCCACCCCCTGGGGTCATTTAAAATGTCTGAGGACATTATTGTTTGTCACAAATGGGGGGAAGGGTCATTCCTGGCATCTAATGGGTGAGACCAGGGGTGCTCTTAGCAATGCTAAAGACAGGCCCCACAACAAAGATTTATCCAGGCCAAATGTCAAATGTGCTGAGGTTGAGAAACCTTGGTACAGGCAAAGATTTCTTAGGCTACAAAAAGCACAAACAATAAAAAAAAAAAAAAAAGATAAATTGAAGTCCATCAAAATTAAGAAATATTCTTTCTTCAAAGGATATATTAAGAAAATTAAAAAGCAAGCCAAAGACTGAGAGAAAATACACATTATACATACCTGAAAAAGGACTTGACCCATAATATATAAAGAACTCTTAAAACACAGTAAGATGACCCCCAAAAAAAGTGTGTTAAGGGATGAGAGGAAAAAAAAAATTTTTTTTTTAAAGAATCACTACAAAAGATATCCAAATTGTCGATAAGCACATGAAAGATGTTCATCATTAGGCATCCCAATAAATACAAACAAAGATGTTTAACACCATGAGTCAGCAGGGATATGAAAATTAAAACCACACTGAAATACCACTAGACACGCACTGGGATGACTAAAATTAAAAAGACTGATAAGATCAAGTGTTGTTAAGGATGTAGAAACACTGGAACTTTCACACTGCTGATGGGAATACAAAATGGACAACCACTTTGGAAGTCAGTTTGACAACTCACTCACTCCCCATTCACTGAACAATCCCACTCCTAGGTTTCAAAAAAAAAAAAAAAAAAGCATATGTCCACACAAAATCTTATATACATATGCACAACAGCTTTGTTCATAATAGCCAAAAACTAGTAACATTTACATTAGTCTTGGGTCAAAAAGAAAATCAAAACTAAGACTACACATTACTGAAAATTGCAGGACTTCCCTGGTGGTGCAGTGGTTAATAATCCACCTGCCAATGCAGGGGACGTGGGTTCAAGCCCTGGTCCGGGAAGATCCCACATGCCTTGGAGCAACTAAGCCCGTGTGCCAAAACTACTGAGCCTGTGCTCTAGAGCCCGCGAGCCACAACTACTGAAGCCCGCGCGCCTAGAGCCCGTGCTCCACAACAAGAGAAGCCACCACAATGAGAAGCCCACGCACCACAACAAGGAGCAGCCCCCCGCTCCCCGAATCTAGAGAAAGCCAGTGCACAGCAACGAAGACCCAACGCGGCCAAAAATAAATAAATAAATTTAAATAAATAAATAAATAAAACTGCAAGAAAAAATTTTTAAATAAATAAAATAAAATTAGCAAAAATAAAGGGAGAAGAACGTTTGTTGCTGCCTCCCTTGGGGGAGCAGCGGTAGCCAGCGGTCTTCTGGATCTGTTCAGTTGGTTGTGTCTCCACTCCAGCTCTGGCCCTTCCCAGTTTTCCCCTCTGCTTAAGATATGCCTAAGGAATACTTGGAGAATAAATGAATCCTGTGTCACCTTGCCAGGATTAAAGGTGAGGAGACACCATTAGCAAATATTCAGGCCTCTGTCCCTCACTGGTCATGAGCCAGCTATGAGGAAGATACAAAGGACCCACAGGTATACCGGATCTCAGCTACCTCCATCTCCATGACCAGTGGGGGCACTACCAAGAGGGCTCGTGGCTGGGACAATAAAAAGGAAAGAGAAAAGAAAAAGGAGAAAAAGAACAGTATCTGCAAAGGAACAAGCTACTTTCTACCATCAGTCCCAGTTCTTCGACCCTTGTGAATTCTCTCTGCCCAGCACAATACAGTTTTATATGCCAAGATCAAAATAAAGATGAGACATCTAAATTATTTTACTCAACCCCATCTTTTAAAAATCCCTCCATGAAGCACTGATAAAAGACATGAAGCCCAATCAGGAATTCATTTCCTGGGAATCTGTCAGGATGCTGTTCTAAGAATTAAAGCATGTGGTCTAACATACCCCTAATTAACAATCTTGGGCTACACACACTTATTGTTGCAAGAAACGTATACACACAAATGGATGTGGTCCAGGTTCAACATGTGGCCTAAATTAGGCATATAAGCATTATTCCTTCAGAAAAATCACAGGGAAAAAAATATCTCCTTAGAGACATCAACTAAACCAACCTCAACTCCCAGCTGGCTTCATTATTCTCTTGTCCTCAATGTAACAAAAACTTTCCAGCATTTATACCCAAACAATTGGGGGAAAACTTGTTCTGAATAAATTTTAGGTACTTAACTACCTAAATCAAGCCAGCCCAAAGCGCTACTTTATAACTAGTACAAACTGTTAGAACCGCACTCATTAAGAACGTTGCTAACACCAAAATAGAGGGTGGAAACTAACCGATTACATATGTAAGATGGCCTTTTACAAAATGTATCTCACACAGTGAAGAATAAAGCTATGGACAAGTGGAGGGCCTTCTGGTCACTTTCGCGACTCTGCATGGCTGCCCTCTGCCCCCCTCACCTCTTGTGCTCGCGGGTCCTGCCCCAGCGACCTTTGGCCGCCCCTCGCCAGCACAGCGCCCCTTCGGGCCCCAGGCCCTCCATGCGTGCCAGTCCCGTGGACAGTCACACTGGCCTCTGGATTCAAGTGCTTTCTTTCTACTACACGCCACCTCCCGAGAAAGAGGTGAGTGATAAGAATCACCGACTTTTTCCACAGCATAGGACTCACCTGGTGCATCAAACCTCGTGAAGCTTCAAAAACACACAACTGAGGCTCTCCAAAGAGCAAGCACTCCAAGTGCCGAGAGAGCAGATACACTTTGGGAAACTTGCCTTTGTCGTCCCTGCTTTTCACTGCCCAGCTCTCTCCACAGACACAAAGATATTAAAGCTGCTGCTGAGTCAGTTGCTTCGCTGTTGCCTTCATCCCCGCCATTAACTAACTGCAAGGGGACAGCACCCTGACCACCACCCTCACCCCAGGAGGGGTCAGAGCCACAGGGGTGCCCTGCAGGCAACCCTGAAGCAGGCCCAGACCTCCCTCGTGTTGGTCCTAAGGGACTGCAGGTGAAAAGTACCCTCTCAGGTTCTAGAGAGCTGGGCTTGGGAAGAGAGGTTGTTTTCCCGGAAATCCAACTCCCTTTTCCAGTGACAGGAGAACTGCCTGCCAGGGCTCTAGCTGATGCCGGGTGGCATCTGGGCACCCCAAACCTGCGCCTGAGGGGATCGGGAAACCGCGCCAGGCACCAAACCACCAGGAACAGGAGAGTCTTCCACGGAAAAACGTGTTTCTCATTACAAGCAACCAATCTACAAACATTTGGAACGTGACCCGGTGTCTATGGGGACCGCTACCACCGACAATCTGCACAAACAGTAACAGCAGAAGTCTGCTTTTCACACTCACAGTGAGACCTGGGGAGTTATTTACAAGTGGACGCCCAGGGGTGGAATAAAAGGCAGCTGAAAACATCCGGCTTTGGTGCTACTTGGTAGAATTTTTCAAACTGCATTTAAAAAGATGTTCAGCCCATGTTCCCATTCAAATACGTGCTAGAGTTAGCCAGTGTTACCTCATTCAAGAAAACCAATTTTTTTTAAACCCCCTCCCCAAGGGTTTAAAAAAAAAAAAAGAAAAGAAAAAGAAACAAGTCTTAATAAGTATTTAAGCCAAGGAATCCATTTGAAACAGGAACAAATAGAAAGAATTCACTTTGCAGGTAGTGGGTTTGAAGTATAGATTTTTAAACACAGCTCTGGGGAAGTCTCAAGGTGAAACCATAGAGCAGTAACAGGAAAGAAATGTGCACAAGCCCAGCTGTGACCTGCCTGGGGCTGCGGTCCTGAGGAAGGCCGGCAGAAAGGACCTGCACCAACGTGAAAGCTCTCCTAAGACCGCAGAGGGCACACGCTAAATGCATATCCCCTCAGAACACCGTGGAGCATTTCCTAAGTTATGCCCACGTGTGACCATGAGGCAAAGCATTGCAAGATACAACGGCCATTTCCTACTGGACCAAGAGGCCGAGGTCCGCCTGGATATGAGGTTCATAAACCAGGTTCCAGGCGCTGAGACGACTACCACCCTAAAGCAAAAGTGAGGGCCCCTGCAGCAGTCACGGAGTAGGGGTCTGCCCTTGAGGCCAACTTTAACCTCAACTATTAAGAAATCAATTCCAATTTGCTAACACCACCACTAGCCCAGCTGAGCTAACTTCTCACAGATGCGTTTGGTCACAGCAGCCATTATTCCAAAACATCCCCCTTTAAAGGTCAGTTGCAGCCTGACCGTGTGTCAGCTAGGGCCCTTTTCTCTGTAAGGGGGCTTTCGTGAGTAACTGCTATCTTAGGGCGGCTAACTGGCCTACAAACTAATGTGCTGTAAACTCTCCCTCCCGCCCCGCTACCCCTTTCCAAAAAAGGGAAAAGAAAGAATACGGGCCTTGCCGTTTCGATTGTGAGCTCAGCCTCACTCTCCTCAGAGTAATAATTTCTACAAGTTCTGAATTCAGGGGTTAATAGGACCATCTCTGATGCAAGGGAAGAATATGAACCCCATAAACGCCACCACAAACTCAAAATTCAGCTCAAAGTGGGCTAAACCTCACTTCATTCTGCGAAGTAACTTGCTAACGCCAGGGATAACTGTTGACTGTTCACTGATCTTTCAGAACTTTTCATCCTCTTTTTTTTTTTAACCAAAGTTTAAAAAATAAATAAAAGCTGTATTTTCCATCATCCTAAACAGTCCAGAGAAAGTTGGTTAGAAAATTCTCGGAATTGGCAGTTCCCCAGCCCCAGGACTCCCGGCCATGGCAGGACACGAACAGCCCTCATTGGGACGAGCGATTATACAATCATGGTTCCCAGAGCAAAAGACTCCACTAGAATAATCCACCCGGAGACAATGACATCATGTGAACAACTAGACAGGAAGTTAGGCTCGGAGAAGTGAAGGGTGAAGTCTTGAAAGCCAATACTGGATGACCACCCTCCATTCCCCCGATCCAAAAAAAATCCCAGAAAGTCACCTTCTGCAGAAAGGCTACTTTAAAGAAAAAATGGAAAACCCACATGGAGGAAAGCAATCAGCAAATGAAACCAAAACCCCCCAACTCCACGGCCATTGGTGCGGGTGAGTCTTTCCACACTAAGGGCCCCCTCTAAAGCCCCGCTGGTGGAACTTTGAGGACAACGTGGAGTGGGAACAAAGCAGAGCGGTAGTTCCTGCGTCCTCCAACTTTCGCAGGCGCACCGCTGAGAGGGCAAGCGCTGGGCGTGAGGTGGCCGCAGCGTGTCACCCGGGCGGGTGGCGGCGGCGGCCGGCCGCTCGCACACAAAGCCGCCCCGGACTTACTGACAGCCACAAGTGGTCCGGCGACGGACCCCAGCCAGCGCCGGGCCGCCGGGGCCCCCGCGCCCCCCGCCCGCGCCCATGACCCCCAGTCTCTTATCCTTCGCCACCAGGCGAGCAACTTTCCCTCGGGGACGGGCTGACCCAAGCCCGGACCACAGGCGACTCGGGGCCCCCAGCCCCTCCCCCGAGCGCCCCTGCCCCCCACCCCGCCCGCCGCGCGCTAGGGCACCGCGACAGAAGCCTGCACCCAGGCGGGCCACCCACCTGCACAGCTCGGGGAACTCGGCGCCCTGGGTCCCCGCGGCCCCCGGGGCCCAGACCAGTAGCAGCAGCTGCAGCAGGAGCAGGGAGCGCGGCGGGCGGCCGGCGGGCGCGGGCCCCAGGTGGGCGCTCCGGCCGGCAGCGGCCCCCATCGCGCCGGGCCCCGGCTGCGCGGCTGGAGCGGAGCTAGCGGCGCGCGGCTGCCGGGGGCCGCGTTCGGGACATGGCTGCGCCGCCAGGGCGGAGGCGGAGGCGGAGAGGAGCGCGAGGAGCTGGAGCTGAGCAGGAGCCCGAGAGGCGCGCGGCTTGTCTGGGCTCAGCGGCGGCCCCGGAACCGGTCACGTGACCGCCGGGCGGCACCGCCCCCTCCCCCGCCCCGCTCACATGACTCCCTTGTTCAGGTGATCCCCGCCCGCCGGGCTCCGCCCAGGCCCGGTCACGTGAGCGCTGCACGCGCTGGGCAGGAAGCGACGCGGCGGCCTCGGGGACGCAGGTGCGGGCTCGAGGCCTGTGTCCCGGCTGCTGCCACGGCGGGGACCCGGCCACCGCCTCAGTTTCTCCCAGAGCGCACTCTGGGTCGCGATGTGGGTGCTTCCCAACTTGGAGTCACCGTTTCCCACCCTCGACCGTTAGGGAGGGGAGAATAAGGCTTAGACTTAAGGTGCTGTAAATGCCACCGCACAGCCCTGTTATTTCGGATCCTTGATGAATGGGAACCCACTTTTCTTGCCCTACGGAGGTAGATCGCGGAGCCCTACACGGGGCTTTCCAACCATTGCCCAGCAGAGCTTCTCGCAACCTGTGTGACAATGTTATTTCCCAAGCGTGGGCTTCCTCCAATAAGGAAGGGCGGCACCAATATAGGAACTTGAAATATAAAGGAGGCCAAAATGTAACTATCAAGCGAGTGCCACTCAGCAAAGCTTTATTAATCCCTCTATTCAAATATTTTATTAAACCCATACTATGTGACTGACTGAGCTAGGCACAATGAAAATAAGAAGGTAAATCCGAAAAGACATGAACTCAAAAAGTTTACCTTACACAGAATAATCTGATTATTATACAGAATAATCATGATGGTAACCGCTCATCCTTTTAAATGCTTACTCCACACCAGACACTGTGTTAGCATTTAACATGCATGAATCCAGGAACCGTGTTATAAATGAGGAACGGAGGCACAAAGATGTTAAGTAACTTACCCAAAGCCACTTTGATGTGGCAAAGCAGGAATTCAAACGCATACAATAATAGCTAACGTTTATTGAGCAGGTAATTATGTGCCAAGTATGGCTGTGGTGCTTTGATTTAGCTCAGTTAATCTTAACACAATCCTATAAGAGACGTATCTTTATAGCACCCATTTTACAGATAAGGAAACTGAGGCACAGAGAGATTAAAAAGCTTGCAAGTCACACGGCTAGTAAGCTGAGAAGCCAGGGTTTAAGCTCAAGCTAGACAGTCCCAGAGCGTGTGGCTTGGCCACGATGCTATATTGCCAAAGAGGAATATGGCCCAAGAAAGGAAAGTTGGTGTGGTGGCTCAAAGGGCGTGCTCAGATGTCCAACTGTAGGTGTCATGAAAGGGTTCATATTTTGCAACTCCAGTGTTATAATTGATACAGGCAAAGATCTTCAGTGGAAACTAAAACCATCAGGTGAAAAATAATTGCAAACCGGAATATTCACTTTGTCTCAAAGGATATTTCCCTAATAAAGAAAAATATATCTTTACAATGGAAAGGTCTGGTAGAACCACCTTTATCAAGAAATTAAAGTTCATATCACCAAGATTTGGAAAAACTAACATTTTCTGCTTCCTAAAATGATGCAATGAAAAATACTGCTAAAGGATAATATTTAAAAGAGAGTATAATCATGACTCAGATGCAGGTGTAAAATGAACATGTGTCAAAGATAATACTTAACTCATTAATGTCAGACCAGTAACATGTTCCAACTGGTTCAAAAGAGAATCCAAAGACAATCCAACACATATGCAGTCAGGAATGCTGAAGTTAAGTTGCCTAATAGATGGAAGATTAGTCAGTGCTCATAGGTCAAATGGATGTGAAAGGAACAAAATTTGCATTTCTAAAGACAAGAATCCTAGACATTACCATCAGTATTCCACAATTTAGAGAGTTGTAAAATAGCTCAAAGATAATGAAAGGCTCAAAACCCCATAGAATCAGCTAATGCACAAAGTTGCATTTGACAGTATCTAGCTTTCCACTGAAGTTACCCAATAATTTTTTTGGTCCATTTCAAAGTCTTTCACAATTTCCCCCTGTAGTACACAATATCACTTATGTGGTGTTATTGCCAAGATGTTTAACCTAAATCTAATAAAAATAAAACTATCAAATCCAGATTGTGAAACATTCTACAGGAAAACTGAACTGGACAATTCAAAAATGTCAGTGCTCTGAAAGACTTACCCCCTTCCCTCCTCCACCCACCCCGCCCCCCAAAAAAAGCAAGAGTAAACAACAGACTGAGGTCAGATCTGACCAGGTAGCTGTTTTATAAATAAAGTTTTACTGGAATGTAGCAGCATCCACTTATGTATTCCTATGGCTGCTTTTGCCTACAATGGCAGAATTGACTGGTTGCAACAGAGTCTGAAGTATTTTACCATCTGGCCTCTACAGAAGAAGTTTGCCAACCCTTGTTCTAGATCAGTAGTTCTCAAAAGTGTGGTGCTTGGACCAGCAGCTTTGGCATCACCTGCCAGCTTGGTTAGAAATGCCAATTCATGGGCCTCACTCCAACCTGTTGACTCAAAATCTTTGGAGGTGGGCCCCAGAAAATTGTTTCAATAAGCTTTGTAGGAGATTCTCATACACATGATGGTATGAGAACCACTGTTGCAAAAGGGTGAGTGAGAGAATTCCCAGGTCTCTGGTGAGTTCCTGGGATGGGCTGCCAAGTGAGGGTCCTTGGCTCCACTCAGGAAAGAATTCAAGAAGGAGCCATAGTAAAGTGAAAGCTAGTTTATTTAGAGAGATACACATCCCATAGACAGAATGCAGTCATCTCATAAGGTGAGAGTGGCCCGGGGGTGTGGAGGTGGTTAGTTTTTATGGGCTGGGTAATTTCATAGGCTAACAAGTGGGAGGATTAATCCAACTATTTTGGGGGAAGGGGTGGGGATTTCCAGGAATTGGACTACCACCCACTTTTTGGCCTCTTACGGTCAGCCTAGGAATTGTCATGGTGACTGGGAGTGTGTCCTTTAGCATATGCTAAGCTAAGGTATTACAGTGAGTGTATAATGAGGCTCAAGGCCTACTGGAAGTCAGATCTTCCGCCATCTTGGACATAATTGGTTCTAACCAGTTTTTGTTGTATCTTCAAGGGCTGTGTCATTATTTTAATGGTTGTGCCCTGCCCCCTTCCCTCTTGTCTCACCACTGTCCTGAATTAAAGGAGAATAAAGAGGCAAGACAACAAAATGTGATGCATGACCCTTAACTGGAGCCCAGATCCCTAAAAAGGAAGGTGTAAGGGACACTTGGGGATAACTGGGAAAACTTGAATGTAAATTGCATATTAGATACTTTAAAGTCAAATGGTAGAGGGCATAACTCTCCGGTACTTCATTTAAATTTTGCAGCAAACCTTTGAGAAAACAGAGACTTAGAGATGTAGCTCAAGACCCCATGTTATGGGTTGTATTATGTCCCCTAAAAAGATATGTTGAAGTCCTAATCCCCATTACCTTGGAATGTGACCTTATTTGAAAATACGGTTGTTGCAGGGTAATTTTTGTTAGCTCGTACTACAGGAGGGTGGGCTCAGTCCAAAATGACTGGTGCCCTTGTAAGAAATGGTGTAGAGACACCGAGACACACACGGAGAAGACGGCCTTATGAGGATGGAGGAGTGAGGTATCTGCAGGCCAAAGAATGCTTGAATGAAAACCACATGGGAACACAGAGAAACTACTCTGGCCAAAGATTGCGCTAAATCCTGGGCTTATAGAATGTGATCCTTCCCTCAGGTAGTTTATGGTTTAGTAGGGGAGATGGTCCATTTTAATATAAGTTTGGAAAAATTGTATTGGGGTCAGCTCCTACAGGATCTTAAATGGGAACCTAAGAAATTTAGATTTAATTGGATATAAAGTGAGGAACAATAATGGCTGATAAAATACTACCTATTAAAAAGTCACTGTGTCAAAAACCATTCCTGCATTTCATGGTTTACTCTTTATAGGATCCTCTGAGCATAGTAATCCTATCCACGCTTAAAACATGAGAAATTCAGGTATAAAGAAATTAAATACCTTCCCTGAGGTCATGCAATTAGTAAGAGCTTCAATGTGAATGATATGATCTAGTATGAAAGTCCAAGATTTTAACTCATAAACTTCCTTCTCATTGAGAGATTTGGAACGTGAGAGAGAGAGGGGGAGAGTTAGTTCACAGTTACACTTCAGGAAAATCCATCTAGCTGCAGGATGGACTGAAAGCCACTTTAATAAAAGCACCAGAATTAAGGTGACAAAAGAGACAGTGGAAAGGCTTTTGCCCTTCCCCAGAAACACCCAGTTCCCACTTGGTTAACACCTGGCCAAAAGTAGAACTCAGGTCTTGTGACTCTGCAGGGCACTTAGGTGACCAGTGACCACCTGGAGTAGCGCCAGTGGGAACAGAGGGGGCGTGGGAATAGAGATGGATGTGGTTGGCTGCCTTCCTGCAGGCATTGCCCATGCCCTTGTTTGCTGGCAAAGCCCACCTCCCACTAAAGAGGCTAAAGATGTGAGACCCTTGCAACACAGCCTTTCTTACAACGGAGGGAGAGCATATGCCCCAATCCTGACCATGGAAATTCATGGGAAGTCTCCTGAGATTCTTCTGCAAAATGTTTTTCTCTCCAATAAGTGATGCAAAGGAAATCCTCTCCCCCCGACCCCACTTTTTTTTTTTTTTTCCTGGAAGCAGTACTGTCTGTATAAGGCACTTGTAGCTGCTACAGCCCCTTGTAACTCCAAGGGAAGATATGGCCAACACAGTGGGAGAAAGATGGAAAACATCAGGATCATTGGTGACGTTGCTGACCACTTCACCAAAACCCTAGAACTGGCCAGTATCTGATCATTCACTTTATGACATGATAAATAAATTTGCTTAAGCCATGTGTGTTAGTTAATAATTTATTGCCTCTCAGCTCCAAGTGCACCCTTCAATATATGCTATTTTATGAACAAAGGGATTCTTGTAAGTAGTTCTCTTTACAATGAGCATGATGTTAAGCTTTCTGAGCGTAGAACACGCTCTGGAGGGAAATCTCAAGAGAAGAGAGTTTCCTGCTGTTTCCAGGACATCCACACCACTGGTTGCTGACTGCCTGCCCCCCTTCCCGCATGCCAGAGGGTGACCTAATGCGACTACAGACCGGCCTGGCTATACTAGGGAACTTCTCTGCTATTCAGTGAGCTGAACCACACCTTCTCCAATGAGATCTAAACCCCTTCCAAGCTTGTCCTCCCTTGGTACGAGCCCTAGGGTACCAAATAGAGTTCCTTTATATCTTATAGTTTCTCTTTTGTCATAGTTAATAATTTTCCATATTGAATATTCCCTGTTTCTATCCTCTGACTGGACCCAGACTGCTACACCATGTTTTTCTGGCTTTTGTATTCCCTGCAGCCCAAAGCATACCAACTGACAACACAGTGCAACGCTTGGCAACTGGTTGGACAGGACAGACAGAAGGCGGCAGTGAAGATTAAAGTTTCTAGATTGGAAAGAGTGCTGCCAAGAACAGAAAAAGGGAACAGAAGAAGAAAAATGGATTTGAAAAGAAAGATGCTGTGTCTTTC
Source organism: Balaenoptera ricei (assembly GCF_028023285.1). Classification (NCBI taxonomy): domain Eukaryota; kingdom Metazoa; phylum Chordata; class Mammalia; order Artiodactyla; family Balaenopteridae; genus Balaenoptera; species Balaenoptera ricei. The sequence goes on from NC_082650.1 coordinate 7,974,618, forward strand.
TGTGCAATAACTAGTCAGGAATACACAGGGGAAGGTACCCTGCAGGCACTGGTAATACAACACTAAACAGAGCTGGGAGTAATTACAGGGGAGACAGTTGAAAAGACAGGAGCATTGGTGATGGGAGGGGTAACTGGACATCAGCAGAGTGAATGAAAGAGCCCAGGGAGAGGACAAAATGGATTCTTGGTGTATTCGTGATCTACTGGAGTATGATAAATTACCTTAAAGTGACAATCATCAGTTATTAATTCTCACAAGTTTCTGTGGGTCAGGAATTCAGACAGGGCCCAGTAGGGAGGTCTCCTTTCTGCTCCATCACTTCTGGCCCTCAGCTGGAAGATTCGATGGCTCAGAGCTGGAATCATCTGAAGGTTCATTTGCTCCAATGTCTGATGGTTGGTGCTGGCTGTCAGCTGAGACCTCAGCTGGAATGCCTTGCGTGTGGCCTCGACACATGGCCTGAGCTCCTTCAAACATGGTGGCTGGGCTCCAAGTCAAGCAGAGAGAGAGAGAAGGGGGAGAGAGGGGGACTCAGCTTGAAAGTCCCAGAACACTGGTTTGGGTGTGCACTCTTGGTCAGGGCAGTCACTAGGCCCTGCCCAGATTCAGGGGGAGGAACCCTGGACCCCAGCTCTCAATGAGCCAGTGGAAAGGGACAGGTATTAAGGTGTGACCAAGTTTGGAAAATGCAAAGTGCCCCTTTGGGAAGCACCATGTTTATGGGGAAGAGAGAACAGGCCAGAAAAGAAGCAGAGACATGGAAAGAAAACTGAGGGGATTCATAGGAGCCGAGAGGGAAGAGAAAGTTCCTGTGAAGTTCCCCTTGAAAACTGTGTGGAGCTCATTATGAGACGCAGATGTGAGAATGAACGGTGGCAGCTGCATTGTGGCAACTCCAGCAAGAATCTCACTTTAGGTTGGTGGTTGGAAGGGAAAGTCCTCAGATTAATTACAGACATTCATTCTTTAAGTTCTCCTGAAGTAAGTGAGAAGATGGGAAATAATGTCCTTCAAACAAACCATCATGTGACTCAGGATATGTGCTGTGGTTTCCTTAGTTTGTAACATTCTCTACAAGGAGAGTCAGGAGCTCATGAATAAATACAAGCATTTGATTTGTATTAGCAAGACTTCTACGAGTGAGGGCTCTCAAAAAACTATAACAGGACCATTGGACCACCATCTTTCTCTTCTCTACTCACTCTCCACAAAATGCATAATTCCATGAGAAGACAATAAAGTTAATTCAACAAACACATATTGAATATTTATTTTTTAATTGATACTATACTCAGCAATAGGAGTGCAAGGAAGGCACAGTCCCTGCCTCAAGGAACTCAGAGATTTAAGAAGAAAGATGAGAAACCAACGATTTACTACTTAGTGTCATAAGGAGGTAGGCAATTACTTACAGGGAGCTAAGGGAGACAGAATTTCCTCTAAGAGGAATTCCCGAAGGAGACGATTTGAGCTGGTTTAGCCAGAACACAAGTCAGAGTAAAGGATTGGGGATGGGGCGGGGGATTGGGGAGGGGAGGTGCCAGTGAGGGAAGCTCAAGCCAGATTTTGAGGAACTTTGTGCTTTGCTAAAGAGAGGTAAGTCAGAAAGAGAAAGACAAATACCATATGATATCACTTATATATGGAATCTAAAATATGACACAAATGAACATATCTATGAAACAGAAACAGATTCACAGACGTAGAGAACAGACTTGTGGTTCCCAAGGGGGAGAGGGGTAGCAGAGGGGCGGATTGGGAGTTTGGGGTTAGCAGATGCAAACTATTATATATAGAATGGATAAACAATGAAGTCCTATCATAGAGCACAGGGAATTATACTCAATATCCTGTAATAAGCCATAACGGAAAAGAATGTGAAAAAGAATACATACATATGTATAACTGAGTCCCTGCTGTACAGCAGAAATTAACACAACATTGTAAATCTACTATACTTCGATAAAAAAATAATAATAATAATAAAGAGAAGGGAAACTTGGGAGGATTTTTAGCTGAGTAGCCACATAATCAGATTTTTATTTTAGGCAGATCACACTGACCACCCTCTGAAGGACAGGTGTAGGGGTCATGTGAGGGGGACTTACTAGAGGCAGGGAGGCTGGTTGAAAAGACTGTAACTTAACCCAGGTGTTATGGGTTGAATTGTATCCCTCAGAAAGATGCTAAAGTCCCAATCCTCAGTAACCCAGAATGTGACCTTATTTGGAAACAGAGTTGTTGCAGATGCACTTAGTTAAGATGAAGTCATTCTGGAGTAGGGAGGGCCCCTGATCCAATATGACGGGTGTCCATATAAAAAGAACATCATGTGAAGAGACAGACACACACACCAGGAGAACACCAAGTGAAGGCTGGAGTTATGCCACCATGAGCCAAGGAACTACCGGAAGTTAGGAGAGACGCCTGGAACAGTCCCTTCCCTAGAGCCTTCAGATGGAGCACGGCCCTGCCAATACTTTGATCTCGGACTTCCGGCCTCCAGAACTGTGAGACAATAAATTTCAGTTGCTCTAAGCCACCCAGTTTGTGGTACTGGTTAGAGCAGCCCCAGGAAACTGATCCACCAGGGTAGAATGATGAATGTTCACGTGAAGGCAGCCGCAGTGGGAATAGAGAACAGAAAGAAGTGCAAACTCATCAGCATGCCGGGGACCAGCTGTGGAGGTTGGAAGAGAGAAGAATGAGGATGACTCCCAGGTTTCTGGTAGGATGACTGGGTATTTGGTGATGCCATCCACTGAGAAAGAGAAAATCCTCCTAAAACGCAAGCTCTGTGACTGTGTTTGCTTGTGCTGGATCCCAGGGCCAGAACAGTGATTGCTCAGTACCTAGATATTTATTGAATGAATGGAAAAATGAAATGAAATACGGAAAAGAGGAAGAGTGTCTTATATCTATAATACACACATAGATATTTTCAACATTTCCCCTTACCTCATCAAGTTTTTGTTTGTTTGTTTTTGTTTTTTATTTATTTATTTATTTTGGCTGAGTTGGGTCTTTGTTACTGCGTGCGGGCTTTCTCTAGTTGCGGTGAGCGGGGACTACTCTTCGTTGTGGTGTGTGGGCTTCTCATTGCAGTGTCTTCTCTTGTTGCAGAGCACAGACTCTAGGCGTGCAGGCTTCAGTAGTTGTGGCTCACGGGCTCTAGAGCACAGGCTCAGTAGTTGTGGCCCACGGGCTTAGTTGCTCCGTGGCATGTGGGATCTTCCCAGACCAGGGCTCGAACCTGTGTCCCCTGCATTGGCAGGTGGATTCTTAACCACTGTGCCACCAGGGAAGCCCCTCATCAAGTTTTAAAAGTTCCATATAAATACATATTTTTTGTTTAGCCTTATTTTCAACATTCCCTACTGTCCAGATTTTCTCCCGCATACTTACTGTTCCCTCCCTTTTCCTCTTCCCTTATTCTAAGGTGCATATTTTCTAATCCAAGAAATCAGAACCGTGGTCCCTTAAAGAAAGTGCACTTAGAGATACCACCACACATAGTAAGTGCTCAGTAAAAGCTACTATTGTTATTGTTATCAGAATAGTGAGCTTGTACTGCTCTGAAAAATCTGGGCCATAGAGCTATCATACATTCCCCCTTTTATTTCCCTCCTTCTCACGTCATTTGACTTCTTACTTAGTCTCCTTCTTTGTCCTTTGTTTCATTGCTAACCCTTCATTCTGACCTGCCTGCTACTCTACCATGAATCTTTTGACCTAATATGGAAGAAATGTATATCAGTTATCTATTGTCACTTAACAAATTACCCCCAAACTTGATGATTTAAAATAGCAATGAGCATTTATTATCTCCCACTTTCTGTGGGTTGGCAGAGAAGTTCTGGCTCAGTGTCTCTCTTAAGGTTGCAGTTGAATGTGAACCAAGGTTGCCATCACCTGAAGGTTTGACGGGCTGGATCTGCTTCCGTGGTCCTCGCTCATGTGGCTAGCAAGTTGGTGTTGCTATTGGTGGGAGGCTTCAGTTCCTCTCCGTGGGGCCTCTCCACAGGGCTGCTTGAGCATCCTCACAGCATGGTGACTGGATTTCCCTCAGAGCAAGCAATCCAGGAAACCAAGATAGGAGTTGCAATGCCTTATAAGGCAAAGCCTTAGAATTACATACCATCAGTTTGCCCATATTCTATTGGCCATGTAGACCAACACTTATGTAATGTGTGAGGGAACTACACAAAAGCATGAATGCCAAAAGCTGAGGGTAACTGAAAGTCATCTTGGAGACTGGCTGCTACAGAAAGGCAGAGGGGAAGGTGAGGGGCTGAAGAAGAAAAGGTGGAAGGGATAGTGAATGCATAATCAAGGAAAAGCAGATATCAGAGGTAAGTCTTTTTTGTGAATACTGTATTCATTCATTCCACTGTTTTCTCCTTCATTTTTAAAAATTTTTTTAATTGGGATATAGTTGTTTTACAATGTTGTGTTAGTTTCTACTGTACAGTGAAGTGGAGTTCCCTGTGCTATACAGCAGGTTCTCATTAGTTATCTATTTTATACATATTAGTGTACATATGTCAGTCCCAATCTCCCAATTCATCCCATCCCCCTTTCTCCCCTTGGTGTCCATATGTTTGTTCTCTACATCTGTGTCTCTATTTCTGCCTTGCAAACCAGTTCATCTATACCATTTTTCTAGATTCCACTCTCCTTCATTTTTAAAACTAATTTTTTTGTGAATAAAATTCATCAAGGTAACATGAATCAACCTTTCATCTATGTGAAGTTATTTTCTGAAAATCTTTAATTTTATTCCCAATGGTTAATGACAAATTTTATTCCTGTCCCAGTTGTTGTTTGTGTTTTTCTAATGGAGTGTCAAACTTATCATGATGAATTATAGAATTCAGTGTTCTCATGCCCCAACCTATTTCTCTATTTAGAGTAGCGTGTGAACTTGTTGTTCCTAAGAATTGAATTTGTCATTATGGACATATTTATTTCAGCAGGCCTATGTCATTGATGCTGTGTACAAAAGGCTGCATTGGCACACCTCACAAAAAATGCAAGCCTATCCCAAGAAACTCTCCCAGTGGAACTGGTAGCAGAGAGAGCCTCGGGCATCTGAGTTATAATCCAGTCTCTGCCTCTTTGACTTTGGAGGTCATTTAACCTCAACCACACTTTCTTCATCTAGAACCAGGGTCAAAAACACTCTCTTAAGACCAGATGGTAAATATTTTAGGCTTTGTGGTCTCCGTCACAACTATTCAGCTCTACTATTGTAGCATGAAAGCAGCTATAAATCTACGTAAGCAAATGAGCATGGCTGCGTTCCAATAAAACTTTATTTACGAGGACCGGCCGTCAGCCAGATTTGGTCCAAGGGCTATATAGTCTGCCAACCCAGATCTAGAAAATGGACACATGTAGAGGATGTTGTGGTTGACTGCTTGATATCTATTACATCCCAGCTGATTAGTCTGAACCAATCAAAAATGTCTATCTCCTGGGCCGTATTAGTTCAGAAATGGTTGTGTCTAAGCCATTCCGTGCCAGTGATACACAAGGAGAGGGTTATTGGAGGCTTCTGGGAAATCAGCATCCTTGCTCTTAAGAAAATGCTGCTGCACAAACTAGCCTCTCTCTCTCTCCCCAAGGCATGAACAGGGAATCTTATAGGTCTAATCACCACCATCAGCCATCCTACCAGCCTTAGAGAATATTTGACAATGCAGATGGCAGAGAGAAGCCTTTCTCTAGACTTCTTTGCATGTGAGCTAAAGAAAAAAAAATGTCCAACTTCTCTTTATTAACTCTAAATTGGGTCATCTGTTATTTTGGCTAAAGGCATCCTAAGTGAAAACCCCATTTAAAGAGTAGTTATGAGATCTAAATGTGATAGCAGTGTGTGTGACGTGGCATGCAAATTTTTCAATATACATCTCTGCCAATATGGGTATTGGTAAGATTGAAATAATCATCCAAATCCTCCCCCAGATCATCACTGGGTCTCAGTCACATTGACTGTCTACACATGCCTTTGACACCCTTATTTCATTAAAAATGAAAACCATCATCTCTCTTGAATAATTTTTTTTAATTGCAAACTATCACTTCTCCTAGCTTGAGATACCCAACCAACATAAGAAAGACTTGGTGGAAAGAAACCAACAGTGATTATTAGCCTGTCAAACTGATGAAGTAGTGGCATCTGCAAGAGTGGGTGAAGGTTCTTATAAAGCAGTTCTTTTTCTTTCTTTTTCTTTCTTTCTTTCTTTTTCTTTCCTTCTTTCTTTCTTTCTTTCTTCCTTCCTTCCTTCCTTTCTTTCTTCCTTCCTTCCTTTCCTTCTTCCTTCCTTTTCTAGAAAACAGCAATGGGGAAAGTTAAGTTTGAGGAATGTGGGACTAGAGTCAAAAATCATCTTCTTTGACTATCCAACTTCTGCCCCTGAGTAAATAATTACATACTAGATCTGACTAGCCCTCATAAGTAATATTCTTTAGTATCAAAAGGGTATTAATGGGGACTTGTGGTTATTTATGAAGATCAAAAAGTGCTGAGAACATTATAAAGTTAAAATGCTCACAGTCTCATTTTCCCTCCCTCTCTCTCCACTCCCCCTGGAGACGGTTCTCTCAACTAGCAGAATTTTTTTGCTATTTCTTTTTTTATCTATCCATGATGACCCAGTTCCATGACGATTTGAAATTTGAAACAAAGTAATGAAGTAATCCAATACAACATTTCATGACTTGTATTGCTGGCAACTATGTCATAGGTACAGTATATGAGAGATGGATAATGAATAGCCGTTCTAATTGATCAAGAACTCACAGTGTACCAAGTATTATACACGTACGGAGTGGTTGACAATCATTCACCTTCACAACAACTCTGTAAGGCATCATTTTCTTCATTTTACACATGAGCAAATTGCGGTTCCTAAGAGGATAAAGCGACTGCCTAAGGTTGTAGAAGAAGGGGGCGGAGGGACCTGGAGTGAGATACGGGTCTGTGAGATTTCAGAGAGGTTCAGGGAGAAGAGGTCGGTTGGGAAACTATGAGAAGTATGAACAGAGCTCATGTTTCTGGGGCGCTGCTGGCTGAGGGTCAGCTCCAGGGTGGACGAGCCACATTGGAGTGGCAGGGCTCGGGACGTGCCCATTGCACACAAGCAAGGAAAGGGGACGGCCAGCTGCCCAGAGGTAGTGAGACCCGTGCCAGGCCCTGGACACGTCACGGCTGCGCGGCTGCCCTCACCCCCAGGACGCCTGGACCGGGCTCTGAGTGATGATGGAACTGGCGCTCAGCTGACGTCTAGTTTCTGATCCCAATTCCAGTCTTTCTTCCTGGAAACCTTCCATCTTGCCTTGCAGCCCAGCACAAACCCTCCTTCTCTATGATGGCGTGGTGGTTCCCTCCAGCCCAGTGGCGCCTCCACTCTGAATGCCAAAGACACTCCTCTTGCTTGGCATTTGCCACGTACTAACTCACTCATGTCGTTAGTTAACTTCCCATGTGGAGGCATTTATCTTGGTAAACTCAAAGGCAGGGGCTGTATTTTATTGATTTTTTGTGCCCACATATTATTTTTTGTGTCCTCCACAGGATCTAATACAACGCTGAAAGGGAGCAGAATAGGCCACCCCAAAATGTGCCACTTTGGCACGTGGATTGTTTTGAGCTGAAGGCAATCAAGGCCCAGCAGATTCAAGAAAATCGTTTACTTTTCCCTTAACTACCTGAAAAAATTTAGATAGGGGGCCTGGCCAGAAAGAGAGCTATGATCAGAGATGATTTTTTATCTGAAGGACCTACCTGTGGCAGGACAAACATCTAATTACCAAACACCTGCTCTTCTCATGGCCTGTGAATCCCCCTCCTCCCCTTGGAAGCCCCAGACCCCATCCCATTCCTTAGCTCAGGACGGCATATAAGCCCCAACTGCCCAACTTGTCCTGCATCTCAGGTCATTGAGCTGCCATATGTACGTAATTTAAATTTTCTCCTGTTAATCTGTCTTCTATCAATTTAGTTATTAGGCCAGTCAATTTACATATTAATTATTAGATCAATTTAATCAAAGAACCTCAAAAGGAGGAAGGGAAAAGTTTTTCTTCCCGACAACAAGAAGCATGTAATAACATTCCCTTATTTGATGTTGAATCGACCTGGTGAGAGAGACTGACCGGTGACATAGGTCTACATGTCTGGGCCTTTTTCCGTAGGCCCTTGAAGGCACAGGGGTGTTTATGGGATGTACTATGGTTTTGTGGTTAAGCATCTGGGCTTTCAAAAGGCATCCTGGGTCTGAAAACTTGTTCTCCTCTTACCTTCTAGCTGGGTCATCTGGGTGACTAACTTAACCTCTCTCCACTTTAATTTCCGAATGTGCAAAACACAAATAGCAATTAGTGGCTGGAAAGTGCCCACCACTGTCTTGACAGAGAACTTCCATGTGCTCCATACACATTCAGTGCGTGATAAATAGTATAGATGTGGTGACGGCTTTTAAATATCAGTGACCAAATCATGTGTTGAATGCACGTGAAAAGGTAGACTAAGAATTAATAGAAAGAAACTTGACATTCAACAGCGCTGCTCTCTTGCTGTACACCTGCTCTGGAGATGTATTTTTAATTTCTATAAAATGGGAATCCTCTTCTGTTCCACACTGTGCTGTGACTCTTTCTTTGGACTGTAGATTGTAAACTAAACAGTACTAATGGAGTGTCCCTCTGTGCACAGAATTCAGTTCTTCAGTGGTATTCATCAGGGACCCAGGAATTATTTACATTTCTCTATATCAGTGGTCCTCAAAGTGTGGTCCAGGGACCCCTGAGGGGTCCTGAGACCTTTTTAAGGTGTCCATGAGGTTAAAGCTATTTTTATAATAATACTAGGATGTATTTTGCCTTTTTCACCCTTTCGCACATGTACAGTGGTGTTTTCCAGAGGCTCCCTGTGGTGTGATGATGTCAGATTGCTCAGCTAATGGCTTAAGGGTTTCACTATTCCTGTGTTTTAAAAATTTCTCAGTTTTAATATTGAATATGGTAAATATCAGTAGATATAACCCGCATTTTTTAAAAAGTACTTTGAGTTCCTCAATAATTTTTTTTTTTAATAAATTTATTTGTTTATTTATTTATTTATTTTTGGCTGTGTTGGGTCTTCATTTCTGTGCGAGGGCTTTCTCTAGTTGTGGCAAGCGGGGGCCACTCTTCATCGCGGTGCGCGGGCCTCTCACTGTCGCGGCCTCTCCCGTTGCGGAGCACAGGCTCCAGACGCGCAGGCTCAGTAGTTGTGGCTCACGGGCCCAGTTGCTCCGCGGCATGTGGGATCTTCCCAGACCAGGGCTTGAACCCGTGTCCCCTGCATTGGCAGGCAGATTCTCAATCACTGCGCCACCAGGGAAGCCCCCTCAATAATTTTTAAGAGTGCCAAGGAATCCTGAGACCGAAAGGCTCAGGAACCCCAGAATTAGATGCTTTTGCACTAGTTTCCAAGGGCAGTGTGTGACATCACCTCACCCACATTCCTGTGTCAGTCACCTTACAGTCTTCATTATCTTTGTTATAAAGCCATGGGAGCAGAGGTGAAGATTCCCTTTGATTTTAGAATACATATTTCTGGTCTGTTTAAAGAAGCCCTGCCAGCATTCTTGTTTACAATTACAGTTGCAAAAGAAGCAACGTCCGCTCCAGCTCCAGGCCTACAGATGTTCTCATGGAATAATCAATCTTCCTTGTAGCCTAAGAAAAACGCACACCATTACAGGCTGCTACTCCAGAAAATGGTCCCAGCAAACCAGCTGTTCTAAGTTTCCCTTTGTTCTGCATTTGATTTTCCACCTCGAACGCTGTGCTTTGCTTTAAACAATTCTGCTCTAGAGTTTGTGAAATAGCTCCACTGAGCAGTTCTTATAATGATTTTCTGTTTCCCAAGAGTATGCTACAGGCATTGTGGTTACAGAAATTAGAATAGGCCGGCGGGGTGGGCTAATTATACATAGGGACTGTTGCTTCACGCTTTCCTGTCCTGCAGACTCAAGGCAGATGGTGTGATTGTTCACACAGCAGGGACAGATTTGCCACCAAAGGGCCAGGAAATCTCGGCGGGAGGCACCCAAGTACCAAGGGTGTGTCACTCATTGACCTGGGCACCCGCCAGCAAAACTTTCCTTTTTGGACAATGAGGGAGACCGCTTGCGTGGGCTCCACCAAGGCTAATCGAGCTCTAATTTGCCCGAACTCTGGAACCTGCCGGCTTTAGGCTAAAAAGAGAAATTAGACACCTTTCAAGAACAAACAGCAAATGCACATTCCCTTTTAATTATACTGTCTAATCGCCTACAAACAGGATCCTTCCTGACTATAGCCCCTCCGGAGATGACTATTCAGTAGGCAAAGTAGATCCTGAGTGTGTTTACAAAAGACAGCTGCTTTCTTTGGCTAGTTGTTGCCATTAATCAAAATTTATATGGAATGGCTAGTCTTTGCCAGAACAAGAATATAATCAAGACGACCCTGAAAGGTTGAGAAAGGTTAAAGACTGAAATAGAATTCATAAATTCCACTCATGTGCAGAACTAGTCTCCAAGCGTCCTTCAGATATTGAAAGAAGGTCCCTTACTTAGAGGCACACACAATATAGTAGGTCTACAAATACAAAATACAAGACAAATCAGTACAGTTCTGTGTGTCCCCATCCCTAGGGCCACCCCAGGCCCAGCCACCATCTGCTCTAGCCTACTGCAGCCTCATCCTCTGCTGCTAGGCGGCAGCCACTGGGAAGTTTTAGATGCTTAGAATGTTCTAGAATCAAATTTCAACGCACTCGCTGGTGAATTTCTCTCTCAGCAATTCAACCCCACTCCACCTGAAAGCTGTCCTCTGGTAACACGGCCCCTCCTCCCTACCCGTGGCCCTGAGTCACCCACTTGACCCAGACCAGGAACAGCAACGTTTGCAAATACTTATCTGTTGGGCTCAGGAGCCGTTGCCTGGGGGCCCTGAGGATGTGAAGACTCAGATGAAGAGTTACAGAGCTGGTTTAAGCTCCCAGAGCTGAGATAAAATATGCCAGGAGCTGAGGAAGCAGAGAGGAAGCGGGGGTCCCTCCAAGAACGCCTGGTGTGGGCCTCCGGCAGCCTTGAGTCTGAAAGAGTCGGAGAGACCAGCCCCTGGTGCCCTTTGTTGACGATCAGCACCCTGCTGCCCGCCAGTTCGCTGGTTCTGGTTGCCTCATGCTTGTGCCTCAAGACTTCCCAGTCTATTGTCCGAGGGCCCAGGTCACTCCCGAGTCCCCTAATGGGGAGGACAGACACTCGTGGATGTGAGCATCCTGAAAGTGGGGCTGGCGGGATGAAGGGAAATCTGACCTTTGACCAAAGGCGGGCTTAGGTGGAACCAGTTTTTACCCTCCCCCGCCAGGTGGAATGCCGTGACCCTGTTACACTTCCCAGGACTGGGTAACTCTGCCTTCAGAGCGGAAGCACGTGGAAACACAAGAGCCATTTCCCACCCAAAAGGCTGAGCTCAGCCTGCAAGTGAGAAAAAGGCAATTGTGAGTCATCCATAATTTAGATGCTGGGAGGGGTCCCTGGGAAGGGGTCCAGCATCCCATCTCCTGGGCTGACTGCTGGAATGGGAGAGTACAGCAAGTGTGGTAGAAATCCCAGGTAAGCTGAAGGATGCCTGGCCCCCAGGGCCTCATCCTAGAGGCTGCAAACCCCCGAGACAATTTCTGCGCCCACGGGGCCCCTGAGTGGTTGGGCAGCAGTGCTGCGGTGCTCAGACGGGTGAGCTTGTGAGAAGCTTCACAGGGGGCAAGGCAGCAAGGAAGTGGCCAGGGGTCCTGGGCTCTCCCGATTGGGACAGAGACCAACTAAGATGGTCCGGTGAGGGTGGCCTTGCAGGACAGTGTACCTCCTTGGAAGGTAGCGAGAACAAGATGACCAAGGACCATCGAGCACCTCCCCGCCCCAGAACAGTAGGGGACCCTCCCCCGAAACCCCGACACCACCCAGGGAGAAAGGACAAGGGAGAGAGGTTGGAGAGGATCACCAATTAACCAAGCAGTTTCCCAAAAGAATCTGTTATAAACCAGAGGCAACCGGATTATGGCAAGGTGAAGTTCTCCTTCAGAAGAAATGAAACGTTGTCAGCTAAGTTGAATTCCATTTTAGAGAAGTCACATTTCTGCGCACCTCAGTTTGTGGATAGAGAAATTTATGCCTATTATGAGGTCACAGCAATATCCTGCTAAAAGAGTATTGTTTCCCATTGCACTTGTAAATTAATCCAAGCCCTGGCTTCTGGCCTCCAAGACCATGAACCTGTTCTTCCTTCTCTGGTTCCACCTCCCCCCCTCACTAACCTTTTGTCCCACTGGCCCCCTTTGTGAACAGCGCGATCGCTCCTTCTTTCCTGACTCAGGCTTATGTTTCTACAGTTTCTTCTGCCAGGAACACTCTTTCCCACACCAGCAGAGGAAACTGGCGCCTTCTCAAATTCAGAGAGGCCAGCTGCAACCGTACCAAACAGTTGTTCTCGCCACATCTTCTTCTCTATCTCAGCACTCTTTTCTTTTCTTTTTCGCTCCATACATAGCATTTCATACTTTATTGTCACTTATTTATTTATGGTATGTTCCCCTACTAGACTGTCAGCTTGGTGAGGGTAGGGATTTTGCCGCAGTGGTACATGTAGTCCTAGCACAGCACCTACATATAGTAGGCACCTACCAAATATTTGTTGAACAAATGGATAAATAAGCAAACAAATAACCAGCATCATTAAGGACTCTGGAAAGTGCACTGGAAGTTCAAGGTTGGACATGACTAATTCTGCTTAGCGGATTTTAGAGAAGCTTTCGCAGAAGGAGCACACCGTGACAGCACGGGAGAGAAAACCAATGCTGCGGTCAAGAGACAAGAGTGCGAAAGGCACATATACACTAGAAAAAAGGATCCAGAGAGGACAACAACATTTACTGCAGCTTTAAAATTCTTCCATATTAGAAAAGGAAGTGTTGTCTATGATTTGGAAGAGGGAGGGGGTTCTAGCATAAGAGGCATGCCAGATTGTATCATCAATAGGAGTAGGAGACGCTAGAGTGTATCATCAATAGGAACAGGGGATGTTAGAGTGTTATCAATCAGGTCAGGGGATGCTGGAGTGTATCAATAGGAATAGAGCATACCCAGCCTTCAGCTCCCCCATTAGTGAGGTTCTAAATAGAACAATGTATCCAAATTATAACCCCATACTCCATACACATTGCTGATTTGCTAATGAAGACCCTGGAGAGAGCATGATAAATGATAACAACGTGTGAGAAAATCGAGTGGATTATCTTTAGCCAGAAGAATGCTGAAAAATAATGATAATGCAGGTGGTCTCTTTTTAAAGAAGAAATTTCGTATTTACGGAAGAGATAAATGAAGTCAATTATTTCCTTACAAATTATTCTTTTAGTTTCACCACCAACAAAATGTATACTGTTTGCTGAATGAGTAAATGATCTTAAACACTGCTAAGATTTGGTGTGTCACTTTATATTCATTCTTATCTGAGGCTGAGTGCATGCTGGATGTGTCAGGAACTGTGGCTGCCTGAGACATGGCTCTGTACACTGTGTTGGAGCTCTGTCCAACGTGTCAGTCTCATTCCAGAGAACTCTATGTCATCAACTCCTGATGAGCCTGACATAACTCGTGTGACCATTCTGGGTTGTTATAATTCTTGACTCAAGGAAAGAAATCTGAGAGTGTAATTACTCTGTGAGAACTCGTGACTGGTATATGTATACTTTTTGGAAATGTTTTTCAAAATTATAATACATATATGAAACTCCTAAGGACCATGTGTCCCCAGACTGGGATATGCTGTTTCAAATATTAACCCGCCCCCCCCCCGCCCCCTCTTAAAGACCAGGCACCTTCTTACAACTCAATTATAAAAAGGCAAATAACCTAATTTTAAAATGGACAAAGGAATGAAATAGGCATTTCTCCAAGAAAGATATACAAATGGCCAATAAGCACATGAAAAGATGCTCAGTGACATTAGTTATTAGGGAAATGCAAATCAAAACCACAAGATACCACTTCACATTCACTAGGATGGCTAAAATCAAAAAGGTGAGATAACAAGTGTTGACAAGGACACAAAATAGCACATATTATGTAATTCCATTTATATGAAATGTCCAGGAAAGGGAAATCTATAGAGAAAGTAGATGAGGGGTTGCTTAGGGATGGGGAGAGGGATGGCGGGGGGACAGGTAGCTAGAGAGTATGGGGTTTCTTTTTGAGGTGATGAAAATGTTCTAGAATTGACTGTGGTAATGACTGCACATATCTGTGAATCTACTTAAATACCATTGAATTATATACTTTACTTTTTTTGAATTATTTTATTTTATTTTCTACTGGAGTAAACTTGCTATACAAGGTTGTGTTAGTTTCTGCTGTACAATGAAGTGAATCAGCTATATGTATACCTATATCTCCTCTCTCTTGGACCTCCTCCCCCCGCCATCCCACCCATTTAGGTCATCACAGAGCACTGAGTTGATCGCCCTGTGCTATACAGCAGGTTCCCACTAGCTATCTATTCTACACATGGTAGTGTATTTATGTCAAACCTAATCTCCCAATTCATCCCACTCTCCCCTTCCCCACCCCGTGTGCACATGTCTGTTCTCTACGTCTATGTCTCTATTCCTGTCCTACAAATAGGTTCATGAATTATATACTTTAAATAGGCAAAATTGTATGGTGTGTGAATTATATCTCAATAAACCTGTTTAAATAATAATTTTTTGAAAGATCAGGCAGCTATGGAATGGAGTTAGAGAGGTTTTCCAACACACATATTCTGGATAAATCACCTTTTTTTTTTTTTGCCATGTCTGTTCTTTCTTTATTTTTTTAACATCTTTATTGGAGTATAATTGCTTTACAATGGTGTGTTAGTTTCTGCTTTATAACAAAGTGAATCAGCTATACGTATACATCTATCCCCATATCCCCTCCCTCTTGTGTCTCCCTCCCACCCTCCCTATCCCACCCCTCTAGGTGGTCACAAAGCACCGAGCTGATCTCCCTGTGCTATGCGGCTACTTATCACTATCTATCGGTTTTACATTTGGTAGTGTATATATGTCCATGCCACTCTCTCACTTTGTCCCAGTTTACCCTTCCCCCTCCCTGTGTACTCAAGTCCATTCTCTAGTAGGTCTGCGCCTTTATTCCCGTCC
This sequence comes from Balaenoptera ricei, assembly GCF_028023285.1. Lineage (NCBI taxonomy): Eukaryota > Metazoa > Chordata > Mammalia > Artiodactyla > Balaenopteridae > Balaenoptera > Balaenoptera ricei. The sequence continues at coordinate 7,989,859 of NC_082650.1, forward strand.
TGCACCTAGGTTCTTCATGACCTTTTTTTTTTTTTTTAGATTCTATGTATATGTGTTAGCATACAGTATTTGTTTTTCTCTTTCTGACTTACTTCACTCTGTATGACAGACTCTAGGTCCGTCCACCTCACTACAACTAACTCAATTTCGTTTCTTTTTATGGCTGAGTAATATTCCATTGTATATATGTGCCCCATCTTCTTTATCCATTCATCTGTCAATGGACACTTAGGTTGCTTCCATGTCCTGGGTATTGTAAATAGTGCTGCAATGAACACTGTGGTACATGACTCTTTTTGAATTATGGTTTTCTCAGGGTATATGCCCAGTAGTGGGATTGCTGGGTCATATGGTAGTTCTATTTTTAGTTTTTTAAGGAACCTCCATCCTGTTCTCCACAGTGGCTGTATCAATTTACATTCCCACCAACAGTGCAAGAAGGTTCCCTTTTCTCCACACCCTCTCCAGCATTTATTGTTTGTAGACTTTTTGATGATGGTCATTCTGACCAGTGTGAGGTGATACCTCATTGTAGTTTTGATTTGCATTTCTCTAATGATTAGTGATGTTGAGCATTCTTTCATGTGTTTTTTGGCAATCTGTATATCTTCTTTGGAGAAATGTCTATTTAGGTCTTCTGACCATTTCTGGGTTGGGTTGTTTGTTTTTTTGATGTTGAGCTGCATGTGCTGCTTGTATATTTTGGAGATTAATCCTTTGTCAGTTGTTTCGTTTGCAAATATTTTCCCCATTCCGGGATTGTCTTTTCATCTTGCTTATGATTTCCTTTGCTGTGCAAAAGCTTTTAAGTTTCATTAAGTCCCATTTGTTTATTTTTGTTTTTATTTCCATTTCTCTAGGAGGTGGGGCAAAAAGGATCTTGCTGTGATTTATGTCATAGAGTGTTCTGCCTATGTTTTCCTCTAAGAGTTTTATAGTGTCCGGCATTACATTTAGGTCTTTAATCCATTTTGAGTTTATGTTTGTGTATGGTGTTAGGGAGTGTTCTAATTTCATTCTTTTACATGTAGCTGCCCAGTTTTCCCAGCACCACTTATTGAAGAGGCTGTCTTTTCTCCATTGTATACTCTTGCCTCCTTTATCAAAGATAAGGTGACCATATGTACGTGGGTTTATTCATCACCTTTTTAAACCAGGAACACATTCAACACTGTGGCCTCTAAGTGACCAATGCAATGCTGTGCACATAAGAAGAGTTCAGTAAAATAGCTGATAAATAAATGAGCAGAAAAGTAACATACTTATGAGTGAGTATTTTCTGTTTTTCCTAAGAAGACTGAGTAAGAGGGATAAATGCCAGGAGGAAGCTTTAGATTAGGCATTTGGCAAAAATGGCCTAACATGAAGGCTTGGACCATATAGTAGAAGAATCTGTTGTGGCCTATTCATTTTAAAATTGAAAATTAGTTCAGTCCAGGAAGGGCTCAGTGAAGTTTTCTCTGGCAAGAATGAAATGACTCAACCCCCCTGTTTGTTGTTACCAGCCCCTGACTTTTCCTCAGCTGTGGTAAACAGCATGGAAAGCCAGAAGCATCAAAGAATCAACAACCTAGTGGGAGAGGCAAAAATAGCACCCCCTGAACAATTAAAGAGTAAGACCTAGCCTATTATTATCATACCCTATATTTGGGGAATGATGACCTCTCTCTCTTGTTTGTTCAAATAATCTTTCTCTTCCCTCTCTACTCTTCTCCACCCTTAATAATTGTGTGGTTTGGTATTTTAGGTGAATGAAAATTAATTTCATTTCAGGAATTCCACAACCCAAAAATTTTTGAATTATCTAAAAATCAGGGCAAGAAACTCTAAAACAGAGTGGAGGTGTTTGATGAACGGGAAAGGTCCATGATGAAAATGCCATATTATTTGTGATACACTTTGCTTAAGAGAACATGCTTTACATACTAATGGAAAAGGAAGTATCATACAACATACAGGATAAAATCCCAAATGTTGACAGACATGCAGTGTTTGTTCTAGGACTGCCCCAGCTACTCCCTACCAGGCTTCTCTGGGCAGGAGGAATCACATTTCTTCTTGTTCGTTAGAGGCTCCTCTCCAACAGGGAGCACTCAGGGGACACTTAAAAGAGAGCACAGCTGTATCCCTGTTCTGAGTCCAAACCACAGGCTAATAATGGTCCAACTCCTCCCAGACAGGAAACCGGACTCATTCTGAAGAACATTGCACGTGGAACATACTTGGTAAAAGTTGGACGGATGAATCTCTAGAAGGATCCTGGATCTGGGGGGGGGGGGGGGGGGGTGGTGAGAGGCCCTGGTTTCCAGAGAAGGAATGCTTCCCTTGGGGCCACAGTGGTCACCAGATCTCCCTGTGCCAAGAGATGAGCTGGCAAAAAAAAAAAAAAAAAAAAAAAAAAGGATTCTTCGTGCCAGCAGGGGGAATTGGCCCTGGTCATCTGGAGAGTCTGCCCTTCCACATGGGGGTGTCGAAGAACACATTTACACACTGGCGGTCTTGATGTTTCCCTGCTCAATTCTGATGGTAAATAGTCATCATGTGACAGCCACAGCCTGAGAAGGGCATGATGACCAGGATTTTCAACCCCTGGAGATGAAAACTTGGGTCATCCTACCAGGAAGGCTGCCTAGACCAGCAGAGGTACTGGCTGAGTGGCAGGGGAATCTAGAATGGATGGAAAAGGAGGGGGACGATGAATGGCATGTGACCTTGAGCAGAAAAATCTTCCTCCTGTACATTTCCCAGGGAAAGAGACTGACCAGAATCCTGGAGCAGCTGTTTCCAGATGAGGTGAACTTAATACATGAAGCAGTTGTGCAAAAAGTGGACTGTAGTGGATGATGGTGTCCTGCCCACTTTCCCCCTTCACATTCAGGACGCTAGTGTCCCCAGGTGCAGGGGATGTTTACTGCTGAAGACTCACAGCTGTGTTCTTTTCCAGGTGTGGTCCTCAACTGAAGGGAGCTGCCCCACCTGAGTGACATCCCCTCTCCAGGGGCAGCCCCCAGCCAACGACTAGTTAATGCAAAGTTAAGAAGGTTCCGTCCCCTTACCTCATTAGAGACATGGCTGTGTATCCTGGTACGTATTTAACAACCAGTTCTCTGGGAAGAAAAGCCCTGGTTTGTAAAGTTGGGCGATTTCCATGGTGTAAATACTCCCACCCACTGTGGCCAATTTCCAGATCAAGCTCACATCACCGAATGAGCAGCTGCAGGGAGATGCACACAGCCACCCTCCACGAGCCGGTGGGAACCTGCCAGCCACACCTCCGCACACCTCGTGAAGGGCCATCCCAGACCCGGAGCTCCTGTGGCATCGGCTGAGACCCGCTGAAACCATATCTCATCTCGACATCTCCTCCACTCAGCTCTGCTTCCTCGCTCCTTACAGGGGATGGTCCTGAGACTCTCTCACAAGCTCACAACCCTCCATCGCAGAGTCTATTCCTGGGGAACCTGCATGGTAACTGCCCCTGGGACTCTGTGTCCTTGGGAGTCTGTCCTTGGCTGATTTGCTCCTCACTCTGTAATCTTTCCCTGGGCAACTCCATACCCTCCTACCGCTAGCCATCACCTCTGAATCAGATGACACTACTCCACTCTGGACTTCAGGAAAGAAATTTCCAGACCCCTATGGAAGTCAAACAGATTTCGCTGCTACTTAGAACTCGACACGTACAAGCTCATTATCTTCTCCCGAAATCTGCCTTTTCTTCTACATTCTCTTTCAGCAAAGGATTCAACATCTTCTCAAAGGCATATAATTTCAAAACAAAACAAAACAAAAAACTCAGAAGTATCTTTAACAGTTCTTTCTCCCTAAACTCTTGGTGATCCTCTAGTTCTCTCTCAAAGTCTGTCCCTTTTCTCACATTCTGTCTCCACCTTACTTAGGTCCATAGTAGCTTTTGCCTGCACTGTCTTAATGCCTCCAAGAGTCTCTCTGATTCTTTTCTCTCCATCTTCCTGCCCACACTGGTCCACACCAGCGACATCCAAAGTAGCTGGGTCTAACAGTCCAGTAGGAAGCAAGAAGGGCAAGGGCTACTCTATTATTTTAGTCTGTTCCTCTTAATATATGCCTTATAATTTACATGTTATATCCATAAATCCATAAGCTTTTATCTTTTATAAATAAAATACTTTTAATGGAATGCATGCTCACTTTTTTTGTTTGTTTGATTTTTAGTGGTACATGATCAAAAAAGTTTGCAGGTCACTGCTCGCCACTAATCCAGTGACCTTTCTACCTCACAGATCCTCTTATGTCCCTCCTGTATTTGGTGACTCCCTGGACTCAGATGTCACCTCCCTCATTAGACCTCCCCCAGTTTCCCACATCATCAACTTCCTTCCTCATTTATCCAGAGATCCTCATATGACACATACATTTTGGGGTTTTGCCTTGTAATATAGAAATTTACATAAAATGTTCTTATTCTCTGGTATATTTTGAGCTCGTTGAGGACAGAGACTGTATATTTTTCCCCAGAGCCTTACATATAGGAAGATAGATGTTTGTTGAACGAATATTTTAAGTATCATACACCTCAAAGACTGATTTTAATGATATGTTTTACATTTAAATAACCTATCTTTCATAGAAAGCATAATGGTAGTTAATAAGACACTGTGTAGGATTAAACAGTCATCCTTTTCAGGAAAAGTTAGTGCTCCCTGACAGTCGTTAGGTTACTGGCCACAGAAACGAATTCACAGAATGATATTACCACCAGGTGGCAGGATGACATTGCTCTTCAATTTGTATTTTTCAACTTGAGTCCTCTTCCAAAACATTTATTAGCCTACCCGATAAGCTACCTTAGAACACATCACATGTCCGCAGAAGAAAGTGGAGTTGGAGTTCATTCTACTCCTGGGTCATCCTCACCCCTTTCTGTTGAGCCCTGACCTTTGCAAAGGGCATCAGGTCACAGGTAACGCCGCTCTCCTGAGCCCATGCTGCGGGAGGTCTGGTCTCTGCATGGAGAAGTCTAATGCAGTCATCTCGGCTGCAATACCTGTGGGGTCAGGGCACCGGGGGCTTCTGCTGGCAATTCTCCCTCTGTACCAGGCACCTCCTCTCAGACCCCAGCGAGCCAGGCAAAGGATAACCTTTGGAGATGTTAACACAGGGTGCCCCCTGCATGTCCCTGTGTCCACATTCAGTCACAGGGTGCCCACCCACATGGCTCATCGTTGGTGTCCTGCATCACGCAGAATGCAGAAGCAAAAGAGTCAGTACTTGGCTTTGAGATTTGAGAGCCTGCTTGTAGGTACTTTTTGAATGTATTTTGGGGAAGAATGCAACAAGGTGTTCCGCCCTTCCCCTTTCTCCCCAAAACTGGATAAAGATTCCCAGACAGGGCCTCTCTGGAGAGAAGAGCCTTAAGTGAGTCAATTATGCTGGAAACCTGGGCCCTGACCTCTCCATCCCAGAGAACCCCCAGATCATCTGGGGAAAGATAAAACCAAAAGGGGAAAGTGTCACCTTTCCTGTTAGAGCCTAGAGGGGCCAAGAGCCCAGGCAGAAGGACAGACGGGGCCCCGCACACTCCAGCACCACAAAATAAATGTCATTTATCAAAGACTTGCCAAGTTCTGGGCACTGCTTTAGTTCTGACTCATTTGATTTTCACAACCACCCTATGAGTTAAATTATTTTAATCCCTATTGTTTTCGGATGTGAAAATGAAGTTTCTGCCTTGTTAGGAAATGGTGGGGCAGATCTTCACATCCAAGCAGTCTCTAGGCCCACGCCTCTAACTTCCGTGCCAATTGCTTCCCTGAATGGGGCACGAGGAAGCAAAGGAGCAGAGCCTGCAGGGGGGCTGAGGTCACACGAGGTACGACTCAACCATGAGCCGTACCACTTGGCCCTCAAAGGCCAGTCAAGACATCTGATCAGACCTCCACCTCCACCACAGCCCCACCTTAACTCTCCAAAACTTGGAAGTTAGTCTGGGGAAAGGCACCAACCAAGTTGATTTCTACTCTCCAGTGGATTGATGGCTCCACATAGAAATTAAATTCAGTGTCAAACTCCATTTAAAAAAAAGAATGAATTTTAAAAAAGTATTTATAAAGCAGAAACAGACTCACAGACATAGGAAGCAAACTTACGGTTACCAGAGGGGATGGCGGGCCGGGGGTGGAGAGATAAGTTAGGTGTGAGGAATTAACATATATACACTACTATGTATAAAATAAACAACAAGGACCTACTGTGCAGCACAGGGAATTATATTCAATGTCTTGTAATAACCTATAAGGGAAAAGAATCTGAAAAAGAATAGATATCTACGTATCACTGAATCACATGGCTGTACACCTGAAGTTAACATGCATTGTAAATTAACTATACTTCAATTAAAAAATAAAGAAAAAAATTCAGTTATCAGAAAAGTAAAGAAAATTTCCAATTATCCAATTTCTTGCACATCTGGCTTGGTAGACTGAGATTCATGCCCAGCAGAATAAGAGAAGGGAAGAATTCAAGCCCTTGCTGAACACCTGCTCAAGCCAGGCACTCTTTATCATCAATACCTTAATCCTCCCCACAGCCCTCGAGGGGCTGATAACCTCTCCACGTTGACTGAGCCAGGATCTAAGAGGGAAAGCTTACAAGGCTGAGACCAGTGCGAGGTGGAGCCAGGATTCAAGTTCAGACTTGTCCAGCAGAAGATTGCAGGGCATTTGCACCGTGCCAGGAAGCCTTGCTATTAGAGGTCAGCCCATCCGAGGCAGCTGTCCCACAGGTGAAGGATGAAGGGAAGGCTCTTGGACACGCCAACCAGCTGGTTCTTCTCCATCCCCTCACTCCATCGCTCTGACTGAACACAGAAAATTCTCTTCTCATTCCGTATGAGTGATTCCTGGTTTGCAGCTTTTGGCACTGGCTTATCTCTGATTCTGATAATGGGAACTCTGCTGAAAAGCTCTTGGCAGTTGTTCAGTAGAGGAATTTTGAAAATTTCAATAGCTTTATTGAGGTATCATTGGCATGCAATAATTTGCACATTGACAGACAATGAACTGTCCATTTGAAGCAGACAACTTGGTAAGTTCTGATATATGTACACGCTTGTGAAACCATTAACACAGTCGGGATGGTGAAAATATCCACCCCCCTCCGAAAGCTTCCTTGTGTCTCTCGTCTGTAAACCCTCCCTCCCTCACTGCTCCCCTCAAGCAACCGCTGATCTGTTTTCTGGCACCCCAGATTAGTTTGCATTTTCTCGACTTTACATAAATGGATTCGTATAATATGGACTCCTTTTGAGTGGATGTTTTCACTCAAAATAATTATTTTGGGATTCATCCACACTGTTACATGTATCAATGGTTCGTTCCTTTTTCTGGCTGAGTAATATTCTATTATACCACCATTTGTTTATCCATTCACCTGGTCTCTCTATTCTGTTCCATTGATCTATTCATCTGTCTTTCTATCAATGCCACACTGTTTTGATTACAGTAGTAGAATTTAAGGTGGGATGAGAAAATGCTTTAAAAATGCCCCTGAGGTCCATTCCATGCAGGAGAGTCTGCAGGTTCCTCTTTCTTTCCCAGGACAATGAAAAAGCCTTTGTTCTCCTCCCAGAGGGCAGCAGGGTCCACCTTTTGCTTAAATGGTCTTAGAACAGTTGCCACACAGGTTGCAGCAGAGAATATTCTGGGCTTCTGTGGAGAATATCAGTGTGGGAAACTGCAGAAAATTGTCCCCTCATTTGCTCCTTGCTCCCTAAACCAGCACCTGAGCCAAACTAAGAGCAAACCCAGTGACCTGGTGCAGCCCCTCCCTCAGGCAGGGAGGAGCATTCTCCTTCAGGAACGAGCCCTGCTGGTGTTCCCAGCACGGGGTCACCCAACTGGACACTTGCTAGCAGTTTCTCTAGAGATGTGCAGATGGTAGGAGACTGAAATTAGCCATTAAAATACAATTTGAGAATGTTAAAGAATCCATTGCCCTATCTCCTTTCCTTCCCTGTCCCTCTTCCAACAACACTCCCAATCCCTCTGCTTTGAAAATTGTGAGCCAGTTATGTACTAAAAAGGAAATAGAAAAAAGAGGCTGTCTTTCGTCTCCCCACACCCTGTGGGCACCGTACTGACTCTCTGTGTCAGCCTCGCGACTGCGTGCAGCAAAGCTTTGAGCCATAAGGGAAGGAGTGTCTCTGGAATCTCTCCGTACTATCTTCACAAACTGTCTGTAAATATAAAACTATTTTAAAATTAAAACATTATTTTTAAAAAGTCAACATAGCCATTTGAAAGGGAAGTTAGGGAAAGGGAAGATTTACTAAAATTGCTGAAAAATAACACTACAGTTCTAAAAAGTAACCATCCTCTCTGTTTTCATCTACCCAACTGAAAATTGACCATTAGCCTTCCATCTTCCAGATGCTCCTCTTTGATTGGGTATTTATTTCTTCAAGCTGTAAGATGGTCCTTAGATGCTCCAGGAAGCAGAAGCCTGAGTGTGTTTTTGTTTCTCCCCCACCCTTCTGGGTGAAAACACCCACCCATCTGTTACTCCTTCTCCCCAACGCTGATTGTGTCATTTTTCCTGATTTAATCAGAGATAAGTAGAACAGATATTGAAAGCCTCCTCAAAGGAGAGTCTGGAGATGTTCAGTGCTCACAGAAGGTATGAAAGCATGGAATTTAAACATGAGAACTTCAGGCCGTTGTCATGGTCACCACTGTTCTTGTGTAATAAAGATGGAGGACTTAAAAACATCCATTCCCTGTGCTGGGAAGCAGGGTTGACAAGGCTGATACTGAAGAGTATCCCACTAATGGGATAATCCCACAAATGGATAAAGACAAAAACACAGGGTCTATCACCCACTAACACCAACCTGTCTCCTGGTTACAGCTTTGCCTGGGAGGAAGCTCATCCAGTAAACACAAGTGTCTAAATGAAAGCAGAGTCCCTGGAATCTGACCCTGACTATACACACTACTGAGTGGAATTCCATGAAAGGCAGGTCTATCTTGGACCTCAACACAGTTATTACTTAAAAAAAAAAAAAAATCACAAGGAGGAGTTCAGGTTCATACTGACCGCTGCATAGTATGTACAAGGGCAGCATCAATCTGAGACTTTGAGGTACTTACCAACAGAACAGGGAAGGTGTTAGATACTCATTCACAGGTCAAGTCAATCCTTCCCTGTGTGAGCCCTGTGTAAGAATTGTGAGCGGCCCTTAGGTGACCCCCAAGGAAGCCCACCTCCTGGGGTTCATACCTTTGTGTGATCCCCTCCCCCTGAGTGTGGGCAAGACCTGTGACTCACTTGTAACCAAGAGAGCATGGCAGAGGTGATGGGATGTCGCTCCTTGATCAGTTTACCATATATTGATAAGATCCATCTTGCTAACAAACATGCTGGACACTTCATCACTGGCCTTGAAGAAGTGGCTGTGAAGTCAAGGGCCACAGTGAGCAGCCCATGAGACAGAGAACCATGGGTGCCTCTATTTTCAGAGAGCAGCCTCCAGCAAGAAGCCAAAGGCTTAGCCCTGTGACAAGAAGTAAATGAATTCTGCCAACCACCTGAAGGAGTGTGGGAACAAGCCTTACTCAGCCCCGGCCGACACCTTGACCACAGCCCAGGCTAAGGACCCAGCTAAGCCATGCCCAGACTCCTCACCCACAGAAACTCTGTGATGATGAATGTATGTTATTTTAAGTTGCTAAATTTGTGGCAGTTTGTTATGCAGCATTGCTGACTGATACAGGGGATGAGATATACTTTTGTGCCTTAGCCATTTTTACTTTAACATAAAAATTTCGTTCCTAAGAGGTCCCTTCATGCTATGAGAAGCATCCTTTCCGATTCCTTCCTGCCACAGAAGGGATCCCCAAATCCAGGCTTGTGGTGGAGCCCCATCTGAAAAACATGACAGTTGAAGAAGGGTGGTTCTCCAAAGGAAAGCCAGGGTCACATGACCAGAAGGAAAAGGAAACAGAAAGTGAATATCCCCAAAATAACAATTGCCCCCCTGAGAGTCCAACCCACTTAATTTGACAGAGGAAGAAATAGGCCCCAAGAGGTAAATGGCTTCCAGAGTCCACACCCCATGACAGGGTCAGAAGCAAAACCACGTTTTCTCATCCCCAGTCCAGGACTCTTATCACTAGAGCACATTGTATGACTCATGTTTTTGGATGATCTTATTTCTCTGTTCCTTTAACCTATTTAGGCATATTTATTCAGTGAGAAAGCATTAAAATCAAAGTTAAATAATTCGTGAAAAGTTAAAAAAATCCAACAGTGGAATCAGACTTGTTATTTGGAAGAGAAACGCCTATTTGGCTGCCCTTTTAAAACGTTTCCAACTGGTTTTTGCATACTTGGGACTTTGAATTACTCCCACGATCAAGAACAACGGAAGAGCAAACACGAACCTGTTAAAGACAGAGAGAAGAGAGAACTAAGCTTTTGGCTTCTATTTCTCTCTCTCTTTCCTTACACGCAAAACTCTTGGGGGTCTTTTCATATAAAGAGATGGAAATGTAGGCTCTCTCACTGGAAGAAAGCTTTGAGCTCACAGAGTCAAATGCCCTCCAGTCTACATAAATGAATGAGCAGCTGCAGGGCCAGTTTGGTGCTGAGCATTCTGTGGGCTCGGTGGCTGAGGTCCCCTGCGGGCTTCCTTCCTTCAGCGCGTGATTTCCGTCAAGCCCACCTGAGATGCAAGAGCCCCGGGAGCTTCCAAAGGCAGCAGTAGATGTGAAAGAGGCTTCCTGAGACCGGAACACAGCTGCTCGCTGCCCCGCAGCGGCCCTGGTGTCCCCAGAGCGGCTGCCTCGTGGGCCGGAACCCTTACGAGCAGCACGTCCCTGGTCAGGCCCTCGGAAAATAGCTTCTGGCACCTGCCTCCTGCACTGCTTCCTGCTTTTATTTCAGTAGGCGTGCTCTCAGGGATGGCCACAGTTCCCCCAAGGCCAAGGGGCAGGGGAGGAGGGAGGTTGCCGATAGAGGAGAGGAGAGAAGTCTGAAGCCACATCCTGCTGTGTGACCCAGAGCAAGGCACCCTCTCTGAGCCTCAGCTTCTCCCGTGTAGGATAAAGGTAATGTCTGTTGCCCTACAACCTCTCCACGGGGAGCAAGCGAACTGACAGGGGTGAGAGCCGCGCCCAAGGTGTGTAATAAACACCCAGCCAGTCTGAGCCGATTCTGCATCTCAGACACAGCTGAGGCCCGAGGGCTAAGAAGCCATCGTGATTGACGCCCTGCACCCCACGTTCTAAGTGCTGTTCATATAATGGCGTTTAATCCTCACAACCACAGGCGAGAGGAACACTATTATACGCGTCCCCGTTGTACAGATAAGGAAACTGGGTCACGGGGAGGGTGAGGTTTGGAGCAACCAGCTAGGGTGCTGCCACAGCCAGAACCCAGACCCAGGCAAGGGGGCCCCCAACATCAGGTTCCTCATTACCACGTTCTGCCACCTCTTAGATAAATGCAATACCCCCCCAGAAGGGACCAAGCAGCCCAGGGGCCCATCCTCCTCACCCTTATTTCCTCCCATTCTTCACCACCCTCTCCTTCAATGCTCTTTGGGTCTGGGATTCCTCTGTCTCACTCCAAGATCCCTAGCTTTTGACCCTCTCTGGACCCCTCCACGTTACAGCCTCCACTGGGTCACCTGCCCCTTTGGTATCCACTGAGACCTGTGGCTTTCTCTGCAGCCTGGGGCTGGTCCATCTGGCCCAGGGCCCGAAAATGAGGAAGTAGGAAGACTGCCGTTGTTGATCATTTGGCAAAGGCTTCTTGGTGGCCCATTGGAACCAATATAGAATGATCAGACATAAAGCGCCTGACCATGCTAATGTAGCAATGATGCCAGCTGATCACCAACAGATCTGACACCCTGGTGGTGAGTTTCCTTTCAGGTAAGCCCCAGGAGGAAAGAGACATGGCGCCAGAAGGAGATCACACCTGGGTTCTGATGTGCTTCGACACAGATTTTGTAAATGTCCCAACGAGACCTTGGGGAGAAGGAGCTGAGGGGCTGAGCATCCCCTTTCCAGCATCTGTGGAACCAGAGTCTTTAGCATCAGGCCAAGCTGTGGGACGTGTCATAGAGCCGTAATGTACTCCCTCCAAGTCACACTTAGGTGAACTTTTTTTTCATTTTGTCAAAAAGATCTTTCAAGTTCATGACAATCTCTTTTGTCCCCCATAACTTTCAGTCTGATAAAGAGCTGGTGCGTTTCTGATTGCTGTCCAATACATTTCATAAATGGAAAACGCTATTTCTTGTAATGATGCTCGGAAAACCACATCCGATGATACAGTAGGAGTAGCTTTCAGTGTTGTCCCACCTGGAGATGTTGCCCAGGATGAGTCCTCATGGGCTGGCCATGCAGACTCCTGTCGTTTCTAACCAATTAGCTGCTGAGATGCCGTGCGTGTGTTGAGTTTGGGTTGTGTCTGATGACATGGGGCCAGAAGAGGCAAGAGAAGATCTCTGTGATCTGCCTTAGCAAGTAGGGCAGCTACCTCTTCCCAGATGATGGGGGTCTGGGGTCCTTGAACCCCAGGCTTAGCTGCCTGGACCACCAGCTGGAAGAGCCACCATTGCACCGTGTACTACCAACTGGCTTCCAGCCTGGCTGGCCTGGGTCTCCCTTTCTCCTCCAGGCCCATGTGCCTCTCTGCAAAAATATTCCCTTGAGTGAGAAAGTGGCATGGACATATATACACTACCAAATGTAAAATAGATAGCTAGTGGGAAGCAGCTGCATAGCACAGGGAGATCAGCTCGGTGCTTTGTGACCACCTAGAGGGGTGGAATAGGGAGGGTGGGAGGGAGATGCAAGAAGGAGGAGATATGGGGATATATGTATATGTATAACTGATTCACTTTGTTATAAAGCAGAAACTAACACACCATTGTAAAGCAATTATACTCCAATAAAGATGTTTTAAAAATAAATAAATAAATAAAAATTGAAATTGTAAAAAAATATATATATATTCCCTCGATTGAAGGACATGACCTTCTCAGACAGAGAGGAGCCCTTCTTAGATCAAGAATAACCTCCAAAGATACATCTGGAATTATTTATGGGAGACACACTATCTGGATTTGCTTTAAAATACGTCAGCAGCAATCACTACAAACACCACCACCAAACAGGGTGGGGTAAAGGAAGACAGACTGCAGAACGTTGACAACTGTTGAAGCTGAGCCATGAGTTCATGGGAAACCAGTGTTTTCTCAATGTTTGTCTATATTTGAAATTTACCGTAAGAAAGCATTTTTTTTAAAGGAGTAGGTGTCATGTTCTCAACTTGGTGTAGAAGGACATAGACACCTCCAAGAGACCGGGAGCCAGTAATTTTCTTTTCTTTTTTTTTTTTAATAAATTTATTTATTTTATTTATTTATTTCTGTCTGCGTTGGGTCTTTGTTGCTGCACGAGGGCTTTCTCTAGTTGCGGTGAGCGGGGGCTACTCTTCGTTGTGGTGCGCAGGCTTCTCATTGCGGTGGCTTCTCTTGTTGCGGAGCACAGGCTCTAGGCGCGCCGGCTTCAGTAGTTGTGGCACGCGGGCTTTAGAGCGCAGGCTCAGTAGTTGTGGTGCACGGGCTTAGTTGCTTGGCGACATGTGGGATCTTCCCAGACCAGGGCTCCAACCCGTGTCGTCTGCATTGGCAGGCGGATTCTTAACCACTGCGCCACCAGGGAAGCCCGCCAGTGGTTTTCCGACATGAGGAGAATATTGGGGTGAGTGTTACCCTCACACTGTGAGGCACGATGACTTATTTTTACCTGAATAGGTCAGTTGTTTGAAATAAGCATTCGTGTTCGTAGTCTGATATGGTCATATAGTACAGAAATGGGCCATACACGGCCCTCCGACCTGGTGTTTTTTCAACCCTTGCTCTGTGAGGAGATGCTTCAGAAGGAAACACACAAATCCTTGTCCTCGTGGAGTCTATGCTGGGGGAGGGGTGGGAAACAGACAAAATAGATACCTATGTTCATGGTGATGTGGAGAAAACAAAGCAGGGAGGGGGATGGGTTCACCGAGGGAAAAGGTTATACTCTGCACGTGGTGGCCTGGGAAGGCCTCACCCAGAGGGCAGCAGTGACCTGTGCTCCGGAGCAGTGAAAGGAGTCAGAGAGCCGTGAAGAGCATTCATGGCCAGGGCAGAGCAGGTGCAAAGGCCCTGAGGTGGAAGGCTGCCTGGGGTTAATACCCAGGAGGTCAGTGTGTCTGGAGCAGAGTGAGAGGTGGGGGGGCAGGAGGTGAGCCAGAGAACTAACAGGGCTGGGGCAGGTCGGGTCCTGCAAGCTGCTGCGGGGTCTTCGGTTTTACTCTGAGCGGGATGGGAGCCTTCGGTTTTACTCTGAGCAGGATGGGAGCCACTGCAGACTCTGAGCAGAAAAGTGACATGATATGGCTGTTACCTGAAAAGGGCACTTGGGTTCCTGCAAGAAGACAAGGGAAGAAGCAGAGAGACCAGTTAAGTCCCCTGCACCGATCCAAGTCAGAGATGAAGGTGGCCTGGAGCAGGTGGCAGAGCGGGGACGTGAGAAGGAGAAGAATTCTGGATAGATCTTGGAGGTACAGGGAAGAGGATTTGCTGCCACGTTGGACGTGCGACCCGAGAGAACCAGGGGTCACAGAGGACTCGGGCCAACCGCAGGGCTGGAGCTGCCGTCAAGGGGCTGGTGGGCAAGCAGGTCTCAGGTCTGCCCTGCGTCCAAGCGAACAGCTCCATTTTTATCTGCTTATTGTTTGAAAAAATGCTCACTGCAAAAAAAAAAGTTTAAATGTCAGAGTCCACTGCTGTGATTAACTCTGTCCCTGCGGAGGGACTGGTCCCCCGGGGGCAGTTCAGACAGAAAAATACTTCAAGTGGTTGGACACTGAGTCTTCAGAAGGGAGGGAAGTCGTGCGGGGCCCTCACCAAGCTCACAACCTTACACAGCCTTTTGTCCAACTTTCAGGCTGGAGAGCCGGATCTCCCCGGCCAGCCGCCTGCCCAGAAACAGGGAGAGCAGCATTCACGACCGGGTGCCAGACCAAGGACCCGGCACAGCCCTGCGCTGAGGACCGCTCTCCTCCGAGTGTGGCGGGCGGTGAACTTGGCCTCGCGGGGGCTCGTGAGTGAGCTCCAAGCTGAGGCCGCGGCGACAGAGCCTCTGGGAGGCACAGGGCATCCTTACTTTGCCCTTAGTGTCCCTTTAACGCCAAGTCAGCGCCTGGGCAGGAGACAGGGCCCACCTCAGCTACTGGAGCAGAAAGAATTTAATATAAAAGACTGTCACTTACATATAAAGTTGTTAACTAGGTAACTGAAAGGGCAAGAGGAAACCCTATAGTACCTTTAAGGTATCTTTAAGGATACACTAAAGGAACTGCAGGAAACATACCCCGGGGCTGGAGAACAAAGAGACGAGG
This sequence comes from Balaenoptera ricei, assembly GCF_028023285.1. NCBI lineage: Eukaryota > Metazoa > Chordata > Mammalia > Artiodactyla > Balaenopteridae > Balaenoptera > Balaenoptera ricei. The sequence continues at coordinate 8,005,297 of NC_082650.1, forward strand.
TTGGTTTTACTAAGCCTGCGACTCTTGGGGGGGCCGTGGCCCTGGAATCCCGGCCTCTGAGGAGGCGGTACTGGCAGCTCGTGCTGGGGTCTCTGAAGTGGGCTCAGCGTTACCGGCAGAGTCGAGGATCACAGGATCACAAGCTGTGATGAGAAAAACAACTTCTGAGAAAAACAACTTTTAAGGAAAACAACTCTGTTTTTCTGAGTTGCTGCTTAAGCATTTTACAGTCTGATAACTGCTCACACCCAGGGTCTGGAGAAGAGTTTAGGACACCCGCCACAGTTCCTGCTTTCCTTTTCCTGGGACACCTTTTACAATAACCACTTAGAGTGAAGCCTGGGAAAAGTCCGCGACCTTCGCCCCAACCATCTAATAAGTACTGGGTGTTTGCTACCCTGCTCTCTGTCTCCTGCTCCCTGGTGACCTGGGATGGGGGACTGCCCGCCCCTCGGCTCACTGCGCCCCGCTCATTTCTGGGATCTGTAAGTAATAATAAATCTTGTGACTCTACTTCCTTTCTGTGGGTCTATTGAAACTGCACCTTCAATCAAAATGACCCCAGGGTTTTCACTTCCTCAAAGTGGAAGCTGGGATGCTGAGCGACCTCCCTGCCGCCCCCGGGTGGATGTCTTGTCCCCCACCCCCATCCAGCAGGTCAAAATCTGCATATTCTTAATTCAATACACCAGCTCTGGCTTCTCAGCACACAAGCAGACACGGAGCCCATAGGAAGCGAGCAAGAAGGATCGTCCCCCCTTTCAACCTCCCTCTTGGGCCCCCAGTTGGCAGAAACTTGGAGGAGCCACTAGCAAAGCAGAACTTTGTTTGCAGAGCCCTAGCCCCAGCATCACACAGCTGAGTGTAGAGGCTGCTTGTTGAGAGACAGTAACTTGATGACCGGCCCAGAGGGCTCCCTGAGAGCTTTTCCAACTTAGGTGCATCCATTCAACAAACCTTGAGCACCCCTGTTCTATATGCAGAGAGTATAATATCAGCAAAGTAGACACACCATTCCTGCCCTGGTGGACCTGGTAATCAATCTGAACTCTTTTTCTTTTCTTTTTTTTTTTTTAGGTCTTTCACTCTTCTACTAGGTTCTAGCATAGGGCTCCACCTCTGCTGCTGTGAAACCATAGCCAAGACATAGAAACAACCTAAATGACCATCGACAGAAGAACGGATAAAGAAGATGTGGCACGTATATACAGTGGAATATTGCTCAGCCGTAAAAAAGAATGAAATAATGCCATTTGCAGCAACATGGATGGACCTAGAGATTATCATACTAAGCAAAGTAAGTCACACAGAGAAATATCATATGATATCACTTATATGTGGAATCCAAAAAATTATACAAATGAATTTATTTACAAAACAGAAACAGACTCACAGACTTAGAACACAAATTTAGGGTTACCAAAGGGGAAAGGGGTGGGGGGGGGATAAATTAGGAGGTTGGGAGTCGCATATACACACTACTATATATAAAATAGATAACCAACAAGGACCTACTGTAGAGCACAGGGAACTCTACTCAATACTCTGTAATAACCTATATGGGAAAAGAATCTGAAAAAGAATAGATATATGTATATGTATAACTAAATCACTTTGCTGTACACCAGAAACTAACACAACATTGTAAATCAACTATACTCCAATATAAACTAAAATTTTTTTAAAAGAATGGAATCATTAAGGAAAACATCAAGAAGTTTGTAAACTCCTAAATATAAAAAAATTAATAAAATTTAAAGGTTAAAGAAAATAGTCTTTCGCTCTTCTACTGGGTTCTAGCGTCAGGCTCTACCCCTGCTGCTCTGCAACCATCGTGTGCATGTTTATTCTTTGTGGAAAATACACATAACAAAAGATTTACCGTTTTAATCATGTTTAAGTGTACAGTTCAGTGGTACTAAGTACATTTACAGTCTTGTACAATCACTGCCACCATCCATCTCCAGAACTTTTTTATCTTGTAAAACTGAAACTATATCCAGTAAACAATGATCCCTCATTGGCCCTGCTCCCCAGCCCCAGGCAACTACCACTTTACTTTCTGTCCCATGAATCTCATTACCCTAGTACCTCACATAAGTGGAATCCTTTTCTGTCTGGCTTATTTCATTTAGCATGATGTCTTCTGGGTCCATCCATGCTGTAGCATGTATCAGAATTTCACTCTTTTTTAAGGCTAAATAATATTCCATTGTATGGATATACCACATTTTGTTTTTCTGTTCATCTGTTGGTAAACATTTTGATTGTTTCCACTTTTTGGCTCTTGTGCATAATGCCGCTATGAACAGGGTAGACCGATACCTGTTCAAGTCCCTGCTTTCAATTATGCCCAAATTCAATTTGGGCACATACTTAGGAGAGTGACTGCTGGATGATATGGTAGTTCTGTGTTAACTTTCTGAGGACCCATCATGCTGTTTTCCATAGCTGCTGCACCACTTGCATTCTTACCAACAGTACATAAGGGCTCCGATTCTCCACATCCTTGCCAACTCTGGCTAGTTTCCATTTTTTTGATAACAGCCATCCTAATGGGTACGAAGTGGCTCATTATGGGTTTTAACATGAATTCAATGTGAAAACACCACATTTGTGTGGTGTTCTTTTTGGGATAATGCCTCAGTTATCACCCAGGAAGCTTCCAGTCAGCCAGCTCTTCTCTCCTTTTCCAGCCAGTTTGGTTTATTGGCTTTGGCAGCTTCAGCCTTTCTCAGAAGAGGGCTTGGACCCACTTAATAGGATGACATTAAAGAAATGTTGTAAGATCAGAGAGGCAGGGAGAGACTGAGAAAGTGCTTTCATCTTCTTTGATGCCTAGAAGCCTTAACGCTGCCAGGGCAGAGAGAGCCCTTCCCGACCTCATCTGGAGTAGCAGCAGTGGGGACGTCCAGGGCCCTGCAGTGACTGGCCATTGGTTATCAGTGGGCAAATTGGGAACCAAACTGAACATCCAACAATTGGACAAATTATGCTAAAACTGTAGAGTGTAATTTTATGCTGACGTTAAAATTATCCTTCTAAAGCATACTTAATGACACAGGAAAAGCATATGATTTAATATAAGGTGCAAAAAGCTGAATACAAAACACTAATGATGTTCAATATTTACAAATATGCCTTTAAAAATACTAAGAGGAAGTATGTAAAAATGTTAGTAGTTATCTCTAGTATGGGCCACTTTTAAATCTCAATGTTTTTCTACTTCCCAGATCCTCTATAATAAGCATTTAATATCTTTAAATTATTAAAACAAAATTAACGTTATTAAGCAAACAGAGTGGCTGCAGTAGACGCACTGAAGTACGTAGAACTGCCTGAAACTCTGCCAGGGAAAAGTAAAGGCATAGATAGTGGCTGAGAGGATGCAGCTATTCTTGTTACTGTTGCCATGGTTACCTGAGTCCTCACTCCCCTCTCCAGGCTGGTGTGGTGTGGACAAACAAGGGTGAGAGAGAGTTCACATGAAATACAAGATCCCCTCAGCTCACTGCCATCCCATAACAGAGAGGACTCCAGAATTAGGGAAAGCACAGTTAGCTATCAAGACTTTCACTAATTAAGGACCCTCCTCTTTTCCCTCCAGAGTTGTTATATAAATGGGCCAGAGAGGGCTCCTGTACATTGGCCTAAAATGGTCCCCATGTCATTTTCTTCTTCACAGCAGGCTAGGACTGTTAGCTCAGAGCCCACTGGCACCCAAACTCAATTTCTCACACATTCAGTTGTTTCAAATATAGTCCAAATACATGTATTTTTAGCCATTTGGAGACTGCCTACTTTACATACCGCATGAAACTGCACTTAACACATCCACTAGTCATGGATAAGACAAACCCTGTAGCTCTAAAAGACTCCTTATTAGATTCTTCAGAGAAACAGAATCGATAGGAGAGATGGATAGATAGAAAGAGATATAGATATAGATATAGATATAGAGATACACACACACATATATATACATATAAATGATTTGTTATAAGGAATTGGCTCATGTGGTTCTGGAGGCTGAGACTTCCTTAGATTTGCAGTTGGCAACTGGATATCCAGGAGAGCTGATGGTGTTCAAGTCCAAGGCAAGGTCCCAGCCTGGAGACAGGCAGGCAGAGGGAGCACATTCTCCCTTACTCAGCCTTTTTTGTTCTATTCAGGTCTCCAGTGGGTTGAATGAGACCCACCCATGTTGCGGAGGGCAATTTGCTTCACTCCGTCTATCAATTCAAATGTCAGTCTCATCCAGAAACACCCAGAATCAGGTTTAACCAAAAATCTGAGCACCCCATGGTCCAGTCAAGTTGATACATAAAATTAACCACCCTAGATCCCTGCTGCCCTTGGGAGCTCTCCAACCCACCCTGCTGCTGAGTGACATCACCTGGACACCCCGGGAGTTTCCCACCCTCTTCCCCAGTTTGGTGGTGGCCCAGTGCCCACTGTCCCTGGAGGGTCACCTGCTGAGAGGGACTTCCCCATAGGCAACCCAATAATTCTTATTGTGCAACACTGCCACCTCGTGGTCCTGTCTCTTCCTTGATCAGCCTTGAAACTCTTGAATGACCGCCAAGAGTCGTGTCTCATGGAAGAACTTTTGTATGACCCTTCCTGCCCCCATCAAACTCTTGGGAGGTGAGAGATAACCTTGAAATCCCCACGTTCTCTGCATCAAATTTTTCCCCACCCTCCTTGAATTTCTTGCCCCTAGCCCAAAGAATTCTAGAGGGTGTGCTGGGGAAGAGAAGGAGGCAGGGTGAATGAAGTACCCTGCCCCTATCTTCTAAGCTTCTCTCAACTGAGTTTGCAAAGTCAGAACTTAAACTCAAACTACACGGAGACCTTTAGTGGTCCCCAGCACTGAAAAGGGTATAATGCCCACCACCTGCCCTCAACGAACTTCAAAATAAGAACACTAAACTATAAAACTCCAAACTTACATGTGTGCTGAAATTAAAAATAATTTCTAGATTTTTCTGAATGCAAAAGGCTAAATAAGTTCATGGAAAATAAATATTGTGTTCAAAAAATATTTTGTTTTGCTTTGTTTTTGATCCCTGACTTGTTGGTACACTTAGCCTATGGAGAAATCCTGTACTGCTGACACTCAGGCATGGTGTAACATACAGACTCTTTGAGCCACGACCACATTACTGATGCTTAGCATAGTGTATGGCATGTAGAAGATGCTCAATAAATGTCTGAACTGATTTAAGCAAATAAGGTGGAGAATTATAATAACAATTTTAAAGCCACATACTGTGGAGGACTGTATTTTTGTTCCAGCTGACCTCAAGTCATTGAAATAATGTGATATGGAGAGTATTATACTATATTTATTGTTGTATCTTTATTAACTAGAGAAAATATGTAAAAAATCAAAAGGGAAAGTATTCTTCTTGCACAATCCACGAAAAAATAGTTGATAAACTGAAAAACTGAACTTCATTAAAATTAAAAACTTCTGCTGTGTAAAAGACAATGTCAAGAGAATGAAAAGACAGGGCACTGACTAGGTAAAAAGTATTCGCAAAAGACACATCTGATCAAGAACTGTTATTTAAAATACACAAAGAACACTTAAAACTCAACAATAAGAAAACAAACAACCTGATATGAAAATAGCCAAAGACCTTAACAGATACTTCACCAAAAAATATACGCAGATGGCATATAAGCATATGAAATGATGCTCTACATCATATGTCATCAGGGAAATACAAACTAAAACAACAGTGGGATACCCCTACACACCTATTAGAATTGCCAGAATCCAGAAATCCGACAACACCAAATACTAGTGAGGATGTGGAGCTGCAGGAACTCTCATTCATTGCTGGTGGGAATGCAGAAAGTTACACTCACTGTGGAAGACGGTTTGGCAGTTTCTTACAAAACTGATCATACTAAACATACGATACGATCCAGCAACCATGCTCCTTGGTATTTACCCAAAGGAGTTGAAAATTTATGTCCACACAAAAAGCTGCACATGTGTGTTTACAGCGGTTTTATTCATAATTGCCAAAACTTGGAAGCAACAAGGTATCATTTAATAGGTGAATGGATAAATAAACTATGGTACATACAGACAATAGAATATTATTCTGAGCTAAAAAGAAATGAGCTTTCAAGCCATGAAAAGATATGGAGAAACCTTAAATACAAATTACTAAGTGTAAGAAGCCAATCTGAATAGGCTATATATTGTATGAGTTCAACTATATAACATTCTGGAAAAGGCAAAACTGTAGAGGCAGTAAAAAAAAAAAATCAGTGGTTGCCAGGCGTTTGGGGGAGAGATGAATAGGCAGAGCACAGAGGATTTTTAAGGCAGTGAAACTACTCTGTATGATACTATAATGATGGATGCATATCATCATGCTTTCATTCAAATCCATAGCATATACAACATAAGAACTGAACTGTAATGTTGTCAATGTAGGTCCATCAGTGGTACCCAATATACCCTCTGGTGGAGGTTGTTGATAATGGAGGAGGCTGTGCATGTGAGGGGGCGGGGCTTATAAGAAATCTCTGTACCTTCCTGTCAATTTTGTTGTGAAGCTAAAACGACTCTAAAAAAAAAAGTCTTAAAAAATTTTCCTTCTTAACCAGAGTCAATATTTTCTAAATTTAAATAGTGAGATTTTTTTTAAAACTCAGATCTCTATTTGGTAGAAGGAGGTTGCACAATTATATAACCCTTTCTGTTGCCAAAACCCAATGTAAATTAACTATAAGTTCAGAACTGTACATTAAGAATATCTTAAACAATTTTTTGGATCACTGAAAGAAAAGATGGAAGGCAAGTGACCTCTGACCTTTCATTTGTCTTATTATTGGGTAATTAATAAATATATTTAGAAATGTCCTGTCCTTCACAAAAATATTATGCTAGAGGAATAGCTAATGTTCCTCATAAAAAGAGATGACAGACAGAACTTGTAAAATGCTATTCATAGCATTTTAAGCAGAAAACTAAATGATAATTTATTTGGCTTATTAAGCTCTGCCTATCTTTAAAAGCCAACAAAACTCCAAACCCCTGAGTTCTTAAATGTCAGAACCCTGTGATCAAGTCTTGATATCTACACTCTGTCAGAGGCTATTATCTGCAGAAATATACCTGCTTCTGCTAAATATATTACTCCCTAAAACACTGGGAGGTTGAGATTTTCTCTTTGTTGGGAGGTATCAAACACTAAAATAAGTTCCTATTTGGAACTCCTGGAGGGGTGGCATCCTAGCAGGGGAGTGCAAACCAGAACCAGACAAAGCCTTCCAAAACTGCAGGTCAGCCTCAGATCAGCTCAGCTCATGACTGGATTGAGGTCCTCAAACTCCACTCTCTCTACTTCACCACAGTTTGCCGTGAACCTTCTCTGGTGGAAGATAACATCACCCAGAACTTCTACACTGTTCTTCAACTAGGATCTATGGACCCCCCAGATCATTTGGGCTACAATTTAGTATCACTGGTTTCTTTGTAATCTTATGCATTTTATTTTCTGCATTTAAAAATATTCTTCTAAGAAGGAGTCTGTGGGCTTCACTCGACTGACAAAGAGATCCTGACATATAGTTCTCATATACAACGTCCAGAATTCAACCAAAAATTACCAGGCATACCAAACATTAGGACCAAGAGTAAAAATCTATCGCCTTTCTATACAGTAGCAACAGTTAGGAAGCAAAATTAAAACAAAACCCTCACCATTTACAACAGCAGTAAAAACTATAGAAATAAATCTGATAAAATATGTGCAAGATCATCACTCAGAAAATTATGAAACATTTGTTGAAAGTTACTAAAGACTTATAAAAAGAAAAGTATTTTATATTCACATGTAAAAAATATTTCGTTAACATAAGGGCATAATTCTCCACCTAAACTGATCTATATACTCTACACAGTTCCAAACAAAATCGCAACAGGATTTTTATGTAACCTGAAAAGATACTCTAAAATGTGTGTGGAATATCAAAATTTTTAAATAGTTCTCCAGAAGACCCTGAGACAGGGGTACATAGGAAAGTAATTTATTAGGAAGTGTTCCTGGGAAACTCTAGTAGTGAAATGGACCTTGTAAAGGAATCCAAGGGATACATTGGCAGCATTTGCTACATTACTCCTAAAAAAATAAATCGGGTGAGGAAATTTCCCTACCAGATATCAAGACTTAGCTAAAGCTATAGTAATTAAGGCAGTATGGTCTTGCCAGAGAGATTTTTAAAATTTTGACCACCGGAAGAGATGCACGGTGCCGGCAGGGCCATGCTCCCTCTGAAGGCTCGAGAGAGGAATCCTTCTTTGTCTCCAACTGGTGGTTGCTGGCCATTTTTGGCATTCCTTGGCTTGTAGATGCATCTCCAATTTCCTCTTCTGTTTTCACATGGCTGCCCTCCCTCTGAGTCTGTCTTAACACAGCACTCTTATTAGCGCATGCGTCATTGGATTCAAGGCTTACCCTCATCCAGAATGACCCCATCATAAATTAATTAATTCCATATACAAAGACTCTATTCCCAAGTAAGGTTACATTCTGAGGTTCCGAGTAGACGTGAATTTTTTGGTCTGTTTGTCTGTTTTTCTTTCGTATTTATTTATTTATTTTTAATGAATTTCGTTTTTCTTTTTTTTTTTGGAGTGGACGTGAATTTTGGGGGCGGAGGGGACACTATTCACTTCAGTCCAGCATAAATGGCTAATAACCATAAAAAGACGCTCAACTCTTTTGGACTCTGGTAAGTGCAAATTAAGTCTACAACAATATGCTGTTTTATACCCTCTAGACTGGCAAACGCTGAGACGTGTACAGAGGATCAGCCAGATCCTCTGCACCCACTGAGTGGGTCAGCTGGACCTGGGTACTGTGGGGGAGTGCGAACCGGCTCACACCCTCTGACCTGCTGCATTTCAGAAAACACTCTGCTGTGGTATCATAAATCTGACCCAGAAATGTCACTTCCAGGTATGTGCCCAAGAGAAACTCTTGAACAAGTGTACAAAGAGACATGTATAGAAAAGCTCCCAAACAGAACCATTTCCAGTTTAAAAACAAACAAAAAAATGGAAACAGTTCACTGACAGGAGAATAAATAAACTGTGGTATTTCAGCAGTCAAAGTAAATGAACTAAACCACACACAACAGCACAGGTGAACTCCTCAACATAACGTTAGGTGGGAAAAGAATTTTTCAGAAAACTACATAGAATATGATGCCATTTTTATAAAGCACACACACAAAAAAGGGTATGTTATGTAGCATGTGTGACAAAATTGAAAGACAGTGATAATGAGAAAATGTAGGGCAGCCGTTGACGTAGGTGTGAGTAGATTAAACACAGATATCACGGCTGCCTTGAAGGAATTTCCAAAAGCAGAATCTGAGCCTGGCACACAGAAGGGGAAAGACGAAATTCATTGATTCGTTGTTAGTTTATCACATGAAAGCTTTTTTCATTCATTCACTCAACAGTTAATTGAGAGACGAAAGCTGTCAGAGATGAGGTCTCTCTGGAGGCTTGAGGCTAAAAGGGTGGGTCATTGATCCACTTCCCTGGATCATTCTGGAAAAGGAAGGGCTCCAAAAATGGGGAGGGGGATAGGGTACATAAAGAGTTTAAAATTTATTTTAAAACATTTAAGCTCCTTGATGAAAGAAGGTATAGATTCCTGCTAATCATGACACAATTCATGCTTTATTCATAAGTTTGCGTACTGTTCATTCTTATCTTTCTCAAACTCATTTCAGCCTTCTTAGTTCATTTATCAAGTGTTTTGTCACGTCTTTAGCCTTATGTTGTATTGACTAATTTCTTTCCGATTCTTCTCAAGATGCTTTAGAGCCCTTCGTGTTTCCAGCCCCGTCTGTCTTACATTCTCATTCTGTACCCTTCAACTTGCCAGGTTCTGCACTGGAACGTCTAAAAGGCACAGGTCCACAGGATCCGTTCCCAGGAGGAACCACCACAAGGTAACAATGGCCCACGAAGCAGGAATTTGCAGACGCTCCCTAGAGGCAGCCCTAATTCTCACTCCCTGGGTTAGTCTGGTCTGCTTGGTGGGCAATGGCAGCCCAGTGTCCTGCAGAACCTTCTTTTAAAACCTGAGATGAGAATCTTGGAGCAGCCCCAGTTCTGTTTTTTCCGTAGAGTTTAACAGTTATATCAGCAAACCGCAGCAGCTGGGCTAGGGGAGGAAGACAGCGGAACAGCTGAGGAGCCAGAACTTCAAGACTTTGTTTTCCTAACAGCTAAACCGCTTGTCTCTGCGAAAGATATTAAGCTTGAAGGAACATCTTCATCTTTCCCCAGTGATTCCTCATGTCATCTACATGACATAGATTTCTCAACTTCCTTTTCAGAATCCACAGTGGAAGTGATCTTTGGTCAACATGGGAGAGATTCTAATATAGGAGCAAGATGAAGAGCAGAAGTTCTGGAGTCAGACCATCACAGCTTGGATTCTTTATCTACCGTTAACTAGTGTGAGGACGTTGGTCTGAAAAGTAGAGATAATAATAGTATGTCCTTATAAGGTTGTATTAAGTGAGATCCACAACTGGAGCCCTAAGAAAAGTGCCTGGCAAACAGTAGATAATGATTTGAGTTGGTAGTATTAGTTTCTACTTCTCACAAGGTAGGTATCATTCTTTATGCAAATGAAGTCTCATAACAATGGCCAATTGGTCTTACTTGTGAACTCATGTGCACTCCAGAAAAGAATATTGCTCTAAATTCCACTCTTGGGCATACATCCGGATAAAACTATAATTCAAAAAGACACATGTACCCCTATGTTCATAACAGCACTGTTCACAATAGCCAAGACATGGAAACAACCTAAATGTCCATCAACAGATGAATGGATAAAGAAGATGTGGTACATACATACAATAGAATACTACTCAGCCATAAAAAAATGAAATAATGCCATTTGCAGCAATATGGATGGACCTAGAGATGATCATACCACGTGAAGTAAGTCAGAAAGAGAAAGACAAATACCATATAATATCACTTACATGTGGAATCTAAAATATGACACAAATGCACTTATCTCCGAAACAAAAGCAGACTCACAGACATAGAGAACAGACCTGTGGTTGCTAAGGGATGGGGGAAGGGGAGGGTTGGATTGGGAGTCTGGGATTAGCAGATGCAAACTATTATACATAGAATGGGTAAACAACACATATAACACAGAGAACTACATTCAATATCCTGTAATAAACAGTAGTGGAAAAGAATATGAAAAAGAATATATATGTATAACTGAATCACTTTGCTGTACAGCAGAAATTAACACATCATTGTAAATCAACTATGCTTCAGTAAAATGAATTTTTAAAAAAGAATATTGCTCTAAAAGATGTGAAAAATTCACTGTACAAAATCAACTGTCCCCCTTTTGTTTAAAACACAAGTCTCACACATACCCAAACTTAAAGCTGCCCAAGGTTCTTGAAACGATAAGGAAGCTTGTCCCTTAGTTTCTTATGAAAAATCATGGAATCGAAAAAAAGCTCTCACAGCTGGTCATTATATAATTTTTTACTATCATCCACTCCTTCACATGTAGATCGTGCTAAAACTGTACCATAGGATGCACCATTTAGGTGTGTAGATTGAAGCTTGACAGAATGTAAATTGAATGAAAAATAACTTTTCAGAGACTAATTACCAAAATGATGAATATTCGCTACCCTGTGATTTTCTTCTTAGGGTTTCCTATTTCGTTGCCTCTCTCTAAACCCAGAAAAGGATTCCAGGGCAAGAAAAAAAGAAGAGAAAAGGCATCCCCAAGATGTCCTAGAGTCGGAGCTGATGCAGTAACTGGAGACGCTTTGAGCTGGAGGGGGCGGTGGGAGCGCTTAGAAATGGGGGAGGGACATGTGTGGGCAGGAAAGGCGTGGAGCAGGCATTTGCCGTTTCGGAGGGTCCCATGATGTGGAGCATCTGTGGACTGTAGAGGCCCAGGTGTCACGAGGGCAGGTACCCCCTCCACCTGCCCCGTGGTAGCCAGGTCCTGAGTGTGTAAACTCGCCCAGGACTCTGCGCACACGTGATGAGGGTGTAACCGTGTGGCGGGCGGAGGCGGCAGGCAGCGAAGCCCAGCCTCCGCGGGGGTGTCCAGGTGATGGATGAGGCCAGTGTCAACGGCAGCAGCCTGGCCAACTGATCAGGACATCCAACCCTGATGCCGCCACTCAGCCTCCTCGACAGAAACCCAAGAACTTTCCGTTCTTTAGGTCGCTGGTGCCTGCTTTCCTGTACCCAGCATAACATGGCACAGCACAACAGGACACAAAAGCATGACTTTACAGTTAAGAACAACTCCCCAGGTGGAGAAAGGAGAAGAAGTAGGGATGATCCAAGCCCACAGAGCCTCGGAGCAGTGCTTCCCAACAATCCATGGCCACGGACATTATCCTTTTGTTTTTATTAACAATCCATTGCAGACTCTTTCTTTTGCAAAATATAACAAAAATAAACGACTTGAAAAATGAAGTGAAAAACGAAGTCATGTAAAATACAAGTCCAATATCTTAATTATTAGATTCAACAGTCGTGAAACTCTTCTGTCCAAAGACTATAAATTATCTCAGCGCTTCCTCTTGGTGTGGTCTCCCTGTGGACCAGGAACCCTTCCAGGACCCACTTGGGCCTGGAGGGAGGACTCTTTCTCTGAGGAGTCCCCTGGCCTCATCCAGGCTGTGGACCGAGGCGGGAGCTGGGACCTCTCTGGGGACACCTGCTGAGAAACCCTAACTTGCAGAGTTAGTCTGTCATCCAGCAGATACCGCTCAATTCCTAAGACAAAGGTGTCCTGCCTCGTCCTCCCGACGCTCCCTCACTGAACTCAGACCAGCTTTGATGAGCACCCCCGGTCATTCAGGGGCCTCTCTGTAACCCGACAGAGAGGGCACAGGTTCACCCCATCTCCCAGGCCACTCGCGCAGCGTTATCATTTCATTCTGTTCTCCTCGGTGCCGTCATCTGTGCCGGGAGGGCCCGGGGACCCAGGGGTTCTCTCCGACATCTGTAGCCTCAATGATGCTGGGCCCTCACTGGCATCGTCTTCTCTCATCTCAGTTCATCAGACTTAAAGACAAGTAAGGAAAATGATAGAAAGTGGGGAATAAGTTCTGTGAGGAAAAGCCAAAGCGAGCAGGAATGAGCTAAGAGTGATGATTAACACCCGCAGGTCCCTGGGGAGAGGGCGCTGCACCCCTTCCCCACGGACGGGCCCAGAGAACACGGCTGGATGGGGAGGACTGAGCCGGGCCACCCACCTGATGGACACACTCCATCCATGTGAAACTAACGTTCCTCTTCCTACTTCATGTGTCTAACCGAAGGCCCTTCAAACCTGACACTGAAAATATCCTTGTTCTGGTCTATAGAGATAAAAGGCAGGAGTTGGGTGTTAAGCCCTCCAAAAACACAATCTGAGCTGTCATGCCCTCACTGGGTTAGTGAGTCCCTGACTCAGATGCAGGGGGGGAAGGGCCCCTCGGCCCCTCCGGCCCCATCGATTTCCTCTCTCCTTGGAAGAAGGAAGGTAGGAAGACACGGGAGCCCACTTCGATTTCCCATAAACATTCGTGCACACTCAACCAGTAACGAGGCTGAAGGATTTTTTTTTAAATTTATTTATTTATTTATTTATGGCTGTGTTGGGTCTTTGTTGCTGCGTGCGGGCTTTCTCTAGTTGTGGCCAGCGGGGGCTACTCTTTGTTGCGGTGCGCGGGTTTCTCATTGCGGTGGCTTCTCTTGTTGCGGAGCACAGGCTCTAAGCGCGCGGGCTTCAGTAGTTGTGGCACGTGGGCTCAGTAGTTGTGGCTCGTGGGCTCTAGAGCACAGGCTCAGGAGTTGTGGCGCTCGGCCTTAGTTGCTCCGCAGCTTGTGGGATCTTCCTGGACCAGGGCTTGAACCCGTGTCCCCTGCACTGGCAGGCAGATTCTTAACCACTGTGCCACCAGGGAAGCCCAGGCTGAAGGATTTTTAATGATGGTTCATTGTGCTGTTATTTTGTTTTTGCTTTAAGGAATATTTTTAGCTTTCTGTGTTTGACTAAGAGCAAATCATTCTAAAGGGTACATTTTGATCAAAAGCATACATCAATAAATCAGTGTGATCGTGACCTTTGCATAAATAATATCCTGTAATATTTATCCCACAACTCGGGACAAGGCTTATGTTCCTAGATTAAGATGGTGATGGTACAAAGCTTACAAGTGCTAATCAACCCAATATTAGAAATGTTCTGGTTTTTTAATTTGTTAGCAATTAGAGTTTATTCATGCTGTACCCAAGAGGCATATGCGAGATCTTTATCCTTCTAAAACCCCAACAAGAATTCTTACGCATGAATATTTCATTCCTGGGTTCTGAAAAACTCCAATAAGTCCCTCTGAATCCAGAGAATGTAGTTTGGTATGACTGAGTAAAATGGTCTCTGAGCATAGCATTGGAATTCTATTTACAACCAAGAATATTTCTACCATAGAAAATTTCTCCTTTGTTTTCTAGTCTCACCTTATGATTTTCCAAAAATGAAATTTCTCAGCTTTACACCAGCCTCATCCATCAGGTTTGAGTCAGGATGTCTGCTGGTCCTTTTGCAAAGTCCAATCTCCAGGAAACAATGAAGATTTGCCACCAGCGAGGTCAGGAGTCCAAATGGATGTGCTGCTGCCACACTGAAGGCCATTCCAGAAGAGAGATTCCCAAAATACTCTAGGCCAGGGTGGCAAAGTACAGCTGACGCCAGAGCTGGCCACCACTTGCTTTCCTGCAAACTAAGAGTAATTTTTGACATTTTTTAATGGTTGAAGGAAAAGAGAGTTTTTATGACACGTATAATTACATGAGATTTAATTTTTAGTATCTGTAAAGAAAGTTTTATTGGCACGCCGCTGTGCTCATTCATTTACTATTGTTTCCAGCTGCTTTCATACAAGAAATGGCAGAGTTGAGTCATCGCAACACAAACAGCAAGGCCCACGAAGCCCTAAAAGCTCCCTCTGTGGCCTCTGCAGGGGCTTCGCTGAGGCTGAGTGGGGCTGCTTCAGAGGAGACGCCACTCGTTTCAAAAAACCGATTCTGAGCTGTATTGTTAATTAGCCTCCTGTCTCTGCGCTGTCCCTGGAGACAGTGCCAGGGCCACGCCCCTCGGGGTGACAGAGGAAGTCTGTCTTCATTCTTTGTCATCAGCACCATGGGCTTGGTTCTCATCACAGGGCCAGATACCATCGAGCGAGCTGAGAATCACACCTACTGCCTCGAAAGTGTGAGCACAGATTGTTTTTATTTCCCTAAATATACATCACGTGAAATTCACCACGTTAACGATTTTTAAGTGTACATTTTAGTGGCATGAAATATATTCACATTGTCGTGCACTCATCCCCACCGTCACCAGAACTTTTTCATCTTCCCAGACTAAAGCTCTGTCCCCACTAAACAATAGCTCCCTGTCCCCCTCCCCCAGCCCCTGGCACCCACCCCTCCACTTTCTGTCTCTGGGAATTTGATTCCTCTAGGCGCCTCTCATACGCGGGATTGTATGGTATTTGTGCTTCTGTGAGTGGTCCATCACTTAGCGTGATGTCTTCAAGGAACAGCTAACTTTTGGAGGCTGCTCCCCAGTTTACACAGAGTTTCACACACATTATCTCTCTTACTTGGCACAATTACTTTGTGAGGCAGGTTATTTTTACCCCATTAGAGCAGATGCTGTCAGGCAGCTACGGAGCCATCTGAGGTCACCTGCAAGCAGTGTGCTCACCTCAGGCCACACTGCACCTGGCACAGGCCAGGCCCAGAAGAGCTGGATGTTGTCACTCTGAAAGTGACCCTCGCCTATGAGGGGCAGGAGGTGGCGGCTCGGCGCCACCTTCACCCTCAAGGAGGGCAGTTCTGAGGTGAGTTACCTGTGTTCCCTCAGAGGGTCCCCACTGTCCTGGGCCCATATACTCACTGAGTCATCCTATTTTGACCTCCTTGCTTCTGTCTGGATTCCTCACTCCCTCTCGTGCTCCCTGGGATGAGCTTCTAAATATTTAGATTATAGGCACAAAATCCTTGCCTCAGGCTCTGCTTTGGGGGGAATTCCAACTAAGTCATTGAGTATAGATAACGGAATCAGAGAGGTTAATGTGTTGACTCTTGCACAGTTAGGAAATAGAGAGTCAGGCTTTAGTCCTCGTCTCCTCACCACAAGTGCAGTGTCCTCTCGTGGCTCCCCTACTTGAAAGACAAGGTCTCTGCCTCAAGCATTTAGTCTGGTGTTGACTGAGAGATTAGAAAGGCAGTGTTTGCCTGGAACTCTCTTCCCTACAGGGAGTGCCCTGGGGAACGAATGACCTCAACTGGGCCTCCTTGAAGAGAATCTAACCTCAGTTAGACTGCCTTGTAAAAATGTTGTACTCAGGGAAATGGTCCTATTTTCAGCAGGATATACCTGATCTGTCAAGATTGATTATTGTGAATAAATTTGGAATGTATAGACCAATAAGGACCTACTGTATAGCACAGGGAACTCTGCTTGATATTCTGTAATAACCTAAATGGGAAAAAAATTTGAAAAAGAATAGATACATGTATATATATAATATGAATCACTTTGCTGTACACCTGAAACTAAGACAATATTATTATTCACCTATACTCCAACATAAAATAAAAAAATTTTTTTTAATTTGGAATATACAGCTTTATGGGGCAGAGAAGGGGAAGGTCACATACACATTTTCTATCTGTGTAAGTAACAGAGTATAAAGCAGAGGGGCCCCAAACCTAAATGTCTTCCTTTGAGAACCATATGTCTGTCTTCATCACTCAAAACTCATCAGTCAGTTGGAAACTAAAATATGTTCTGGTGTAGGAAAAGGGGACGTTTGGAGAAATGCGTCTCAGTTTTGGGCTCCTCCAGGACAGAATGTTTCATCGGTGCCTGCCCTTGCCTGTGTTACTTGAATCATCAGTTTTCTGTTGGGTAAGATTTATAATTCACATTGAATCTGCTTTGACAATTTAAACCTTTGTGTTACATGCATATGTACACATTTTAAAATAATAATTAGTGAAGAGGATCTCCTTATCCAAGAATGACTAGTTTTAAAAACGTTCTTTAAAAAGTTTCTTAAAAAGGAAACTTGTTAAAATGAAGACCAAAATCTCACAGTAAATCCTGAAAAAAAGAAAAAGCCGAGTACATTATTTTGAAAAGTAAAATTAAAATTATGAAAAAAATTTTTATTTTGTTTTTTGTCAAAACTTATTGTAATGTTGTACACCTAAAACTAATACAATGTTTTAGGTCAATTATATCTCAATAAAACAGGGGGAATATCTGTAATATCAACCACATGTTGATTTGGGGCCTTTTGGAAAAGCTCATTCTCAGGAGCTTTTTCCCTCAGAACACAGTTGCCATGTTGTAAGAAACTCTAGCCACATCAAGAGGCCATGTGTGGGAGCTCTGGACGGCCTCTCCAGCGGAGCCCACAGCGGCCCGCCCATCAACCATGTGAGTGCGCCATCTTGGATTCCTTCCCAGTCCAGCCTTCAGACCCCTGCGGCCTCAGCCAACATCTGACGGCAGCTACAAGAGACCCCAAATGAGAAGCACCCAGCTGAGCTCAATGATCCCACAGAACCTTGAGAAATGACAGTATCTTCTTGTTGTCAGCTGCAAAAAAGAGCTAATGACAGAATACCATGATATGATGTCCTTTACTTCATGGTTACTTTTGCTGAGTGTTGAGAAATGGCTAATTTTTGCAAAAATACCTGAGGACTTCATCAGTTTTCCCAAGACCCTTCCTTAAATGTTTCACATTAAAACCCTTCTTTTGGGAAGCTCTCATCTCATCACTATCCTTATTTATTTTCCTCTGATTCAACTGCTATGAGGTCTAACTCTGCTCCCTGCTCTCCTGTCAATAGTTGGCAGTGTTATTACCCCTACTTCTCTTATCAGCACCACAGAATCCCAAATACCTTGCAGGATCGCCAATTTAACTTTGCAGTCAGTTTGCGTGGTGTTTGCATTGACTGTCAACTGTCGTGAGACTGATTCACAAAAATGTTGGTGAGGCAGGGGGAGAGAGACCCGCATTCCAAGCAGAGAGGGAGGCTTGGTGGGAACCAGTTTTATAAATGACACATTTGGTTATCAGTGTTTTCCTGTTTTGAGGATTTTTACTCTCAACACGACTTTGTAATGTTAAGGAGTCAAATGTGAAATAAAAAGAAAAGAAGCTTCCTGTATGTGTTATCAAGAGATCAGGTACGGGCTTCCCTGGTGGCGCAGTGGTTGAGAGTCTGCCTGCTAATGCAGGGGACACGGGTTCGAGCCCTGGTCTGGGAAGATCCCACATGCCGCGGAGCAACTAGGCCCGTGAGCCACAATTACTGAGCCTGCGCGTCTGGAGCCTGTGCTCCCAACAGGAGAGGCCGCGACAGTGAGAGGCCCGCGCACCGCAATGAAGAGTGGCCCCCGCTCGCCGTGACTAGAGAAAGCACTCGTGCAGAAACGAAGACCCAACACAGCCAAAAATAAAAAAAAAAAAAAAGTAGGGGCTGAGCCTAATCTATATTAAAAAAAAAAAAAAAAAGAGAGATCAGGTACATTACGGCTCCTCCCCCTGCCTTCTGCAGCCCTGCAGAAAGGTGTGCGGGTTCACCTTAGCCAGGAGCTCGGTGAGCGCCCCCAGAGTGAGACGGGGAGAAACCTGTGTGCAGAGAGATGCGGCTGGATCGGAAGATGTGGTGTTGGTAAGACGTGGAAGGCTTCTGTTCTTGGTGAAGGGAAGCAAGGCATCAGCTGCGAGTGAGGGCAGGAAGAAGACGCAGGAAGAAAGACTAGGAAAGAGAAGGTGTGAAACGGTCACCCAGGAAGTCAGGCTCCAGGCAGGCGCAGCCAAGTGGCTGATGCCGGAGCTGGATGTGGATGAATAAGTGGAGTTTGCCAGATTAAAGAGTGGGGGAGGGCCATCTCAGCAAAGGGAATAGCATCGCTTGGGTGACAGGGTGACTAGGGTGTCACCCTGAGAGAGGAATACAGGAGGAATGGTGGGGACGGCACAGGCTGCATTTGAGGTGTCACAGGGCATCAAGTTCAAGTGTCCTTTAGTGGCTGAATGTACAGGACTAGAGCCCAGTGAAGAGTCTTGTCAGTCAGTGCAGAGTTGAGGGTCACGACTACGTGAGTGATTGTGGATCAGGCCCCAGGGAGATCGTGCAGAGGGGGAAGGGCAGAGGCTCAGGTACTGAATCCCGGGCAACACAGACACATTTAAGGGAGGAGCAGGATAAACAGCAAGGACCTACTGTACAGCACAGGGAACTCTATCCAATGTCCTGTAATAAACCATAATGGAGAAGAATATGAAAAAGAATACATATATGTACGTGTGTATAACTGAATCACTTTGCTGTACAGTAGAAACTAACACAACATTGTAAATCAACTCGACTCCAATACAAAATAAATAAATAAAGGAGGAGCAGAGGAAGAGCAATGACAGAGGTGCGATGACTCAGAATGGGAAGGATTGGATTAAAATGAGAGCTGGAAAGGAGAGTGGCTAACTGGAATCCGAGAAAAGAGAGATTCGCAGGAAGAGGATGGTCAGCGTGTCAGATGCCACACACGGTATGAGCAGAAGAGAACCCATCATCTGAGCAACGTGGAAGGCACTCACGTTCCTCACTGGGCCAATTACAATGTGGTGGGAAGGTCCGGAGTCAGCCTGCCGGGGGTGTAGGGGGTTGGTAAGGAGAAAGCACAGAGCATGAGTGTGCAAGGGCCTTTCCAGAAGGTTGTCTGTGAAGGGAAGGAGAGATGGCGGAGGAGCTGAACAGGAGTGTGGAGAACGGCTTTCCTGTTTGAACTTTTGGTTTGTGTGAAGATGCAAGCGATGGAGCCCACGTGTTTGCAGGGGAAAAGGAGCCCAGAGAGGGGAGCAGTGGATTCCAGCTGCACTTCCAGGGACCTGACCTTCTAGGTGCACAGACAAGGGAGCTGACCTTCTAGAGGCACAGACAAGGGAGCTGACCCTCTAGGTGCACAGACAAGGGAGCTGACCTTCTAGAGGCACAGACGAGCCAATTGACGTGTGACACAGTGATGATCATGAGTGCTGAGGAGAACCGGGGAGGAGAAGAGAGGGGGCAGGGGCTGTTGTCGGGTGGCAGAGAGCCCCCTGCTGAGGTGACATCTGACCAGAGCCTGAGGGAAGAGGGGGAGAGAGACCTGTGGGGAAGCATCCCAGGTAGAAGGAACACTGAAGCGGAAAGCCCAGGAATAGGAGTGCACTTGGCATTTCCAAAGGATCTCGAGGAGGTAGGAGGGGCGGGAGAAGTGAGCCACATGAGCCCCGGAGAGTCAGACGGGGGCCAGGTCACGGAGAACCTTGTGGACCACTTCAAAAACTTGGTTTTTCACTTAAAAAAAAAACCCACTTTGGGACTTCCCTGGCAGTCCAGTTGTTGGGACTCCGCGCTTCCACTGCAGGGGACGTGGGTTCAATCCCTGATCGGGGAGCTAAGACCCCATATGTCACGCTGTGCAGCCAAAGGAAAAGAAAACCACTTTGGTTGTTAATATAAGCGTAGGATTATTGTCTGGGAGGCTGGTGGACAGGAAAATTTGGAAGAGAAGAAAAATCTTCATAGTGGAGACGAAGAGGAAAGGAATGGTGAAGATTGGGGTCCTCCTAGATGGAGGGGGATCTGAGAGTCATTGCCTAATGGCTTGACTCTTTTTTTTTCAGTCATCTATGACCGAAGGTAGTGAAGAGAGAGCGACAGTGAGGGGAAAGGTTCCAGACAGAGAGATTTCAGAGAGAGTGGGGGTTTGGAAGAGCTGCCCAGGTTATGGAGGAAGAGTTCACGGGGCCCTGACGAGAGGCCAGCCTGCTAGGACTGCACCTTGGCTGGAGCCCTAATCAGACCATGGGGAGGGTTCTCTGCCCACTCAGCAGTCTGGGTGAGACGGAGAATGAGGGAGACACAGTGAGAGTGACTGGACCAGGGCCACCAGAGGTCTCCCAGACGGGGCGAGAGATGACGCGGAGGGGGCTCACAGACAGGGCAGATGTCACGGCCAGAGACAAGTGGTCTCAGCGGTGTAGAAATTTCCTGGTTTCTAAGAGTATTTAAGTTCCTCTTTGAGACCAAGATCCCTTTGAGATGAGATGAGGTTGATCCCTTTTTCACTAACCCAGAGGCAGCGCGGCATCAGGGCAGACGATGGTGAACAGAGGAGAGTGATTCTGATCTCCATATTCTGTTCTTTCCCAGCGAAGATGCTCTGTTTTCAATCAAAAACAAGATCATCCTAAATGTCACTGCTCCACACCCATCTGGGCTCCTGAAAGCAAGCTGCCTTGTTTCTGAATCAGATGTCATCACCCACTGAAAAGCCTCCTGCCTCCAAGTTTGGCTGGGTGGGAAAGCCTTGCACATCGCTCCCAGCGAGGCTGGCCCCATGGTTACAGGCGACCGTTTCCTGCAAAGGAAGAGGATGGAGCAGAAACAGGTAGTAACAGAGAACCATTTCATCACGGCTTCTCTGAACCTTCGGAGACCCACAGTTATATAAATATTAATGAGCTGATTTATGGGCGTGAACATTTTACTCCCCCAGAGCCACATGAAGCATTGCCATTTTCGTGGGGCGTCCAGAAGGGGCAGCAGGAAACCAAACACAGCAACGTAGTCTATAAGCTACGACGGATTTCCCAGCTAAAACCCGGGACATTGTGCCTGAAGGTACAGACACAAGTCACGGCAGGCAAGCAGCAGGGCACTGAGATGCCAATGAAATCCTGCAAAGATCCGTCTTGGGAGAAATGTCCGGGTTCCCTCTGAGATATGGCCACACTCTCCTCAGACCCTGCTGCTGAGCCTCCTTCCAGGAATGACAGAAGAATATGCTCAGGACCTTGTACCTGCCTGCAGGCGGGAACTTTGTGGCTATAAATACATCACCCACTTCATGGGGGCACGGCGGGGCAGGGGGAGTGGAGAGGTTCCAAAAGCCCAATCACCCTCATGAACTCGTGAAGTAAGTTTCATTCATAAACATTTATATCCAGCAAAAGATTTCAAAACAGACTTTCTTTACATCAAGCATTCCCACAGAGGGAAGGGAAGCCGTGAGAAATTCCTCTACTGGTAGCCAAACGCTTTCCCTCACAACAGGAAATGATGCTCTAACACATGATGGTTGGGGGGTTATAACATCTGCAGATGTTTTCTGTAGAAGTGTTGTCGCATGAAAAGTTCTCATGTAGCAAACAGAAAGAACATTCAACATTTAAAAACATGTAACAATGTTTGTACACCATAGAGTTGTGCGTACACGTGTGTGTGTGTGTATGCATGTCTGTGTTTGTGTGTGTCTGTGCTTTACAGAACAGAAATGTGTATTTCTTCTTCTACTTAAAGGCATCAGAAAGACTGAGGTTTCTTAACATTGAGGTGTGCCAGATGCTTTGCATACCTCATGTTCTCGTTTCATCCTCACCACAAGCCCGAGAGGTATGGACTATTACTGTTACCATTTTATACTGAGGAAATGAGGTCCCTGGGGGTTAAACCTGAGGTCACACCAGCAGCAAAGGACAGAGTCAGCCTGACTCCAAAACCCATGTTCTTCCCACTATATGGCTTCACCTTCTCAAGGTCCATCAAATACTTGTACCCTTTCCTGTACACATATGTAAACGTTCCTGCTGGAGTAATTTTTATAGTTCATGGGAAAATGCTGCCAGGAGAGCTGAAGAGGAACAGAAGGAGATTTTTGAAAGCTACAGAAAGGATAGAGTTCCAACACGTATTTAGGCATTTCCAGAAGGTACAGCGCAAGAGTACAGTCTCAGCATTAATTAGCATCTCATGCATATGGGGTAAGGTGTCCTTCTATATCGTATTTAGGAGATATTCAGTTGCATCCCAAGCACAAACTATAGCTCATCTGCGTCCTACTGTTTTTGTCCACAATTTCCTCCACCTGTCAGACAACAGTCTCAGTTTCAGTGGTGGTGGTGTGGTCTTCCGGGCGCCTGGGTTGCATCTCATCTTTGAAAGCCCTGGTCAGAACCACTTTTAAGGACTCCTTGAACCGCTTCTTCCTGCTGCTGCCCACGAAGAAGTAAATAAAAGGGTTGGCGCTGCTATTGATTGTAGAGAAGAGAAGAGAAATGTGGTGCAAGTTCCTGAACGTCGACCAATACTCATAATAGAGCAGGTAGAGGAGCCTCATGGGCATGGCGAAGATGAAGAATATGATGATGGTGACCGAGATGACAAGGTACAGCTTCGAGGAATGGGACGCCCATGCATTCTTCCGAATCTTCACTACCAAGATGGTGCTGGACGCCACCATAAGTGGAGTGAAGACCAGGAAGCTCAGAATGGCTATGAAGATGATCACCGCCCTGCAGTCACTTCGGGAGTGAGTTTGTCCTTCACTGTCAATGCACATGACATATTCCATGGTGGTCACTAAGCAGGAAAGTGCCCACAGGAGGGCACAGACGAATGCTGACTGGTGCTTGGGGCGATGGCAGCGGTACCAGATGGGGTACAGGACGGACAGGCACCTCTCCACACTGATGGCTGTCAGCAGATACAGACCCGTGTTGTAGCCAAAGAGAAATGTCACTGACAATGTGACAATCGTGTAGTAATAGCCAGAAGAGAGCTCGTAATCTAAAGCATAGTCGACAGACAGAATAAAGATGCAAAAGAGTAAGGAGATGTCCGCAATAGACAAGTGGGTGATGTAGACGGTGAAGGGGTTTCTTCTCATCCGGAAGCAGAGGAACCAGAGGAGAATTCCATTCTCAACAAAGCCCAGTGGGGAGATGCTCATGATCACCCAGTGCACGATGGGAATTTCCCGACGCGGGTCTGCTACTGAGGTGTTCCCGCTGGTTGAGGCGTTCGAGGACTCCTCAGCAACAAATGATGTCCCGTTTGCCTCATCCATGAGGGGACCTCAGCCTGGGCTCTTCAGGTATTCTTCTGTAAATAAGTTTAAGAAAAAATCAAGGTTGATGAATTGCAGTAAAAGGGAGACTTCAGCTACGGATGATAACCTTCAAGTTATACAAAAAGTGTTTACTAGACTGTACAATTCTCTTTCCAACGAAGATAAAATTAGACATTTCACTGAGAGGGAACTGATTTAATAATCTTTTTTGATCCCCCCGATAGCCTTTGATTCTGTATTACTACTTGCTTGTGGTTCAGCGCCAAAGGGGATCCGCCAAAACAAGAGGATCAAATTCCTGGTGTCCATATCTGGTCTGCCCGAGCTTTCTGAATGGTGTTTTGAAAACCATCTCATCTTCTGGGCCTTCATCTCCTGGTCTGAGAGACCAGGTTCATCACATTAAAATGGGATGACAAAATACATCTTTGGGCAATGCTGTTGTTGTCACTTTTTAATGCATAAAGTGCCATAAATGATGGGTGATTGAGAGGGTAACAATATTTTCAAGAAAGTGTGAACAATTAGAAGGTATGTGTTTTATGTGGTTCAATAGGGTACCAATATTCAATATGGAAAAAGTATGTTCAATAGGGTACCAATATTTTCAAAAGTGTGAACAATTAGAAGGTATGTGTTTTACGTGGTCTCAATATCTGTGACGAAGCTGTGCACCTACTCAGACCAGGTATGCCCTGCAAACCATCCCTGGGGAACAGATGGTGCGTTTCAACAAGATGTATTCATATCCTCGTGCTCCATAGTCCAGACCATGTGGCAAAACACTATTGACAGATACCAAACAAAGCACTAACCCAAAACCAATAAAAATGCTAAATATTTGAGACTGCAAAGCAAAGATTATCAGCAACTTTCCCTCACACTTTAGGAATTGCTAAATAAACATATGCACGGCTCCCACCCTCTTCCTATTATATAACAAATATACTTAAGCCACTTCCACCACTGGGGAATGGAAAAGGGAGGTGCCCACAGAGGTCATCTCCTTTGTTCCAACTCATGACATCCTTGGCTTTTTTTTTTTTTTTTTTTGGTGGTGGTAAAACATTGTTCTTTGCTTTTGGTCCTTCCAAAACAGGGTCCTATATGTGCAAAATAATTAACCTCTAGAAAGTTAATTTGTAGATAGATGCCTTTTCTGAAAGAGCTCACGTGAGGCAGAACCGTACATAGACGTGATATTGTGTGAGTAGGTGGGCTGGTGAAAAGGCTAGTTTCCTCTCCAGTGTTTGATCCAGGAGCCCACAGAGGTCCCTGGCTGCATGGTCCTGAGACCCCTCTCCCCACTAACCCTTCCCTCAGCTGTTCTGATGACATCCTGGAAATTATTTTTACTGGAGCAGATTCTCCTTTTGTTTCATAATTAGATAAGATATAGACCCCAGTACCCTTAGGAGCCAAACACAAGGACCGGAATTCACAATTCCATGGCATGGCTGACCAAAGAGCTGCTGTACAGACCAGGCTTTATTTGAAGTTTGTAGGTAAGATAGCCATATTCCTCAAGTTCATCCACCAAATATTTTTCAGTGCCAACTTCAGGCCAGGCACTGTTTCAGGCACTGGGCTACAGCCATGAATGAAACAGACAAAGCATCAACCTCTTGGAGTTTATATTCCAGTGGGGAGGCAGTCAATAACCAATAACTAATAACGACAGCAACAAACAAATAGATGTCAGATCGTAATAAGCACCACAGAGAAAAGTAACGCACAGACCACGGCGCAGACCAGAGTGTGGTTTTGGAGACAGTGAGATATGGTTGGATTCTGGATGCAATTTGAATTGCTTACAGGTGAGATATGAGTTATTGAAGGAAAAGGGAAGAGTTTGTAGCCACTTGCTGAATGGATAACGTGCAGGGGGAGCAGTTTGGGAGGGGCCATACGGAGCTTGGGAAGCTCATGCAACAGCCAAACGGAGCTGTCTCAGCATGTCGGGAGCTGCGGTGTGGGAGCAGAGGTAGGCTGTGTGCAAACAGGTGAAATGTTACTCAGCCATAAAAAGGAACGAAACGGTGCCATTTGCAGAGATGTGGATGGACCTAGAGACAGTCTTACAGAGTGAAGTAAGTCAGAAAGAGAAAAACAAATATCGTATAATATCACTTATATGTGGAATCTAGAAAAATGGTACAGGTGACCTTATTTGCGAAGGAGAAATAGAGACACAGATGTAGAGAACAAACGTATGGGTACCAAGCGGGGAGAGGGGTGGCATGAACTGGGAGATTGGGATTGACATATATACACTACTATGTATAAAATAGATAACTAATGAGAACCTACTGTATAGCACAGGGAACTCGATGCTCTGTGGTGACCTAAATGGGAAGGAAATCCAAAAAAGAGGGGATATACATATATGTATAGCTGATTCACTTTGCCGTACAGCAGAAACTAACACAACATTGCAAAGCAACTATACTCCAATAAAAATGTTAAAAATAAATAAATAAAGATCATCATGCACAGACACACACACACACAAAAACAAGGTGAAACGTAAAATCATGAGGCTAGATGAGATAACCTACGAAATATGGGTCACTAAAAAGGAGAAGAAGTCCAAGGACTGAGGCTTGGAGTGTTTCAAAGTTTAGCGCTTGGGGGAATGAAGAGAAGGAAGCAAAAGAAACTGAGAAGCTAGGAGCATAATTTATTCATGGGAACAGGAGGGAAGGCAGAGTGTGTGGTTTAAGATGCAGCCAGGTGGGTCGAGTGAAGAGGGAGTGTTACAAGTTGGAAGAAGTTCTCTTCTGAATGTGCAGTATCTCTTTTTTCAGCAAAGTCAGGAGCAAGGTCATCCGCTAAGAGTGAGGAGATGTTAAGGGTTTAAGGAGAGAGGGCAAGAAGTGAAGTAATTAGGTGAAAGAGGGAAAGGACTGGGTAAATATACAAAGAGCAAGATTTCCGGGCAAACCTTAGAGCTTGCCTGGATTAGTGCTCATGAATTTAAAGAGAGATGATTGGCATGACGTGTGCTTTTCTCCAGCTATGGCTCAGCTGTCCATGTGTGAGTGTGCAGAAAGAGGAGAGATGGATTTAACCAGGATTGGGGTACTACCAGGCTGGTGCAATGGAAAGTGGGGGACACATTATAGCACATAGAAAGTGGGGGACACACTACAGCACATAGACTAAGGAATTCAATAGCGTTAGGAGAAAAGTGAGGCCAGGAGAGAGGTGACAGAGGGTGAGCAGGAAATAGGAGCCCTCGACTGTAGATCCCAGCAGTGTCAGAGAACTAACTGCTGAAGTCCAAGTACTAAAGGTAGAGAACTGGAAAATAGGAGGCGGAGGTTGAACAGTCAGATGCTTGAAGCTGAGACTGCAGTGGTGTGGTTTGGGGGTTACTGGTATTGATTAATGTAGCACATGACCATGGGAATGAATGGCTGAGGGAGAGTGGAGGACAAGATCCTTTGAGGTGAGATCAGGACCTGGAGCCAGGGTGTTGGAAGAATTGTCTACATGGACATTGAAATCACGGGGAAATAGGCTAGAATACAGGAATATCATTAGAAAAAACTGGCTGTGAGCTAGGTGTTAAATCCTTAAGGAATTTGGAAGAGCGGCCCAGAGGTCTGTAGACAGTCACAGCAAGGAGGGTGGTAAGTAACACAGCTGGATGGTATGCACTTTAGAGCTGGGTGTTTTGTTGGTGGTGGTGATGGTGTTTCAGGGGGAGAGAAGAAGCAAACAGAAAAACCTGAAACACAAAAACAGTAGAGGGTATGAAGGGTCTAGATCAGTGTTGTCCAACAGAAATGTCATGTGAGCCATGTGTGTAATTTAAGGTTTTCTGCGAGCCACACGCAAAAACGTAAAAAGAAACATGTGAAATGAATTTTAATAGCATATTTTATTTAATCCAATGTGTTCAAAATATCATTTCAATGTGTAATCGATATAAAAAATATTAATGAGCTACTTTAGCTTCTTTTTTTCCACAGTAAGTCTTCAAAATGCAGTGTGTATTTTATTCTCATAGAGCATCATGCTTCAGACCAGCAACACTTCACATGTGCACTGGCCACACATGGCCAGTGGCTACCATATTGGATGGCACAGATCTAGGGCCATCACAAAACCAAAATAGCTTACATGAGGGAGTCAAGTGTTTTCATCTTTTAATAACAAACCTAAATCAAAGAATAGAAATGTAAAATCAGAACCTAATAAGAATTTTTAAGAAAAGGGACAAGAACATCTTTCTGACTCAGTTCACAGTCTGGAATCCCTCACGGACCACAGCATCATTCAGCTTTTAGTTTCTCATTATATGCAAGAGAGCTCTCGTGTACTCCTCAAAAAAATCAGTCAGGAATTAATACACAGAAATCTCTTGCATTCTTATACACTAATGATGAAAAATCTGAAAGAGAAATTAAGGAAACACTCCCATTTACCACTGCAAGATAAAGAATAAAATACCTAGGAATAAACCTACCTAAGGAGACAAAAGACCTGTATGCAGAAAACTATAAGACACTGATGAAAGAAATTAAAGACAGTACAAACAGATGGAGAGATATACCATGTTCTTGGATTGGAAGAATCAACATTGTGAAAATGATTATACTACCCAAAGCAATCTACAGATTCAACGCAATCCCTATCAAACTACCAATGGCATTTTTCACAGAACTAGAACAAAAAATTTCACAATTTGTATGGAAACACAAAAGACCCCGAATAGCCAAAGCAATCTTGAGAAAGAAAAACGGAGCTGAAGGAATCAGGCTCCTGGACTTCAGACTATACTACAAAGCTACAGTAATCAAGACAGTATGGTACTGGCACAAAAACAGAAATATAGATCAATGGAAAAGGATAGAAAGCCCAGAGATAAACCCATGTACATATGGTCACCTTATCTTTGATAAAGGAGGCAAGAGTATACAATGGAGAAAAGACAGCCTCTTCAATAAGTGGTGCTGGGAAAATTGGACAGCTACATGTAAAAGAATGAAATTAGAACACTTCCTAACACCATACACAAAAATAAACTCAAAATGGATTAAAGACCTAAATGTAATGCCAGACACTATAAAACTCTTAGAGGAAAACATAGGCAGAACACTCTATGACATAAATCACAGCAAGATCCTTTTTAACCCACCTCCTAGAGAAATGGAAATAAAAACAAAAATAAACAATTGGGACCTAATGAAACAAAAGCTTTTGCACAGCAAAGGAAACTATAAACGAGATGAAAAGACAACCCTTAGAATGCAAGGAAATATTTGCAAATGAAGCAACTGACAAAGGATTAATTTCCAAAGTATACAAGCAGCTCATGCAGCTCAATATCAAAAAAAAAAAACAAACAAGCCAATCCAACAACGGGCAGAATACCTAAACAGACATTTCTCCAAAGAAGATATACAGATTGCCAAAAAACACATGAAAGAATGCTCAACATCACTAATCATTAGAGAAATGCAAATCAAAACTACAATGAGGTATCACCTCACACCAGTCAGAATGGGCATCATCAAAGAATCTACAAACAATAAATGCTGGAGAGGGTGTGGAGAAAAGGGAACCCTCTTGCACTGTTGGTGGGAATGTAAATTGATACAGCCACTATGGAGAACAGGATGGAGGTTCCTTAAAAAACTAAAAACAGAACTACCATATGACCCAGCAATCCCACTACTGGGCATATACCCTGAGAAAACCATAATTCAAAAAGAGTCATGTACCACAGTGTTCATTGCAGCACTATTTACAATACCCAGGACATGGAAGCAACCTAAGTGTCCATTGACAGATGAATGGATAAAGAAGACGGGGCACATATATACAATGGAATATTACTCAGCCATAAAAAGAAATGAAATTGAGTTATTTGTAGTGAGGTGGATGGACCTAGAGTCTGTCATACAGTGTGAAGTAAGTCAGAAAGAGAAAAACAAATACTGTATGCTAACACATATACATAGAATCTAAAAAAAAAAAAAAAAAGGTCATGAAGAATATAGGTGCAGGACGGGAATAAAGGTGCAGACCTACTAGAGAATGGACTTGAGGACATGGGGAGGGGGAAGGGTAAACTGGGACAAAGTGAGAGAGTGGCATGGACATATATACACTACCAAATGTAAAACCGACAGATAGTGATAAGTAGCCGCATAGCACAGGGAGATCAGCTCAGTGCTTTGTGACCACCTAGAGGGGTGGGATAGGGAGGGTGGGAGGGAGACGCAGGAGGGAGGGGATATGGGGATATATGTATACATATCACTGATTCACTTTCTTATACAGCAGAAACTAACACAACATTGTAAAGCAATTATACTCCAATAAAGATGTTAAAAAATAAATAAATAAAATGCACTCACATTAAATATAAAAAGAAAATCAGTTAGGAAAGGTGTTTCAACACATAAGACCAAATTGTATTTTTCTATTATAGTCAAACTCAAGTAACCAAATTCTCTTTCTAAAGAGAGATCATCTTGTTTCCGTTGTTTAACCAACGTGTAGGTTTCAGTCACTGCACTAGGAGTTAAGGATACAGAAGGAAATAAGACACAGTCATCTGCACAGTTTTACAGGGGAGGCAGACAGAACTAAATCTAATTCAGTATGGGAAATGGAATAAAGGAGACTGACCGCATCAGAGCAAACACGCACCAGGAAGCCTGGTCTCAGGGTTTCAAGGCGGGCTTCACAGGGCTGGGCCTTGAAGGGTCAGTAGGAATTTGTTAGCTGAGGAAGGAAAAGAAAGGCATTTTAAGAAAAAAGAACAGATGGACAAAGGCATGGAGGCAGGAGGGCACAGAATGTTGGTTGTGGAGTTTGAGGAGACTGGTGGACCCAAGGTGGAGGTATGACTTAACAAGAAATAAACAACTAGACTGAAGCATGAAGGCCTGGCTATGATGCTTCTTTAAATATCAGGCTTATTTTATAGGTTATGCTTATCCAACATTAGTGCTTAAAAATTATATGGGGGGGCTTCCCTGGTGGCGCAGTGGTTGAGAGTCTGCCTGCCAATGCAGGGAACACGGGTTCGAGCCCTGGTCTGGGAGGATCCCGCATGCCGCGGAGCAATTAGGCCCGTGAGCCACAACTACTGAGCCTGCGCGTCTGGAGCCTGTGCTCCGCAACAAGAGAGGCCGTGACAGTGAGAGGCCCGCGCACCGCGATGAAGAGTGGCCCCCGCTTGCTGCAACTAGAGAAAGCCCTCGCACAGAAACGAAGACCCAACACAGTCAAAGATAAATAAATTAATTAATTTAAAAAATATATTATATGGCGTTGCTTATTAAAAATGCAAATTCCAGGGCCCCACTGTTTCAGGAAGCCTGGCTTGGGACCCTGGAATCTGAACTTTCATAACCCAGGGCATTCTGATGCAGATGGATCCTGGGCCATGGTTTGAAAAACACTACCCTACTGTATAGCACAGGGAACTCTACTTAATACTCTGCAATGACCTTTATGGGAATAGAATCTGAAAAAGAGTGGAGATATATATATATATAACTGATTCACTTTGCTGTACAGCAGAAACTAAGACAACATTGTAAATCAACTATACTCCAATAAAAATTAATTAAAAAAAAAAAAGAAAAATACTACCTTTTGTACTAGGGAGCCATTAAAGTTTCAGTGCAGGGCTGGGATGTGACCTGAACTGTGCTTTAGAAAGTTTACCCTGGTCATAGTCTACAGGCTGAAAGGAAGGGAATGGTGGATGAATCAAAGAAACCAGTAGGGGGTTGTTGAAATAGTCCCAGTGAGAAATCAGAACTAGGATAATGACTGAAGGAAAGAACGGATTCCAGAGACATTTCAGAGAAGACTGGCAAGGCCCCAGTGACCATGAAGGGGAAGAGGAATGGAGGAATCAGTGGACTGAGCTTCCCGTCTGAGGAGGCTGTGTAGACAACTCCTGTTGACTGAGATCAGGAGAGCAGGAGGGGCAGCGGCTGGGACAACAAAGAATTAGGTTCATTGTGTGTTGAGAATGAAGCATCAGGAGGACACGCATAAGGGTGGATTCCAGGTGTGCTAGCCTGTGTGTTCTCTGCTCCCAAGGGCCTACATCTTTCAATAAGCAGAACTTCACAAAGAATAATCGACACACGAGATCTTTAGAACATTATTCATTACTGTGCATTTGCCTGATTATAAATTTCAAATGTAGTATGTATATGCATAACTGATTCACTTTGCTGTACACCTGAAACTAACACAACATTGTAAATCAACTATACTCCAACAAATATTTTTTAAAATATAAGTAAAAAAATAAATTTCAAATGCACAAGTCACCTAAGATCACACGCTCCTCTTCTATTCCCATGTCTCTGGCCTGGGCTCCTGGGATCAGTCTCCTCATTTCCTGTTTTTGCTCCCTGCACCGATCTATCCTTCCCAGACCCTCACATTGCCATTCCTTCCTTTTCTAATACTCCCTCCACCACTCTGGTGTTACTCATTAATTACCTCTATAGCCATGACATTCCTCCTTGTAGAGTTAAAATTATATCTTTTCCCATTAAACTGCAAACTCTTCCAAGGCAAAACTTTATTATTCACGTCTGAATCTCTAGGACTTGATATAGCCATTCAATAAATACATACTGAATTATTCCAAGAGATAAAGGCCATCACCATGGCCCTGAGAATGCACCCTGGTTACCCATGAAAGAAAACCGCCATCCTGAGCCCAGGCCATCACATGTGTCTTGATCATGATGTGGTTGGAAAGCAAATAAAAATCCCATTGAAACTAATTCTCATTAAAAACTAACAATAACTCTGGGGACTTCCCTGGTGGCGCAGTGGTTAAGACTCCACACTCCCAATGCAGGGGGCCCGGGTTCAAGCCCTGGTCAGGGAACTAGATCCCACGTGCCGCAACTAAGAGTTCGCATGCCTCAACTAAGGAGCCAGCCTGCCGCAACTAAGACCCGGCTCAACCAAATAAATAAATAAATATTAAAAAAAACCAAACTAACAATAACCCTCCAAATTGATTTGTTATAGCGTGGTTTTATTTAAATGAACACATTGCTAAAAGTTACATTCCCAGTCTTACCAGACCAAACTGAATTTCA
Source organism: Balaenoptera ricei (assembly GCF_028023285.1). Lineage (NCBI taxonomy): Eukaryota > Metazoa > Chordata > Mammalia > Artiodactyla > Balaenopteridae > Balaenoptera > Balaenoptera ricei. The sequence continues at coordinate 8,038,430 of NC_082650.1, forward strand.
GTCCCTCAGGTGAAATAGCGGATGGCAAGAAGTGCCTTGAACGCAGCTGGTCCTACCTGCTCACCACCCCCAGACCCTTTCTTGCTCCAGGCTCCTGGGTCATTTTGCATACTATTCATCTCCATTGGTGGATGACTAAGATGTCTGAGGTCGGGAAGGGTAAGGAGAGTGGAAGGGTGAGTGCTGCTAGCTGAAAAGACCGTCTAGCTCAGAAAGCAGTGAAGATGAGGGGAAGCGATTGCACTGCAGGATTAACTGCTATGGGTAACCTGTCTCCCTGTCAACCCAGTTCTGGTACCATGAGCTCTCTGTCCAGGCACACACAGCATCTTCTTTGTGCAGCTCTCTTTCTAGGCAGCAATCATCTTTGCAGTGATGCATGTTTATCCAACCGTGACTGTCCCGGATGGAAGGAGAGTATCCTAAGAGCACTCTGTGTCCCTGACGTGGTTGGTAACACAGCAACACAGCAGTAGAAACCCCACTATGCAGGAAATGGCATCATTCCGGGAAGCACTATCGGCAGCATCAGAGAAGCGTCTTCCCAGCCTCTCTTCCCTACAAGTCCTAGGGAGACAGCAGTAAGGTGGAGCGTGACAATGCCATTGCCTAGGACTTCAGGGTTCAAGGCATCTTCCCTCTGTGTTAGCTTTGGATCCTTCAATCAGCTTGGGGAGGCTGTTAAGTATGAAGGAAAAATATCGCCTGCCTTATCAGTAAACAAAGCATGTTGCAGCCATCAAGTCATCACATTACAGCCACCCTGATGGTGAGCCTTGAGGGAACTCAGGATGGAGGCAGGATGCTCCCCCCGACCCCCACCACCCCCACCCCACCACCCCCACCCCCCCAACCCCACCCCAACCCCAACCCCACCCCCAACCCTCCCCCACCCCCAACCCCACCCCCAACCCTCCCCCACCCCCAACCCCCACCCCCACCCCCATCCCCACCTCGCCACCAAGCAGCCAAACCCAAAATGATGCACCCTGAGGAGACTGCGGATGAGAAAGCACAGGATACTGGCCTCAGATAGCTGAGGTGAGTATGAAAGAAAAGATTTCAGTGAGCTCAGAGAGACTGTGAGATACACACATTCTCAACTAATTTGAGGATTCTTACTCTGAGCGCTTCCCACTCTGCCCTGGGGCTGAATCCTCTTTTTAAGACCTTACCTTTTATAGCCTCTCTGTTATAAATCGAATCTAATCTGCCTCTAATCCTTCCTACTTAAGGAATTGAAGACATCACATTTCCTAATGTTATAGGATTTTTTTTTTCCTCCAAAGACTCATCTAATTTCTGATTATGACTTTGCCAACTTAGGACTGAAATCACTGTGTTGTCTCCACATTCAAAGTCCACTGTGAAGTAAAGTAGCCGCCAGTACTGTTTAAATGGCCCCCCAGTACCCAAGGGCTCACCCCAACAGGCTCATTTTATAGTCTGTTTAATCTTTATTTATTTATTTATTTATTTATTATTTATTCATTTTTGGCTGCGTTGGGTCTTAGTTGCTGCGCACAGGCTTTCTCTAGTTGCAGCAAGGGGGGCTACTCTTCATTGCATTGAGTGGGCTTCTTATTGCAGTGGCTTCTCTAGCTGCGGAGCACGGGCTCTAGGTACACAGGCTTCAGTAGTTGTGGCATGCGGGCTCAGTAGTTGTGGCTCGGGGGCTCTAGAGCGCAGGCTCAGTAGTTGTGGCGCACGGGCTTAGTTGCTCCACGGCATGTGGGATCTTCCCGGACCAGGGCTCAAACCTGTGTCCCCTGCATTGGCAGGCGGATTCTTAACCACTGTGCCACCAGGGAAGTCCTATAGTCTGTTTAATCTTAAAACAAAATGAGGGATTTAACTTTTATCATTGCCTTTTTTCTAATTATAAAACAATATTTGTGTTCATTGAAGAAAATTTGAAAAATTCAGTAGGAAAAATAAATCACATAAAACCACTACTCAAAATTAACCTGATCTAACATTTTGGGTTGTTTCTTTTTAATCTTTTTTTCTCCATCTCACACACATTCTCTTTTAAAACTGAGATTGCATTTTATAATCTGTTTTGGTTGCCAGCTTTTTTTTTCGCTCAATATCATACTGTAAACATTTTCTCTGTCAGCCTTTACTTTAAAAAACATGATTTTAATCATCGCTATTTGGATGTACCATAATTTATTTTTAATAATCCTCTAACTTTGGACATACCAGTTTCTTCTGATGTTTCACTATTATTTTTTCAAAATAACAAAACGCTGTAATGAACTCTCTTGGATGCAAATTTTGTGCACATCTTTCATCATCTTCCTAGGACATATTTCTAAAAGTGGAATTGCTGGATCAAAGGGTATAAATATTTTTCAAGATTTTAAAACATTTTAACAAGTTGTCTTCCAAAAACGGTATCAATTATACTGACATCACGGTATGAGAATTCTTTTTTTCACAGCATATATACTTTTTTGTCCCCATAACATCTCCGTTTTTAAAAATTCCCAACTTTGATAGGTGATTAAAAAGGTATTTTGATTTAATTTGCATTTATTTGATCTCTCATGAGTTTGAATATTTTTCATGATAACAGTCATTTGAATTTCTTCTTCGACATTATTTTTTCATTTCTTTTACTGAGTTGCAAGAATTCTTCGTAAATATAATACTTTGTCAAATATGTTGGAAATTCTTTTCCCCAGAAACTGGGGTATTTGATAGAAGATGTAAGAGGATACAGCTTGGAGTTTTCATAAACACACTTCCTGACTGTTACAAGTCTGCCTGTCCTCTGTTGATAATTGAGGTTTAGAAGTTGAAGGAATCACGTAGATACTGCAAACCACTCTTTAATTTACATGTGAGGAAGCTAGCTCATAACTAGCTCGAGATTACATATTTAGTTAGCAGCCAAGCCAGAACCAGAGCCTAGATTGCCCAGGTCCAAGTGGGCACTATTTCTCCTCCCCACTCCAGTCTTTTGTCAACAGTTCATCTATGTGTGAAGTTCACTCACCCACGCATGTGGCTAGTAGAACTTTGGGGACATTTAACAATGGCCTTAATGTCACCAGAAGTGATTACCACAATCAATTTGACTGTTAGTAAAGATTTTTATTAAAAGCCTCAAGGACTGGACTCTTTGTTTATTAAAGGATGCTATTATTTATTATAAGATGGATTTTTATTTATTAAAGCACCATCTCATCTACCCAGTGCCAAACACTGAACAACAATAAAAACAGAAAGGGAAGTCAGTTTCCGACTTTCTTCTGCAAAGTGGAGTGACCACTTTGGTGATAGTAGTCGTCACCACTATCAACAAACACCTCTATTAGAAAACAATAAAAGTGAGACGGTCCAGACAGCAGCATCACGCTTTTAGACAAGTTCCCCAAAAGGGAGTAAGATGTAATCTCGTTCCCGCATCCCTGCCCACACACAATACAAAGTGTGTTATGAGATTCTACTCCATCTCCTCGCTGTGGTCTCAGAGACGACACCATTGCCTAGACACGCTTTCTCCCCTCTGGCTCTCTTGGCTCTTTGTAGTTTCTTCTCTGTCTCCTTTCCTGGATCTGTTCTCACCCTCCCTTTGGGCCACCAGGCTCCATTCCTGACCCTCCTCCCTTCTCACCCTCCCTGGGTGGCTTCATCCAATCCCCTCATTTCAACTGTTACCACATACTAATGAAATCCAAATCTACAGTTCTAAGTCAGACAGCTCTCCGGAATATCAGACCCTATAACTAATAGCCCTGGGTATCTCTTACTGGGCCTCTCATAACAGCACACCAACCTCAGCTGATCCAAAACAGAAATCAGACCTTCCCTGCTGTTCCGTACTTCCTCTGGTATTTTTAGTCTGCCAAGCCAAAAAACTGGATGTTTTACCAGGCACTACTCATCTCGTATGTCCCTGCACCAGTCCCTAGAATCAGCCATTTCTCCAAGGAGCCCTGGTTCCTTTGAGTAGAGATGAGTATATAGAAGCCAAGATCTGGATGTGGGGTGTACCCGTTGCTATTGAGGCGTCACTGCTCCCAGGCCCTCTCAGGGGACAGAGCTAAGGAGTATATGTATATAAATATATATGTACAGGCATACATATATGCACTGACATCCATATTTCCATAACTTTCTACATATGTATTGATTACCAATGACTTCACACCAATATCTCCAATTTTGCTCCAGCATCACTGAGCTCAGTTTAGTGTTCTTCATCTCCATATTCGTAATTCCCATCTCTGATGGTAAGAAACCTGACTCCCATTGTCCGCAAGGCATTTACTTGTTAGATCAATCCACGAATAGGGAAACCATCTCCTCTGTCCGCCGCCGCCCGTCCTCCACCCCCACCCGGATGCCCTCCTCATTCTGTTGATGCCCTTTCACCTCATGCCGCTGTCTCCTGCCCTGGGACACACTCCTCACCCAGCAGCGGCTCTGAACTTGGCTCCAGGTCCCCTCCCCCGCCACGCAGATGCCCTCCTTGTCCTGCCATGTCGCTGCTACCTCTCTCACCCCAGCTGGGCTGCTCAGGCTCCTGCACCTCATGCAAGCCCCAGGCTGTGAGAGAGGGCGTACTTAGCACCCACCTCCCTCCCCGCAAACATCAAAAGAACTGTAGGCAGTAAGGCATCTGAATGCAAAAGAGATGTTTGAAAAAAGAGGTTGGACATTGTTCCAACTAAGTTGCAGGGTGACTGTCTATTCTGCCTGTACTTAGCCTGCTTTGCCTCAGAGCCATGCTTTCACTCAAGCTGACTGTAGATGTGAGTCCTAAACAAAGCAGCTTAGCCCCTCTGAACCTCAGGTCCTTCACATAGTTGGCACATAGTTTACTGTATTTCTGGAAGTCTGGGGTGTAAAAAAAGCTAGAGACTGAAGAGCATTTTGCCAATACGAGTCTCATGGAAACGCCAAACTGAGATCATAAATCAACAAACAGGGAAAACAAGAATGGTGGTTTCCATAGATGTTTAAGGATGTGGGCTGGCAGGTCTACTCCAAATTGCTACCTGCATTTACTTCTCAATGAAAGTGAGAGGAACAGATGAGCAGCGAAGGTGATACAAAAGCAAGAAGAAGGAAAGAAGGCAGAGTTGTGGGGAGTTTCAGCTTTAACGAGGTATAAGGCAGAGTCTTAAGTGCTCTACGTATAGGCTTGCTGAAGTTTTCTCTAAAGATCTAAGAAGCAGGCATCCTCTTCCACATTCCCATTCAGTTGCCCACAGTGCTCCCATGATCCTGAATTCTCAGTCTACCACGTCAGTCTTAAAAGGAAGGACAGAAAGAAGGAAGGAAGGAGGGAGGGAGGGAGGGGGAAAGGAAAGGAAAGGAAAGGAAAAGAAAGGAAAGGAAAGAAAAGAAAAGGAAAGGAAAAGAAAGGAAAGGAAAGGAAAGAAAAGGAGAGAAAAGCCAACCAAATGAGTGTCCAGTGTAGGCCATCTGAAACCTTGTATGTTCCTAGGCAACAAAAAGGAGAGGCCTGACCCTAGGCTGGACCTTCCAGGTGTGCAGCTCCAGAAGAAAAGGCAAATTCTCCCCTCTGTGTGTGTGCAGTAACCTGGACAAACAGAAACCCATCTGTGAGATGGAATTTCCATGGCACGTACGGGATCTGATGGGAATGTGCCGGCAGGAACATCTGTCCTGATATTAAACGCCTCATTCCCAGCTTCCTAACCCTTGAGCCAACTGCACAGAGAAGCAGGAACTCCTTGCTCCCTTTCCAAGTGTACAGCAGGATCGACTTAGACCACTCGTCTCAGAAGTGGGGGGACTGGGGGTAACTTTCTCTCCTGGGGGACATTTGGCATCTTGATGGTCCCACTGAGAGGAGGAACCTACTGGCATCTAGTGGGCCGAGGCCAGCGGTGCTACTAAACATCCTACAGTGCACAGAAGAGCTTCCCACAGCAAAGAATTTCTGGCCTCACGTGTCGCGGTGCCAAGGCTGAGGCAGCTAGAGGCAGGCTTGCTTCACCCTCTCACTGCTGCCTACATAGCGATCGGACAAAATCCCGCACGTTCTCTCCCCAGTTTCCCCTCCCCACCCTGCCTGGGAAATATTGCCAAGATACTCACATCAAAGAGCAGGAGATTCTTTTCAACGCAACCTCGCCACCCGCGGGCCGCACACCTGTCTTTAGAAGCCACAGAAACCAATACTAATGCTGGTGCCCCCTGAGGAAAGGCAGAGGAACATCAATCCAGCCTCCAGCCAAGAGATTTCCCCGGAGGAATCAAATGCACTAACAATCCCTTCATACCCCAACCCCTTTATCGTTTATCACATCCCATTAAACAACCTTGAGCACCTCCAAGTCCACCATCAGATTCGTGAATGGATCCTAAGACTCTGGTCCCCTGTCACGAGTCAAAAAGAAAAAGTTAACACAGAAGTTTCAACCCCGAAGTTGAAAAACGACGTCTGGGGACAGCTAATGCAGCAAAGAAGCAAATTTTCCAAAACAAAGGCAGGAGGAGACAGGTTTTTGCCAACAAACACCAAACATCTAACACACTATGAAAACAACCAGCACAGAAAGAGTGGCCTGGGCAATGGCTTTTTGAAGAGGGAAAATCTTACGCTGGTTGTCAAGGGTAGCTACACCATTAGAAACTGGGGTGCAGACTCACTAGGTCCACTTGCTCGGGGAGAGTCAGAGGTGGCAGCAGGAAGGCTGGTCATTCGCATCCTGGGGCACTGCTGCCCCACCAGCCCGCAGGGTCTCTGGTCCCAGCATGTCCTCCAAGGATGGCTGCAGCCTCCCTTCTCCGAAGAAATCAGAGCCGCTCTCCCACTGCTGAAAATATTTGAGAAGTGCAAAGCAGATGGTCCCACGCTTATCAGCAGAAGCTGTGCTTCAAACGGCATCGTTCGGTGACACACGCAAGTGAAAATCTTCACGCTGATCCGCGATGGGAAGAAGCTGGTGATCATGTGAGGTGGTTGACCCCCTTGAACGACCAGCGCCAGCCAGGGCTGAGGAGGCAGATGGCCCAGAGACACGCTGCACGGAAGAGCGGCATCGCGTGTGCAGCAGAAAGACGGACCCAGCTCGAATCCCTGACTCAGCCTGTAACTAACCAAGCGATGTCTGCCAAGCTCTGGAAGACTCAGTTTTGTCCCCTGTAAAATGGAGCTAATCATGACCACCCAAAGTTGCAATGGTTAGGGACTTCCCTGGCGGTCCAGTGGCTAAGACTTTGCCTTCCAATTCAGGGGGTGCAGGTTCGATCCCTGGTCGGGGAGCTAAGATCCCACACACAGCTAAGATCCCACATGCCTCGCGGCCAAAAACACAAAACACAAAACAGAAGCAATATTGTAACAAATTCAATAAAGACTTTAAAAATGGTCCACATCAAAAGAATCTTAAAAACAAACAAAAAAAAGTTGCAATGGTTAAATGAGGCATAGGTAGACAGACACCTGCACAGTGAGGGACATTTTGTTAAATAATTAAATATTCGTTCCCTTCCTACAGCCCATTTTCAGAGAGTCTCACGCCCACATGAGAGTGTAAGCGTGATGCAGTGGAGGAGAGCGAGCGAGCGAGCCCAGAAGCTACGTGCCAGGGCTGGACAAGCATCAGTGCCCAGCCTGCTTCTCAGCTCGGTTCACAGACAATGCCTGGGAGCAGCTGCTTCTGTTAGGCCAGATTCGCACCCAGGCGGTCAAGTTCCTTCCCTCCCGCCACCCCCGTTCCCTTCGTCAACAGACCCGAGGTGAAGGCGCAAAGGCCAAGCCGAGGCTTCTGCATGGTCTGAGTAGCCAAGCCCTGTGGTGAAGACCCTTCCCCGCTTCATGGCAGCATTTATTTCTTTTTTTTCAAAAGTATTCCTTCATGCTTATTGTGTCAAAGTAGTCATGGACTCCCGGGACTGATTACATCAAAAGAGGGCAAGGATGCAATTTCAGATTCTGTGGGAAAGCAGACTTAGGAACCCACAGATGAAGCTTTCCTCGGACTATTTTCATAAGCAGGAAGACGAAAGGCGAGCCAAACTGGTGTTGTGGGAAACCTGACCTGGGGCTCTGTCCTCCGTTGGGAAGAGGAGAGGGGTGACCAGGGCACGTCCCCGAAGACCCTCAAGCCACAGGCAAAACAAGGTGAGGTCAGGGCATTTACTAGGTAGGCAGGTGCTGAGCAGCAAATCAAAAATCGGGTGAACTCAGTGCGTTTTCATTACCTGGATTTGATGTTCCAAGGGAGGAAAGGTCAGCCTCCTGAAGACCTTTACGTTTCCCAGAGGATCATCAGAAACTGCAGGGAAAACCAGGACAGCCTAAGGCAAATGGCCAGGTCGACAGGAAGGAGCAGTCAGAGGAGAGGGGATCAGACACGGGGAAGCAAATACAGGTCGGGAGAGAAGGAACAGGCTGGCTGAGAAAGTGCCAAGGGCACGGGCAGGAAGGAAGAGACCGGAAGGGAAAGAGGAGTGAGTGCAGGAGAGTGGCGTGCTCTGCTCCTGGGCTCCACGTTGGCCGCTTCTCAGAAGCTCAGGGACCGTCCAGATCTTATGAACGTTTCACCCTGTTCCTTCGGGGGCTATGAAACCCTGAGCCGAGGGACCAACGGGAAGGAAGCCTCCAACGTCATGATTTAAGTCAACAGAACAGAGGGCCTCACCGATCTGCTTCTCCCAGCTCCTAACAGAACAGAGGACTCCGTCCATCCTGCAGAGAACGACAAGTTGCCCCATTAGGAAACTGGTAACGGTCAGCAGGTAAAAGAGGAGCAAAGCAGCAGGGAGTGGTGCCTGGAGGGGTCGGATGGAGTCCAGGCAGGGGGAGAGGACCCGGGGTGGGGGGCAGCCGCTCGGGGGGAGCCGGGAAGAGGTGGCGCTCTCTGCCCCCAGATCGAGTGGGCAGTGGAAGGCACCGATTGTTTTGTGAGTACTTGGCACCACTAACGCAAGCAGGAACCCTTGCAGATGGAGCCGGAATTTCACTGTGGTAGCTAATGAGTTATACTTAGAGAAAATACGGCAACTCTGTAAAAATAAAACTGCTTGCATTTAAGCCACAAATAGGTTGGCTATTTCTGTGCCTGGCTTGTCTTTGTGAGTAAACATCCTCCTCTTGAGAGGTAGGGAGAGTTTGGGCAGAGGGAAGTGTAGAGAGAAGGGGTAACGGAGCCCACGGAGCCCCGGAAAATGAAGAGTCCCAAACGTCCAGAGTGGAAAGAGCTTCCATCTTTCGCCTCCACAAGTTCCCTACAGAAACAAGATCCCAATTTCTCCCATCAAACAACAGGGAAACATGGTGGAGAAGGCCTGGGGAAGGACCTTATGGGACCAAGGGAGGAGGAAGCTTGGTAACCAAGGAGGCCCAGAGTGGATCCATGAGTGGGAGAACCCATGAGTGGTAGACCCATTAGGTGGTGGAACCCATAAGTTGACCCCCACGTGGGAGAATTCCTTTCTTCCATCAAGAGTTTACTCTTAAGTTTTAAACCCTCTCAAGGCCACGTATGCTTTGCTCAGGGTCAACCCCAGGGACACCCAGTGAATTCCAGTCACATCCTAGAATGTTCTCCTCATCTGGAAGGACCTCTACTTTACCCTAGATATTGAGCCCTTGGTTATGAGGAGACAGCCATCAAGTGCTCCCCAAAAGCCCAGAGCTCCCCTTAGTGTTAGAAAAACGGAGAGTTAGCATAGCAAGGGGGTAGGCCGCTCAGACTGAGAGAAGGGCAACGGTGGGACAGTTGCGGGTGCTCATGTCCGTAGGAAAAGGACAGAACTCAGAGTCAGGGCTGGAGACAGCAGGTCCTCAAAATGGTGGGCAAGTCATTTAGCAGCAATTGTCTTGGTTCACCATTTGGCCTCAGAACAGCTTCATGTCTGCTAGAAATTTGGACTAGCAAACTTGACTGGAGTGGTGAGTGAAGCCTTATCCCATCTGTTTGATTGACAGGGTCTCAGAGCAGGGCTGGCCCCGCCCTCTGTCCTCCAGTCCTGCAAAAGGGACTTCAGATCTCACTGGCCAGATAAAAGTCCAAGATAAAACCCTGAGAACAGAGCTCTGATCTGAATCCCATCAGCCTCGGGGACTCTTCGCCCTGCTTCTCCTCGCCTACCCTGGCCCGGCATCGGTTGGGTCTCTCCCAAGTAAGGATCTTTACTTTCAGAGCGTGTTTCTAAAACATCAAATCTTAAAGAGAAATGCATTTTCTACTCCCTGCCCTTTGTTTTCCTCCAACCAGACAGGCCAGCGTGGCAGGGCCCGTGAGAACACCATGGAGCAGAGCCCATAGCAGGTGCCGCATGGGGGGAAGCAGCCCCCCAGGAATCTGTGGAAGCGGCCCTCCTGGGTGCACCTTGGGAGGAGCCTGAACCCAGATTGGACCCAGCTGTGGGAGGCTAGGTCCCCAGTCCTGAGCCTCCCCGGACCTTCCCTCAGTATTTGGAATGTTCCAGAAAGACTCTTCCTGCCCAGCACCTTTGCAGGGAGAATGTAAAGTGACCCACAATGGGGCGAGCGGTCCTCAATCAAGTTGGCTCTCGGCACCGAGGGGCAGTGGGGACACTCATGGTGCGGTGGTCACCCGTGTAGACACAGCACTGGGCAGTTTCCTTAACGGTAATAGATGGACCGTCTCCTCCTGCTCTGAGTCAGCACCAAATCTGCAACACAGACACTTTGCCCTCTAGATTCCTTACCTAGATTGTAATCATGCGCTCTCTCTTGTCCAAACATCATGAAAAAATCCACTTGTGAGAAAGAGTATCTTTGGAGCATTGCCTCGGGACATGGAATTTGTCCATCACTCTGGGTGTTCTAAATATTACCCTGGGCTCAGCCCTGCATTCTTGGCCAGCATTGTCTCGGCCCTTCATAAAACTGCAATTTCTAAATTACCCTTTGGAGATATTCATCAGCCAGCAGTTAGAGGCTCTATGAGAAAAGAGACATGAAAAGATCAAAACCGTGTTCGTGTAGGAACCGGCTAGCACCCTTCCCGCCGTACCTCCAGAGTCTCCTGTTGGAGATTCCTGCGTCAGGAGTAGCTGAGTTTCTTCTGAGCAGCTGCCACTTCGTTTATGTCAATAGAACACAATAAAGAGTGTAACTGGGGGGTTTTCTGTCCCCGCTAGGAAGCCTGAAGACACATCATTGACCTGCCTTTGTGAATGCCCCACATGGCTTAAAGGAAGAATGTTCGAAATTACGAATTTAGTCAAAGGTCAAATTTGGGCACATTAAACTTGTATGCATTGTGCTTTTTCTGCCAATGACTGCGGATTTTGGCAAACAATGTTTTTCTACCTACAATTTCCTCAAGGAGACTGAAAAAATCAGTCACCTTCAAATGACAGAAACTTAAATATTGGGACTACCACAAGTAGCTAACCTAAGTAGCTGTGACTCTGGACTCATGCAGAAGAGTTCTCTAACTTCTATGACAGTACCTACTAAATTATTTTATTAGAGGTACTTGTTTATGTGTCAGTTTTCCCCCAAACACTTAGCTCCTCAAGGCAGAGGTCATGCCTTTCTCATTTGGTACTGGCTGAGCAAAAGAGTTAGTCGAATAAATCAATTATGTGTAAAGTTGGTACCACAATTTTAAGTATTGGTTGTTTATTAATTGTTTCTTGAGTATTAGTCTAATTTCCCCAGCTGGACAGCACATCATCTGGGGAAGGAACCACATCTACGCTTCCTGGGAACACCAGGGGCTGAACACTGCTAGATGGTTAGACAAATATCCGGCTTCACGTAACTGAGAGTGAAACCCCTAAGCCCTCGGGTGAGAGTTTGCTGAAGTAATCTGTCTCCATTCATCACAACTAGCACCTAGCAAACCCTTTTGAATATATCATGATATCATGCTGCTGACTTCCGTTTGTTTAGGGTATGAGAGGGTCCTCGGTCATCACTCCTGCCGTGTTTTAGAGGGACTTGCTACTCTCTTTTTAAAACCAGAGTGCCGTATCGTGGCCTACTGTGTACTTGCTAGGTGATTTAGGTGGCAAGTAACAAAGGTGAAAGTGCATCCAACTAGCTTTGCTCCAGTTGTCTGAAAATAACACGTACGACAGGCTCATTATTGGTAAGTCAATCTCCATACGTTGCCCTAATGAAGGACGCTCAGCGTCCGCAGCCGAGAAAACAATAGTTAAATATTTCTGGCAACCGTGGCTCTTTTAGACCTACCCAGTGGCCCTATGCTTGGTTATAAAAATTGTATCAGACAAAAATGAAAACGTCCAGCCTACAACAGTGTAAATTAGGCAAAATAACTAAAATCAACCTTAATTTGTCCCAACTTTAATCACTGTTCTGGGTAAAGAGGAAAGTACAGTCAACTCCCATTCGTTCAGACTTGACCGCTAGGTGTGTGGTTCTCCAAGACCTTGACCTTGTGCTTTCAGTGTTTGCTCCTTCCTCATTTCCGCAGACCGATCACCATGCAAGGGTGAGCCAGGGAAACAAGATGGGGGGGACGCCCACCGAGCTCATGTTCTTAGCAGAATGTGCTGGAGGAGAAGGAGGTTGTGCTATTGGCCAAAATGAGATTAGGGATTTTCAACATTTTCCTTTGAACATTCTTCCTGTGCTCTGCTGACAAGGATGTGTTAGGTCACCTCTGGTCACCATCCCTGAGTCAGAGAGGTTGGCTTTTATACGCCCTCCGAGCCCCGAGGTGGGTGGCGCAGAAGTGGTCCCTAAGAGCTGAGAGGAAAGCAGTGGGTGATGGAGAAAGCAGAGGCCTCCGTGCACAAGGCAAAAATGAGTGACCCCTGGGACGTGCACTTCCACCCCTCAGAGAATCCCTGGAACCCCCGGGGAGAGGTCGGGGTGGTGGGCAGAGACCTATCGATACAGGTCAAGCCAAGGGCAACCTAGGTTAATTTTATCATTAATCTGAGTTGCGTTCCAATCCCTTAAATCGTTCTGATACCCTGGAATTGTAAAAGGAGTAACCTGAGGTGGAAGTTCTAGAAAGTTCTAGAACAGGAACATTCTAGGCTCAGAGCCTTTCCTGAAAAGAGAAGGAGGGAGAGGGTAGGAAACTCAGGCATATTACCCACTGGGCATTTTTGGTGGATGGCTTTGTAATAGCAAACATGTAGTCCGTGTATCACCTGACCAGTCACAGAGAGGCTCTATTTTGTCCCCCGCAAGCTGGGATCAGGGTTTTCCCTGTGTGCTTTTATCAGTCCAAAGATGTCAAGTGTCCCACTCTGCTCTGGAGGATTGCGGAGCCGAAGGCTGTCCGCTCAGCAAGGGGTTGGCAGAGCAGGGCAGTGCCCCAGGCACAGATGGACAAGCGCCTCGCTGTGCCATGGGCGACAGCTGAGCTCGGGGACAAGCCGAGAGGGACAGCTCAGGGCTGAGTCCCGCCCAGGCGGCTCCCGCCTCCCCTGCTGTAATCCAGCACCTGCCCCCGCCTCTCTGGTCCACAGGGTCCTTCTTCCTCCCAGCCTGTTACCATCTATCTAGTCACTGTCAGTGGAAAAAGTGCTCTGCAAATAGGCGCCTGATCTTTCTGTCTTGGGCAGATTGCAGCCTCTTTCTTCCCCCTGTAACTTCAGTCAATGATTGTACTGAGCAATGCGGGCTGGGGGCTGGGGAGGAGCCGTCAGGGCGCAATGGTGAGAAGTTGGATTATCAGAAAACCTGTGGTCCCAGTGTTCCCCCAAGAGAGGAGCTGGGACTCTATCTCCAGTCTCTGCCTCCAGAAATGGACCAGCAAGGGGCTGCTTGCGGCCCCTTCCACTTGACTCCCCAGTGGCAGCAGATAAGCCGAGGTGCACGATGGCTTATTGCACGCCCCCCGAAGCGCTCTTAGCCCTACCCCCTGCCCGCAGGTGCTCTGACTCTACTTCCTGAAGCAAGGGTAGGACGCTCCCTAATGGGCAGCAGGTTTTTCTGTGGATTATGATGTCTTGCCCTCTTTCATCCTCCTCCCCTACTTATGGGTATATTCATTTGCTAGGGAAGCCATAACAAAATACTACAGACTGGGGGGCTGGAACAACAGAAATTTGTTTCTCACAGTCCTGGAGGCTGGAGGTCTGAGGTCAAGGTGCCGGCAGGGTCGGTTCCTCCTGAGACCTCTCTCCTTGGCGTGTAGACGGCCGTCTTCTCTCTGTGTCCTCACGTCCCTCTGTGTGTGTCTGTGTCCTAATCTCCTCTTCTTATAAGAACACCAGTCATCTTGGATTAGGGCCCACCCCAAGGGCCTCATTCTAACTTAATCACCTCTTTAAAGAACTTGTCTCCAAATACAGTCACATCCTGAGGTGCTGGGGGCGAGGGCTTTAACACCTGAATTAGGGGCGACACAATTCAGCTCACAACAGTAACCAATTAGGATAAGGTCCTAAACTGTCCCAGGACAGGACACAGAAGGGCTTCAGCAGTTAACTGTCTTGCTCCTATACTGCAGCCGCTGGGTCCCCAGTAACACTCTGTCCCCCGACAGCCCCCAAGCCCTCCCTCCAGCCCCCAGCGATTGCCTATTCCCATCTGAGCAGCTCCAGGACGCGGCAGCTGCCACTCACACAGTTCTTGTGCTTGTCCCTAAAATTAGCTGCCACTGGATGAGGTTTCCTGTGTCTTGGCTCTTTCCAGACAGAGACAGGCAGCCTAGGTTCCCCCCACCCCCCAACCTGAGACGTCTGTGACATCACTGCCATGGATGTTGTGGACAAGCAATCGTCCAACATCTTTAGGAAGTTTAATTAAATCTCCCTAGTTGAGGCCCCCTTGGGAGTGGCTGCTGGACGGTTCTGGATTTCTGCCCTTCCCCAGCTGAGGTCCATGCCGTGTGCATCACCCCCATGTGAGAGGATTCTAGCAGGAGGTCCTTACCCTGAAATGTTGGGATCCTGGCCCAGGGGGGATCCAACTCGTGCATGACGCGTGACCGGGGCAGACATACCAATGCATACCCAGGCTTGTGCTCTGGAGTTCCTAGGACAAGAGGTTTGGACACATTAATACCTGTGATGTGCTGTCTTGAAGAGTCTACACCCAAATGTCCCTGGGGTCAATTGTCCCCCTCTGGATACAGCAAGCTCAAGGTGCTCAAATACAATCACCACATTCTGCCATCTTGAACCAGGAACGTGCCTTCCAGAAGTCCACGATCATCGTTTGATGCCTCCAGAACCATGAACATTTATCAAGAGGAAAGACCACCCTGGAACACGGCTCTGAAGCTCTACTATTCTACTCTAGTTCGCAGTCAAACGTTGAGGTCCCCGGAGACAAAAGCTTTACTAACACCCTCAGCTCAGGACCATCCCACCTGCATCCGCCTCCATCTCCTGCCCTGGCTGAAGTGGGACAGAGCTGCCTAGTTCCACAGAGTTCTCAGCTTTGGGGATGGGGGCTCTCAGCCATGAATCCTTACCAGACTTCCGGCAGGAGTATCTGCTGACCTCTTTGAGTCCCAAATTTTCTCAAGCCTTTCCTGAGGAGGACATTCAGTGACCTACATACGGGACCTGCAGGAAAGGGCATCCATAGCTTCAGGGCTGCAGCTCAGTCCATGCTGAATCCTGAAATAACAGTCAGCTAAGACGACCTCATCTCAGACCGTCTGCGTCTGTTTTGGTTCCAGTGAGCAGTTACGTGAGGGGACCACGATCGGTCCTTACCACAAAGATGGCCCCCCACACATCCTCCTGCAACCAGTTTCTAAGGGCCAACTTGACTTAGGAAATCTAATTTGATGTAGGGTTCAAGTCTCACTATCAGACAGACTCTGATACACAAAACCTTCCCTGTGGAGGACATCTTTTTTTGTAATTTTTGTGTTAAAATATAGATAACATGAAATTTACCATTTTAACCATCTTTAAGGGTACAGGTCACTGACATTAAGTACATTCACGTTGTTGTGCACGTGGATCACCACGATCCACCTCCAGGACGTTTTTCATCTTCCCAAACCGAAACTCTGCCCATTACACAAAGACTCCCCATTTGCCCTTTTCCCCAGGCCCTGGCAACCACCCTTCTACTTTCTGTCTCTATGGGTTTAACTGCTCTAGGGGCCTCATATAAGTGGAATTATGGAGTATTTGCCCCGCTGTGTCCACACAATGTCCATCTTAGCACGATGTCTTCAAGGGTCATCCATGTTGTAGCATGTGTCAGAACTTCATTCCTTTTATTATTTTTAAAAATATTTATTTATTTATTTGGCTGCCCCAGGTCTTAGTTGCAGCACGTGGGATCTTGTAGTTGCATCATGTGGGATCTAGTTCCCTGACCAGGGATCAAACCCGGGCCCCCTGCATTGGGAGCGCGGAGTCTTAGCCACTGGACCACCAGGGAAGTCCCAGAACTTCATTCCTTTTAAAGGCTGGATAATGGTCTATTGTATGGAATGGAAAGTGTATGTAGCACATTTTATTTCTCCATTCACCCAATGGTGGACACTTGGGTTTTTTGGAGGACGTCCTTTTTTAAGAGTGCTACATTACAGATCAATGCCCAGATACCCTTCTTTCCATCTAGTTTTCAGGAACGTTTCTGCAATCAATAGCTTGGTATACTTCGCTTAAAACTACACAGGAGGTACTTTGCATATACTTCCGGCCCTGGACTCCACATGTGCCGAGGGACGTGTATCAGGGTTCTTAACTGCAAACCACAGAAATAGACTCCAGCTAATTTGAGTAGAAAGGGGATTTATTAAAAGCACATTTGCTAGCTCACAGAATCTCCGGGAGGACAGAAAAATCCAGGCAAAGTAAGGACGCCCAAAACAACTGCGTGATGCTAAAATCGCGCAGCGGAATTAGCTCCATCAAGACACCGCTGCATCGTTCGCTAAAGCCACAGGCGGTCCAGTTGCTGCCTCACCCCTGCAGGCGCCCAGTCCCGCTGCCCTGGGGCCCCCTAAGCACCCCCCCCCCACCAGAGAGGATCCTCGGTGTCCCTCCTTCTTCTCACCAGCAGCCAAACAAAGCCAAGACCAGAAAAATCTGGTTAACTGCGCCAAGGTCAAATGCCTCGATTCACAGGAAGGGAGCCTGGGAAAGTGAGACTCTCATGAGGTGCGGAACGCCCCCACGGTGGGCAGGGGTCCGGGTTCTGCGGGTCCAAAAAGAGAAACAAAGGTCCGGGTCAGGCTTAACGGCCTCTCCAGTCTGAACCGCATCCTCCTCACAGGGAGCAGGTGTCCTAGACTGTCCTGTGCTGCCTTAGGCCTGATGAAGTGGGGCCCCTGCCCTGAGCTCCGCACTTTAAAGGCCCCCAGTGACCCTTCCCTATCCAGTCCCACCCACCAAAGTTCACGGACCCAGTCCATGGGTCCACCTGAAGCCGGAGGTCATCCTCTGGGTACCCAGGACCCTGGAGCACCAGGGCACCAACGGCATTAACTACAATCACCATACTGTGCAACCATCACCACTATCTAGTTCCAGAATTTTTTCACCTTCCCAAACTGAAACTCTGTACCCATTAAACACTAACTCTCCATCCCTCCGTCCTCCGTCCCCTGTGACCTCTAGTCTGCTCTCTCTGAGTTTCACTGCTCTGGGCACCTCCTGTAAGTGGAGGCATACAGTATTTGTCCATGTCTGGCTGATTTCACTTACCATGATGCTTTCAAGGTCCATCGGGGTTGTACCACGTGTCAGAATGTCCTTTTCAAGGCTGAATCATATTCACGTATGGACAGACCTCATGGTGTTTATCCATGTGGCAGTCGACGGACACTTGGTTGTTCCCACCTTTTGGCTACTGTGAATAATACTGCAAACATGGGTGCAGAGTCCCTGCTTTCAATTTTGGGGGGTATATACCTAGGGGTGGGATTGCTGGATCAAATGGGAATCCCATATTTAAGTATTTGGGGAACTGCCAATTTGTTCTCCATAGCAACTGCACCATTTTACATTCCTACCAGCAAAGTACGAGACTTCCAGTTTCTCCACATCCTCACCAGCACTTGTTATTTTGTAGTTTTCTTTTTTTAATAATAGCTATCCTGGGGGCTTCCCTGGTGGCGCAGTGGTTGAGAATCCGCCTGCCAATGCAGGGGACATGGGTTCGAGCCCTGGTCGCGGAAGATCCCACATGGCGCGGAGCAACAAAGCCTGTGCGCCACAACTACTGAGCCTGAGCTCTAGAGCCTACAAACCGCTACTGAGCCCACATGCCACAACTACTGAAGCCCACGCACCTAGAGCCCGTGCTCTGCAACAAGAGAAGCCACCGCAATGAGAAGCCCGTGCACCGCAACGAAGAGTAGCCCCCGCTTGCCACAACTAGAGAAAGCTCACGTGCAGCAACAAAGACGCAATGCAGCCAAAAATTAAATAAATAAATAAATAAATAAAAGCTATCCTAGTGGGTATGGAGGGTAGCTTGTTTTATAACATTTAAATATTCAGATATAGAGGGTGTGGGCTTCCATTTGTACTCTTATCTGAGCCTCAAAATTGCTAGGGCTGGGCCTGTTCTTACCAGTATAAATTTATTAGAGAGGTGTACTAGTTTCCTGGGGCTGCCATAACAAATTACCACAACGTGGGTGACTTAAACAACAGAAATTTATTTTCTCATCGTTCTGGAGGCCAGAAGTTTGAAACCAAGGTGTCAGCAGGGCCTGCTCCCTCCTAAGGCTCTAAGGGAGGAAGCTTCCCGGCCTCTTCCAGCTTCTGGTGGCTCCCAGCACCCCTTGGCTTGCGGCAGCACCACTCCACTCGCTGCCTCTGTCTTCACGGCCTCCTTCCTTGTGTCTGTGTGTCCTTTTCTGTCTCTTATGAGGACACCCCCATGGATTTATTGTTATGCTTTAATCCAGTATAACCTCAGCTCGACTCTCAGTTACATCTGCAAAGACCTTGTTTCCAAGTAAGTTCTCATCCTGAGGTTCTGGGTGGTTGTGAATTTGGGAGGGACAGTGTTCAATCCACTCTCAGAGGTAATTCCCTTCCCACTGCTCCATTCCAGCAGCGACCGGGAGCCAGCCCATCGCGATGGTGCCACAGAGGTGAGAGGCAGCTCAGGTGGCCCCAAATTCACAGTCAAGAGCGGCCCAGACAGGCTCCGTGTGCAATGACTCAGGCAGAGGTAGAGCCACTCTGACTCAGGTACTGAGAAATACATCCGTCTTTAATTTTCTAGAACCAAGCTTAAACTCCCGTAACCACTTTGTTCTGGAAAAATCCTTAATCTTGGCACCCCAATGTTACTCATCTCTTCTAGCTTAAATTGTTTCTTTCAGGTAAGCAGGCAATTAAGATTTTCAGTTCAGTCACTTCAGAGTCCCACCCAGTCTTTCTCTCCCTTCCCCTCTGCAGAGTAGAGACAGCACTGCACGTAAGGGCAGCTTTGGGACCTCGTGGTGTCAGGGGGCTGTGTGAGCCCAGGGCCCCTGAGAGGCAAACAAGAAGGTAGGATTAAGGTACAAGGACAGTATGGGGGGAATGCCTGTGTAGAGGAAATGGGAAGGGAGCAACGGCTGGGAGAGGTGCCAGACCACAAGGCAAGTCTGACCCTGAGTGAAGGGACGGGGAGGACAGTTGGTGGACATGCCCTGACCTGCTGCAGAAGGCTCAGCAGGGCCAGTGGGGCATCCCTGAGCCCAAGCTGGCTGTCAGGGGAGTCCCACTTGCCCCAGCATCCTGCAGCTCAGCCTTGGCTGGGAGCGGCCCCAGGGAAGTGAGGCCTCGGGCGCACATGGAGGGGGCGTCCCTGCCCGGGACACAGCGCTCCCCACAGCTGTCACCTGAGCTGCTGGTCTGGGGGCCTCCGCAGCGCCCTCCTGGCCTGGCTCTGGAGCGTCTCCCTGCTGCATCCCACCTCTAGCCCCAGCGGAAATGCAAGCGCTTGTTCTCACCCTGCGCGATGAAGCAGGGGCTCATCCCAGGCTGCTACGAGACACCCAGCCCACCACGGTCACCTCCGGGTCCGTGCAGGGCGCCCAAGGGCCCCTCCAGCCAGGAGGAAGCAGCAGCGTGGGGCCACCTCTCCTGCAGGTCCCACACCCTCTGGGCTACCCTCCCCTTGGGGTCCGTGTCAAGCGTCCCCGTCTGGTGCCCCTCGCCTTCCCAGGCCCCGCGCCAGCTCTGCTAGGACTTCCTGACCAGCACTAGCCCCTGAGTGTCTGCACTCTGTCTTCAAATCGACACTCCAGGCTGTAGTCCTCCAGACCAGACCTACTGACGTTCAGCCCCGCCTTCAAGTACCCAAGAAACCTCCTCCTCCCTGTCTGAGCCATCATTTTCTAAACTGTTTTAAACTCCAGCCTGGGCAGTGATGTCCGTCCCAGGCAGGGGAAGAGAGAGTCACAGGTGACAAGCTCTTCCGAGAACAAAAATACATCAAAACTGGGGCTTCCCTGGTGGCGCAGTGGTTGAGAGTCTGCCTGCCAATGCAGGGGACACGGGTTCGAGCCCTGGTCTGGGAAGATCCCACATGCCGTGGGGCAACTGGGCCCGTGAGCCACAATTACTGAGCCTGCGCATCTGGAGCCTGTGCTCCGCAACAAGAGAGGCCACGATAGTGAGAGGCCCGCGCACCGCGATGAAGAGTGGCCCCCACTTGCCGCAACTAGAGAAAGCCCTCGCACAGAAACGAAGACCCAACACAGCCAAAAATAAAATAAATAAATTTTAAAAAATTTTAAAAAAAAAAGAAAGAACAATGTGGCCCTTTCTTTAAAAAAAAAAAAAAACACACCTCAAAACATATTTCAAAGAAAAGCATCCTTCCCTCACACTAGGGAAAAATGGAGTTTTAAATGACTCTACAAGCCCTTTGGGGTTTCTTATTTTTTGGTGCCATCAAGTGGTGATTTAGGTTTTTACAAAATGGAAGTCATCTAATGAATATTTTTATTCTTCTGTTTCCCTGCTTCTGTAGGACATTGGATTTTTATCTCTTCAACGGTTACTTTAGAGAAATTTTTCCCAAAAGACAAGGGAAGGTCCCTTTACCTTGGCAAACCCCAAATTAGTTAAATAGGCTATTTTTAAAAGTCGGTGACTGAGATATTCTGAATTTCTAAGAGGCAGCACTCAAAAGGGATTTTTAATGAAGTTCCTTCGTTTTCTGCTCAGGATAACATCCCGATATTCAGCTATCACCCACACTTCTCCTACACCCTAGCTGATGTTTGTCCTTGAACTGTTCCAAAGGTCAAGTAGAGATTGGAGTGCTGCCCCACCTTGCAAGCGTGGGCGCTCAATAAATATTTGTCGAATGGAATAAATGGATGAGTGGAGGAATAGGATGATGTGGAGATTAAACAAATAATCTCTGTAGAGCAATGTACACCTAAGTATTTAACAAGTAGTAGCTATTATTATCATTACGATTATGCGCTCAATATGAAAATTCAAAGCATCCTTGGACAACATAACATCCTTAAAAGCATTTAAAAGATCCTGAAATGACCTTATTCTTCTGAATCCCCTTATGTCGTCCTGGGTAGGGATGAATAGTAGGTCTTGTACGACAAGAGTTGGGATGAGAAAAAAA
Source organism: Balaenoptera ricei (assembly GCF_028023285.1). Taxonomy (NCBI): domain Eukaryota; kingdom Metazoa; phylum Chordata; class Mammalia; order Artiodactyla; family Balaenopteridae; genus Balaenoptera; species Balaenoptera ricei. The sequence goes on from NC_082650.1 coordinate 8,059,896, forward strand.
TGTTCTCTTCCAGAAAGTCTAGAGTATCCATCTGAATAAAGAGCATAGAAAGGATATAAATATATTATAACCTAAACAGGCCCCAAATTCAGAAATAAAAGTGGAATTTCACCCATATTTGTCCCACAGGCAGCCCAAGTTTCTCCCATGAGTCACTGTGGTGACAAGTTCTCGGTTTGGTGACATCGGTCCAGCGCAATCTCCCCTCCCATCCCCCGGGGTCCAGCGCTTCTGTCACTCAGACCTGCAGGGTGAATCTTCCTGACCAGGAATGCATAGGTAAGTAAAAGCTAAGGGATGCAGGAATGTGATCAAACCTCTAAACAAGTCGTGTGAACCTCAGCAGGAAGGATGGACCATTGGAGGCCACGACATCTAGACTGTTCAAGAGATAAACCAGGGCGGTGGGAATGGGTCCTTGTCCTAAGCGTCAGGAGACACAGTACTAGTTCTTCCGGAGTGACAAGTAGTGGGCTAAGGGGGCTGTGACAGAAATGGCTGCAGGGGGCCTCCCGACAAAGCGAGGTGCAGTGGGGATGCAAGAGATCAGCCAGCGTTTCCATCTGCCCCCCAGGAAGCAGGGTGGGGAAGAGAGAGAGAGAGTGAGCAGGCCCCGGGGGCCCCGCCTGGGGTCTTTCTGAGCAGGGGTTGGGGGGCCCATCCCGACAGAGACCAGATAGGGATGCACCTGCTTCCCAGCCCCCACACGGCAGGGGATGTATGAGGACATCGAAATAATGCACCTGCTTCCCAGCCCCCACACGGCAGGGGATGTATGAGGACATCGAAATAACTTTCTAGGCCCAGGAGGGAGCCACTCCTGCCCTGGGTTCCAAGTCAGCAAACCAGAACTTAGGTCACTTTCGTGTCCCTGTAAATGCCCTGCTTGACCAGAAACGCAGGAAATTCACCCAATTTGCCAATCCGCAAATGGCAGCCCAGCTCTGGGCTCTCCACTTATGTCCTTGTTCCTTCTCATCCCAAACAACATTAGCTCAAATTCCCAGAGGTGTGGCTTCTCCCCAGTCATTTATAGAAAGAAAAGTTTTGGCCACACACAAAGGATTTATCGTTGATAACATTTACAGAATTTCACATTCGACACACAACAAAACTCCTCGTAAGGACCGCGCAGGACCCATATGCAAGCAGGATGTGATCTGAACAAACAGAAGCCGGGACAGCAGCCCCGGGATCGCGCGGAGACAGGACGGGACTGCAGGCGGCCTTGCTGCGCTCAGGGGCGAGCTCTTCCCAGGAGAAACGCGATAAAGGCCCAGGTGGTGACTACGCCACAGACCCTGCAAGACAATGGCACGGGTCAGCGGCCTGGGTGGCGCGGGAGGCCCCGCGTGCGCCCAGCAGGCGTGAGAGCGCCGGCGCAGGCTGGCCCCTCTTCCTTCCCCACTACGTTCGCCCGGATGTTATTTCATCTCCATCCCTCTCCCGGCGCCAACATTCTCTCGAGGCTAGAATGGGACACAGAGGGCACCTTCCCTAGCGATTTACGTTGCAGGCTGAGGAGGAAGCACACTGCCTAGCAGCCCAGCTTTCTTCTTCAACGATGCGGTTTTCGACGCGTCTGGCTCCTAACGGGAAACCCAAATCCTTCAAGCTCATTAGCGGCAGCTCTGCCTTCCCAGTTGCTCAGACCAAAAACCCTGGGTTTCAACTTGACCCTGCTCCCGTCTGTCCCATCCCACCTTCACCACCCCCGACTCCCCCGCTCTGCCACCAAGCAGTCCAAGCCGCAGCCCAACGGTGTGACCAGGTGACCTGGCTTCCTGACGTCCCCCTGCCCTGTGTCCTCCAACGTCTCCACGCAGAGCCCTGCGCCACCGAACCTCCGGCGGACGACCCAGCTTCTCCCGCAGTCCTGAGCCGCGCCCTCTGCTGGTGGCAACCCGCCGGCTTCCGCAGCCTTGCCTGCTACTCCTTGTTCCCATCTAGTAGCTTTCTCACCGCCCCTCCTCACACCAGGAGCACCGCGCCCCCAAGAGGGCCCCCCTCCCGCTGCCTCCTCTGCCTGGACACCGTCCCCGCCCGCCTCGCCGTGCCTGGCTCACTCCCCACCAGCGACACCCCCCCCACAGCCTTCTATGAGGGCCCCGATCTTCTCCTTTAAAGACCAACCTCCCCCCAGGCCAGCCCTCCCGCCTCCCGACCCCTAACAGACCATGCAGGTCACTCGTTTATTACTCCCCCACTCCAGTGCGAGCTCCACGAGAACGGGGGGTTTTGTTTCATCCACAGATGAAGCCCTGGAACCTAGGACGGTGCCGAAGACAGCACATGCTAGAGCATCGTCTGCTGAGCGTTAACTGAATGACGTTTGGTCCAGCGTGCTGGTCAACGAGCCCCTCCCCCAGCACACGCCGGCTAGTGAGCTGTGCTCGACTCACACCCAGCTGGGACCACCGGCAAGTCCGAAGCGGCCTCAGTCCTGGTCACTTACTGTAACAGGCAGCTGACGTTCGGGGAGTGTCTCCAGTAGCGGTACACGGAGACCTGCAGGGTGGGGTGGCACCTGTACTCCTTCAGGATGCTCCGGGTGCTGCCGGAAGAAGGGCTCGTTCAGGCGCGCAAGCACCACACCTGCTCCGAGAGGCTGGAGGGGCCGCGGGTGGGAGAGCGGGGGGCTGAGAGCCGAGGCACCTACTCCTTAAACTTCTTGGTCAGGAGCAGGAACCGGTTCCCCGCCAGTCTCCTGACATCAAACTTGCCAAGGTTCTGAAACTCGTGGTAGACTTGCTGCTCGCTGACCCCGGGCCACCTCCTGACGGTGACGACGAGGATGGGAGGGCGGATACTGGGGTCATCTGGACCCGAAAAATTCTAGAAGACAGGGAGGAGGAGAACAGATTTTCCACAGTTCCTACTGACTACCTACCCAGCTGGAAAATCCTGAGAGAGAAACTAGGACAGGCCCTGTGTGCAGTGGGGAGGGGGAGGGGGAGGGAGAGGAGAGGAGAGGAGGAAGGAATGAGCGAGCTCACCTCGGTTCAGGAGGGAAAACACAGGAGACAGTAACAGGCTTAGTGGGGCGTGCGGGCCCTCTCTGGCCGCGTTTGGTGGCCGTCAGAAGCCCCTGATAGACCCCAGAGCCCCAAGCTGCCTCCAGCCTCCGAATGGGGGGAGCGAAATGAAGTCTACTCACGATCGTGGGGACCCCGGCTCGGATAAGATTCACCTGGTTCACGTGGGGAGCCAGCACGTTGAGGTACAGCGGGAAGGAGGGCTCGGGGATGGGAAGAGCCCTACGAGGACAGAAAGCCCCAAAGCCTTCAGGCCCACGGGGGGCTGTCCCACGTCCTCGGCCGCAGCTACGGCGCTGGTGACAACAGGCGAGGCGCTGCCCGAGACGCCCCTCCCTCCTCCCCTCACAGGTTCTGGGACTTCTGTTGGGGGGCCTCTCCCAAACGACCCATGAGCTCTCACCACGGCGTGAGCCAAGGTAGAACTTCCAGGGGTCACCACCTGTTGGTGGCCGTCTGGTAAAGGTCCCTAGGCTCACAAACATCAGCCCCAGGCTCAGAGGATGACCGAGGGCCCTGTTCAGAGGAAGGTCCACTCCATCGCCCCTCGACGAGACTCCCAACGGCCGTCCCTCGCCCCACAGCCTTGTCCGGCCTCAGCCTCGCCTCCACCCAGACACCACCACCCACCTGAGCACAGGCCCGCGAGAAAGCACAGCCCTCGGCACCAGGAAGGCCTGGCTGCTACGGAGCTTCTCTAAACCTAGGAGGGTTTCTAGGTTTTGAGGATTAAAAGAAATTGGGGCTTCCCTGGTGGCACAGTGGTTAAGAATCCGCCTGCCAATGCAGGGGACACGGGTTCGAGACCCGGCCCGGGAAGATCCCACGTGCCGCGGAGCAACTAAGCCCGTGCACCACAGCTACTGAGCCTGCGCTCTAGAGCCCGCAAGCCCCAACTGCTGAGTCTGTGTGCCACAACTACTGAAGCCCGCAAGCCTAGAGCCCGCGGGCCACAACTACAGAGCCCGTGGGCCACAACTACTGAAGCCCGCGAGCCTAGAGCCCGTGCTCTGCCACAAGAGAAGCCACCGCAATGAGAAGCCTGTGCACCGCAATGAAGAGCAGCCCCCGCTCGCTGCAACTAGAGAAAGCCCGCGAGCAGCAACAAAGACCCAATGCAGCCAAAAATAAATAAATAAATAAATAAATAAATTTAAAAATTTTTTTAAATTTAAAAAATTAAAAAATAAATAAATTAAGGACACAAGGTCCAGGTACCAAGGCACCAATAAGCTCCAGTACTCTTAGCTGCCCTCACAGTCAGAGCACAGGGAAGAAGGAGACGGGGGCGGGGGTTTCTTACTGAAGCTATAAGCCTCACATCAATGTGTCACAGGGTATTTCTATGTATAATACCCTTTACCAAAACAGACAAATTAGGCAGTACCCACATTAACAGGGTACAGCCTGAAAATGTTTAAGTCAGTCCCAAACAACACAGTTTTGATCAGCTCCTTCCCCTGGCCTGCTAAATCCTACTTTTTTTTTGTTTTTTAAAAATACCCTCTTGAATTTATGGCACGAGGTGTCTCATGTTGCGTTTTTTTTGTTTGTTTCTGTTACTTTATTTCCGCCGTGCTGCGCAGCACGTGGGATCTTAGTTCCCCAACCAGGGATCGAACCCGCGCCCCCTGCATTGGAAGCACAGAGTCTCAACCACTGGACCACCAGCGAAGTCCCTAAATCCGACTTAACACGTGTACGCAGCAAGGATGGCGCCACAGAACGCACAGTCCACGTGAGGGGCTGGTGCCTACGAGGCCAGCACTGCAGGCATCCAGGATGACGACGCCCCGAGAAAATGCACTTCAGATTCCAATTTGAGGTTTTAAGAACCCTCCCCCTGTGCGCCTTACTCCAAGTCACTGCCCTTCTCCCCAGCCTGACTGTGTGAACCCCGAGGATGGATCATGTGTTGGCCTATATGCTTTGCCCTCCTACCTCACCGCGGTTTACACGATATGAGGAAACGGGAGGGCAACAGACGAAGCAAGCACACGGCCCCGGGAGCACTGGGGCGGGTGCGGAGCCCAAGCCTGACCCACTGCCTCGGCGTCCTGACCGTGACTTTTCCCAAGGCCGACACAAGAGGCGGTGGGGCCGGGACCAGCCCCAGGGCGGGGAGGAAGGCTGGGAAAGGCCGCCTATGGAGGAGGGCTGCTTCCATAAATGTGTCATTTACACAATGACACTTGCATCCTCCTTCTTTGGGAGAGTGTGGGAGCCCCGAGGTGTTGGTTTACAGTGAGGGCTCAACAAATCCTGACCACTGATGAGATCACAGGATGAAGGGAACACTCACCCGTGCACTCTCCACAGGAGCAAGTGGGCCACTTTCAAAAGAACTGGAAAAAAAGAAGCTAGAAATGTGACAGACATCAAGGCACAACCTGATCACCTTATCAAAATATGCAAACTCAGGCCTTATTTCCACATGTGCCACCCACCTGGAAGTAAACGGGGTGGGGGGGGGGTGGGCCCAGGGATGGTGGGGAATGATTGAAAACAAGACAGGGGTCTCCCCTTAAAAGGGCAGCAACTCTCACCTGATCCGCACAGGAAGGCATCGTACGCTGCTTCATGGGGACACTTGGTCTCAACTGAAGTGTTTTTCCAGAAGCAGGAGAGACAGTCAAGCAGCGATTAGAACACAGCCCGGGAAAGGACTCTCCCCCAACCCCGCCCCGGTTCCACACCCACGTCGGCTGCGCACACACAGCCAGCTAACGGTTGTTCCTGCAGAGACCACGCACCCTTCTCTCAGCCATACCCCACTGTGACCTAGGACCTCCCCACGGCAGCAAGAGCGCCCACGGGAGGCGGAAGCACAGGGCTTCCGGACAGACGGATGCCCCCGGGACCTCCGACGCCGTCTGGCATGGTTCCTTTCGATCGGGCGGTTATAACATGGACACGGCGCGGGAAAAGCGCCACCCGGCCCTCCCACACCTGCCACGTGGAGACCCGGCTTGAGCTCCAGCACCTCAAAGCCGTGCCAACCTCGGAGGAGCACGCCTCAGGCGGACATACGTACCGTATTTTTCACATCTACTCGCATGAATAATCACTGGCCCAGAATTCTTGGTGGGATTCAAGTCGCTATTAGAGAAGAAAAACAGATTAAAAATGTTCACTGACAACAATCCTTTCTGTTCTCCCCTCATCCTCTTAACAAATAAAAATGTCCTCAGTACTGGGACTCCTTGAAAATCACAACAAAACACAGCTCTAATATAAAATAAAACAAACAAACAAAACAAAACACCGATCCAGGCATGGGCAGACAGGTCTTGGTAACCAGGCGACGGGACAGATGAAAGAACAGCAGAGCCAGAGGCTCCAACTGGGTCATTCTGAGCATTTACCAGACGCGGGACCCCAGCCTGGGCATCAGGATAAACCCTATGTTGGCTCTGCCCCCGGGAGCTTGCTGTCCAGCGTGTCCTAGAAATGTGACGCCCGAGGCGTGAGCAGTGCACGTCTGGCTATCGAGGGACAGGCCTTCGGGAGGGAAGGCTTCCTGAAGTCGGTGGTCCTACAGGAGAGTCCTGAACCCCCGTGACTCACCTGGTTGAGGAAATGGGGCAGCGCCAGGCACTTCAAGCCAAGAGAAGAACAGGCAGAGACAGCGAGGGAAAGGGCGAAGCCCGCAGTGAAGGGCAGGGGCCAGGAAAGAGCTCGAACGTTATCGGGGGGCTTCAGGAACCACAGGAAGACTCTGACCAGAAAAATGGTCAAGTTCACATTTTAAAAGATCACTCAAGTGGCAGCATGGCAGATAAAGTAGGTCAGGCCACCAAGCTAACCGGGGAGGGGCTGCTACCACCACTGGAATAAGAAATAAAGGCCTCAGGGAAGGCAATGATCCTGGGGGTGCGGAAAAAGGAACCGGTTTCCAGGACATTTAGGGAGTAAAACCAACAGGCCTTGACTAGAAGACACCGGTGGCCCAGCTCTGGGTCCCCTTCCAGGTCTCAGCTCTGGCACGTGGGTGAACGGGGCTGGCATTCGACAGGGAAACCTTCCCTTCATCTGTTTTCCAACAGAATCTATCGGAACCTCTCTATACGCCTCACATCCCTGAAGCCTAATTTCCTCATCTGCTCCTAAGCCGCAAGGCAGCCATCGTTCTGGGGGCCTGCCGGCCACCACCCCAGCGGCTGACGTTTCCCAAGTGCGGACCAAGCGCAGGGCACGGCTCGAAGCCCCTCCCACGTGTGAGCCGGTGGAATCCTCACGGCCAGCCTGGGAGCTACGCGCAGTGCTTTCCTCATTTCGGATGGGAGAACCGAGGCTTACAGAGGTCAAGTCGCACTCTCAAGGTGACTCACAAAGCTAGTGAGAGGCAAAGCTGGGATTTACACCCAGCAAGTCTCGATGCGGAGCCTGCGTACTGAAAACAAGACTCTCTCTCACACCTGCACACGAGCCATCGGCACAGCGCCTGGCGCCGTCAGGATGTGACAGAAGTTGCTCCAGACACGGGAGCGGCTTTGATGGACAGAGGCGAGGGCCGAGCAGAAGGTGTCTGCGGCCACGTGGTGCAGGAACAACCAGAAGACGGCCAGGACGCGAGGAGTCTGGAGCCGCGGCGGCACAGACGTGGTGGTCGCCGAGGCTGGGGGCGGGTGGATTCGGTCACCCAGGGGCACGGTAACGAGGACGAAGAGGGCAGTGGGGACCCTGGAAAGATGTAAGGGACGTGTGGAAGAACGAGAGCCCGCAAGGAAGAGATTAAAACACTCACCAGAAAATAAGAGAAAGCCGGGAGAGGGCGCAACAGCAGGGAAGGGGGGCGAGGGGCCCAGGGTGTCAGACGCCAGAGAGAAGTTAACACTGAGCACGACCGCCTGCCGCGCCCTGTTCCAAACGCCTGTGTGCATCTTCCCATCAGCTGGGCCCCGACACCCAGATCGGGTTCCGTGGAGGGGAGGCAACCTGACCTCAGTGGGCCCAGGAGAAGGCGAGGCCTCTGAAGAGGCTTGTTGTAAAGAGAGGACAAGGACAGAGGTGGCAGGAGGGGAGACCGAGGGGAGTTTCATGTTTTCTGAGTTAGAAGAAAAATGCTGATGCAGAGGGAGAGGCTGAGGACACGGCCGGGGTCAGGGGGGCGCGAAGGGCAGGGAGGCTGCTGAGCGGAGGGAAGGTGCAGGGCCGGGAGGACGGACAGGCCGCGGGAGGGCAGCCCTCCGTGCCTTGGCCCCGTACACGGTAGGCGTTCCTGCGTGCGGGCTGACGGGAGAGACAGTGGCGAAGACGACAGCACTGCACACGTGTCTGCAGTAGGCTGAGAGACTCCCGCCTCTGGCCTCTTGTTTCCTTCTTAGAAATGAGGACCAGGAGGGCTGTCTGAGAAAGGAAGAGATGAAGCATAAGGGGCCAGAGGAGACGAGCACGTCGGAAATAACTGATGCCACGAGTAGAAAAGAGCATCTATTGGAGAGTCAAGAGGCCAGTGAGGCTCCGGCCAGGCATCTGCAGGGGCCCCCGTGCCGGTGGCTGGAGGACAGTGAGCTGCAGAGACACAGCTTCTTTTCAAAAAGGTCTGACCTTCAACTGCCGCCGACGCCACCCTCTCCCCGCTCTGGTTTGCTGTCCCCCAAGTTGGGGACAAAGGAGCGGGCAGAGCAGCCCCCCGTCCACTCCAGCCCTTCCAGGCAACACGCTCCCGCCAGCACATGCCCGCAGCGTGGCTGGGACATGAGGGAAGACAGGGTCGCTGCTCCTGTAGGAAGGGCAGGAACTCACCAGGTACTAGGACCGTTCACTCACCCCAGTGTTTAATGTGCACCTACTATGCCTCGCACTGCTGTAGCCTGAGAGAGACATCAGGGTCCAAAAGAAGAACAAAATCTGTTCCCATGGAGCTTATCACTCCAATAATCAAACAGATCACAGGAAAAATAAAACCCTGGCCAACAGAAAACACCAGATAAGTAAACAGCTGTAGGTATTTTACCAGGCCCCTTCCCCTCCAGAAGGGGGTTTCACAAGCTCAGCACCAGTAACATTTGGGGCTGGAGAATTCTTTGGGTTGGGGGCTGTCCTGTGCATGCTGGCCTCTACTCACTAGGTACCAGTAGCACCCCTGATCTCTAACGACCAAAAACATCTCACTGTTGCCAAATGCGTCCTGGGGAGCAAAATCGCCCCAAGTGAGAACCCCTGATCTATAAGCAGCTCCGAAAAACAGCTTCCTTACCTGTTTAGGCATTCATAAACTTCTGAAAGATTTGAAGCCCTTGGGAAATTCAGTTCCTATAATATGGAAAACAAATTTGGGAGAATAAGACATTTGTGGTTATGTTTATTATCTGCTTCAGGTATTACCAAATGACCATTAAAATGACCTGGAAAATGCAAACTCCTATAAACCCCTCTCTCTTCACACACACCTATCTTTATTCCTTAATTCGGATGTCAGGGTGCCTAGTGTCCTTGGGTTTCCTATAAGGGACCCGGCAACCCAGCCTAAGAAAACTGCCACAAACACAACACAGCAACTTCCTTCAAAGACAGTGTTTTAGGGGTTTGAGGAACACAGGACTCCAAGGCACAAGACCGTGGCCAAGGACACACTATGCAGGGCACTAGGTACTCTAAGGGACTGCCAGGTCACCAAGGCCTAGAGTTCACCTCCTCTCGTGTGCAGAGGAGACTGGTTTGCACTAGTTGCCTCAGATCAGCCCCCCGCGTCCTTCCCGCTTCGCCCTAGGACTCCGTTCCGTGGCGATGGGCAGCGTCACAGAACACCGTCAGAGCTAGAAATACGTGAGGTACGAGCAATACGTGTGTCTCTGGGCAAAGATGTACCACGTAACCCAGTGCCGTTTTTGTGGTTTCCTTACTGAACAGTTAATTCTGATCAGCTTAAAGCTTTATTTACAACACTGATCTGGTTCCCCTTTCTTGGTTCCTCAGTTTTAACTTCTAAACCAGCTGGGTGCTTCCCTTCTCCCCACAACCTCAGCTGCAGAACAGAAGTCACCTGGCAGCTGTAGAAATGCCACTCCCGGCCCCTCCACACCAGAGGAGCTGAAGGTGGGGTCTGGGTGTCAGTATTTACCCTCCCAGGTGATTCTAATGTGTCTGCGTTGAAATCCCACGGCCCTAATGCTCAGTAAAGATAAAATTTTTCAAGTGGGATCCCTGCCCCCAACCCTGACGCTCTTTAAGCACGTTGCAAACACTCACTGTGTATACACCAAGCTCTAGAGCAAGTTGTTCTGCTGTGCCATCTAAATAAGCCCATGAACTACACACCATAAGTCAAAACATGAGAACTTGAATGAAGGAAAGAAAAAAAAAAATCACACATAAGCTAGTATCACTCAGAGGTGGTAGAATAAAAAAAGAAAACCAATACTGGTTGTAAAATACGAGAAAAGGGTTCAAGGAACAATTTTTGAAAAGAACGAGAAAGCTAAGTGTCAGTGGAACAAACGAAGCATTCCTTTCCCCAGAGCAGTTTAACTTATTACCTTCCAGATATCCTTTGTCACATTTTTGGTATCAATGAGAACAGGAAATAGGTTGTGGATATTCAGCTTAAATTCATCATAGCTTTCTGAAGGGAAAGACCCAGATAGTCAGAAGTGAGTTCATTGGTAAAAATGGGAAGAAATTCTCCAATCTAGCTTGTCACCAACACTGGCTAATAAAGCAAATAAAACAAAATAGGAATTGAAAACATCCTTACTCCTAATCCTCAAGGATTTCTGAATCTCAAACCAACCTGACATCACCATTTGTAACAGCAAAAGCTAAACTGTTTTCCTAAATTCAGGCCAACATTAGTTAATGCAATTTGCAAAGCTCTAGCCAATGGAAAAGGGAGAAAGAGGTATTACTGGAAAGACAGATATGATGTCTGTAAATAACTGTTCAAAGAAGAATCCAGTAAGTTAAAAATTGTAAGTGCCTTGATTAAAATTACCTATTAATTCACGTATTTATCAAAATTATACCTGCATATAGTTGTCTGCAAAACAAACAAACCCAAACCCCTCTGCTAGCCCTCTTCTCACTACCCTCCCATTTCCTATTCCCCAAAGGCAACGACCTTCAATTTTTTCTTTGGGTGTTTATTCCCACGTCTCTAAATAACACGCTTATGCTGCTCGGTGATTTCCCGGTTTGGGGCACTCACTAACTGTTGACTCCCACGAGGTAAGAAAATAATCACCCATTCTACCTCGTACCCCTCACCATTGCCAGCACCTGTGCATTATTAACCAAGGGGCCAGGTGGTCTCCTCCAATGACTTCCTTTCTGGCACAGCTTTTGTTCCAGGAATTTTTTTGTTTGGTTGTTTGCTTAGTTTTTTGGTGAGTGATTATTTTACCCTTAATTCTCCCCCAGTTCTCTCAAGATGCTCAAACTGAGGTGTCTTTTTTATCAATTCATTTCCTAGAGAACTCTCTCCCAGAACCTTCTCACCCCTTTCAATCTACACTAGTGTTTTCTGTACATCGTTAGTTCATTTAATCCCCTAACAACTCTGATATCAATACTGTTGATACCATTTCCCCCATTTTACAGACATGGAAACAGAACAGGCACGTTAAAGTAACTTGCTTGAGATTGCACATAACAAGGGTGGGATAAGGCCTCAACATGACGTCTGAATGCACGCTTTTAACTGCTATGTCACATTTCTGTGTGTCCAATGGCATCAGTCATGGAAAAGACTGGGACAGGCATAAGACAGTACCACGTGGCCATTAAATGATTTTAGGTTAATGACATAAATAAATGCTTTTGGCAAGTGAAAAAAAGCCAGAGTCAAAATCATATATGCAGTGTGGTCAAATATGTAAAAAGCCACAACAGAGGGAAAAGCAAAAAGTGTCAGGATTATAGCTGTGATTACACGTCCCCTGCACGTCTCTGATTTTGCTAAGTCTCATGCAATGAGACTGAACAACTTCCGTAACAGGGGGGGAAGAGTATCAATTCAAATGTAAGTTTTTCTCCCGGAGAAAGTCCCCCAGCTCCAGGAAAATGGTAACAGGCACAGATGTACCCGACCTCTCCGGAAACCTGTGAGGCCCTGGGGATGGCTGTGTGTATAGGGGCTCCCTCAGGGGCACGATTCTGGGCCAATCCCCTTGCCAGATGGCAAGCTAAGATCACAGGAAGGAGAAGGATGGTCTGTCCCTACCTGGGAGAGGTCTGAAGAACTTCTCATGGAGATGCAGCAGATCCATCATCATATTATGTCCCACTAAGGGCTACTTGGAGGAAATCGACAGGTGAGAGAAATGAAATTTTAAAAATAAAACAGACGCCACAGACTAACTGCTGTCTCCGGCAGAGGGTGTAGCTTTAGAACCCACTGCATTCTGACCACATGGTAATGCCATCCCCACTTGCATTCCACTCCCATGAAAGGCAGCCTGACTGCTTAAATGCCAGAAAAGCAAAGCAGCGAGTCAGAGGGACTCGAGGCCCGGGCCCCGCAATGGGAATCTAAGCTGTGAAGCAGACATGTGCAGTCCCCAAGTAGTTTTAGGTCAATTAGTATTGAAATGCCCATGTGTCTGAAAGGAGCAAAGAACTAGTAATATTTCATAGGGACAGTCTTTCCCCAAATTAATCTGTCATGATTTTGTGAAAGCAAGGTTAGATCCATAAAGCCAGTTAACAAAAAGGAAATCACGTATCTTAAGGAATCTTAGTTTACTGTCGAAGGACCCATTAGTACCTACAGCCAAAAATACAAAAGACTGCTAAAGACCAAGGAAAGAGATATTTTTTCCCTACCTTCTGGGCTTTCACCAGCATCTGGAAAAACACCGAAAAACCCCTCGCAGAGAGAAGAATCTTCTCCTTCCAACAGCTCTCTTGATCGCAAGAGGTGTTCTCAAGATACCAGCGATGCTGTTTACTCACTTTCTTCACTGTCACCTGCAAGGAGAAGTAGAGACAAGGTCCCTGTATCCTGGGTTCCTGGGAATGGGGCCAAAAAAGTGGTCCTTCATCTCAAAAGGGAGGAGAGGGAGGGGTGGAGAAGAAGCCTTTCACAGAGGCCAGATTCGGCCAAATGAGAGAGAAATGATAGAGCCACCGAGGCTGCCCCCCTCCAGGTGGGAACTCACCCCCTCGTCTCTCATCACCGTCCAGATGTCAGGGAGGGCCTTCCTCAGCACAAGCTGGACCTCGAAGGCTTGGAAGCCTGCAGCAAGGAAACAAGCTTGCAGAGAACCACTGCAGACCCTGGAACAGCAGTCCACCTTCCCCTCAAGAGAAGCCCGAGAGGAAAAGCGGCTGAGAGATGGATGGATCAAGTGGAAAGAAAGCTCTTAGGTATACCCAAGCCCACAAGGCCAAGCAACAGAGATGGCACGGCATGATCTAGGGCAGCTTTCTTGAAGTTTCTGATCTCGGGGCCACTCTTAAATTGAGGACCCCAAAGAGTCTTTGTGTGTGTGGGGGGGTACAGGTCTTGATATTCATCATGTTAGAAATTAAAACTATATGTGAAATTCAAAATTGCCAAGTTTAAAAAATAATAAACCCATTACACTTTTGCCCATGATTTTGTAACATCCTGCGGTGGTTATTTGGAGAACACTGGTTTCCTGAGTTATACACATCGTCCAAATGTTCACATATCATACAATACCATCAAAAGACACTTGTACATATGGCCACTGATCTCATTAGAAAGGTCTCATAAAGCTGTCAAGCTCACGGTGACAGATGCAAGTTTTCCAAAATTCCAGTCTTTTATTGAAAGCTCAAATTTCATCTCTAGCAAATACTGTGAGTTAGTCTCCCTGAAGACAAGGCTTACTTTTTTCACTTGAGGAAGTGATTGAAAATACCCACATTGAAATAAACAGTCAGTCCCTTCAAGTAAAAATTATATTCCTTAGGGGAATTCCCTGGCGGTTCAGTGGTTAGGACTCGGCGTTTGCACTGCCGAGGGAGGGCCCGGGGTTCAATCCCTGGTCGGGGAACTAAGATCCCACAAGCCATGCAGCATGGCCCAAAAAAAAAAAAAAAAAAAAAAATGTGTGTGTGTGTATATATAAATATATATATATATGGCTTTAAATAAATAAGTAAATAAAAGGGAGCTAATTCAGCTCTCAACACAAAAACCTGCACAAGTGCTTTTGCTCCAGACAACCGCTGTACTTCGGTAAGCAGCAGCAATGTTTCATGAACATTTATTTTTTCTGTACTTATTTTGATACACGGAATATTTTAAAAGATGAGCAATCAAATGTTGAGATTTAATAAAATTAAGAATTATTATTTCACTACAAAGAATTATTATTTCACTAAATTCCAAGTAAAACTGGAATTTTTTAAAACTGGAAGCAGTAACAAAGAATACGACTACCAGCGCGGTCGGACGCGCCTCCCTTCACGTGTGCTGAGGTGCCGGCCGCTTTACCCACCGCTGCTGCAGGGCCGTCAGCGCAAATGGCACAAGGATAAGGGCATGTGACAGCCGAGTGATATTCTGACAAGAGTTTTGACCTTGTGAACCCCTTGGAAAGGGTCTCAGAGACCCCTGGGGTCCACCGACCAGGGCTGAGAACCGCTAATCTAGGGCAGGCTCATCGTGATCCCACATTGTACCATTGGGGGAAAATTCAGAGAAATTCAGGGATTGACAACAGTAAAGCAAGAGTCCATAGGGCACCAAGGATTGGGATGAGAAGGATGGCTCTGAATGGAACTTTACTCCCTCAACCTTAAAATTCAGGATCGGTTGAAAACCCTTCAACCTCCGAATTGAGGTCGGGGCTCTATCTAACCACAAGGACCATGTGCCTGCTGAGCTGCCGCCCAGGACCCACCGGGGGAGAAGGGACGCTCCCCCGTCCTCCAGCACGTGACAGCGGCCGGTTCCACAGCTCCCAGGCCGGGAAGCCACCCCCTGCCTACCGGTGACACCAGGGAGGGCCATCCAGTCGCCTTCCTCTGCCAGGTCCAGCCAGCGCGTCACCTTGTCAATCACCGCCTTGATTTGGTCTTTATCCAGAGAACTGAAAACGGGCACAGTGAAGTGGGGATGCTGGGGAAGACCACAGAACCGTGAGACAACGCCAACGTGGGAGAGGCTTCTGAAGGCTCCCGTTTTAACACCGTGATCTCGGCAAGAAAATGGACCCCCAAAAGACCATTTCTTTTCCGAGTCGTGTTTTGCAACAGGAAGCCAATCGCTTGGCCTCTACCCTCCGGTCTGCCCTCAGGAGCCCTTCCGTCCCTCCCTCGGACGGGCCTACGGGCGGGAGGGCACCGGGATGGAGCCAGCACTGAGCGACACTATCAGGCCTGTCTTCTCAATTCTGCTCTCAGAGGTGAAAAAGCACCATCTGGTGAAGCACGGAAAAGACAGGAACTTTGGTAAGTACATCTTCTCCTGCGTTAGGCATAGAAGAACACGATGTTATGTTGAGAAAAGGAAAGACTTTTCTCCAACACTTGAAAATAACAGAAGATTAAAAATTCAAGCTGTTTTTCCCTTCCAAAAAGTATTTTTATATAAAACCACAAACGGAGATTAAAAAAAAAAAATTCCCACATTACATAATTATCTGGACCAGATAATCATAACATTCCAGAACTAAAAGCTGTCTAATTTAACCCCTTCTTGATACAGGCAAAGAGTCTCAAGCTCAAAGGGCTTAGAGGACTGGTTCAAAACCACACAACTAGCGGACAGCAGGCCCTGTGTGGGCCCGGGGGACCTGCTCCTTCCAGCACACAGCACGGCTGTGCAGGCCTGGCCCCAGCTCTCCAGCACGGCTGGGTTTCAAGTACAACAACAGGTACTGGAGGCCAGAGAAAAAAGGCAGAGATCCTGCCCTGGGGAACACAGCCGCGTCAAGCACGTGGGGCAACACGCCCAAGCCAAGGCATGGGACTACCTGGTCAAGGCTACCTGTGATTTACCTTGAAAAATCCCTAAGATCACGTGGGAGGCCAACACAACATCTCACAGGGAGGCCAACGGAGCCATTTTCCCCTCTAGCGCTGGAATGGAGTTCCTGCCTCTTTGAGTACCAAATTCACAGTCAGTTCCTTCTCCCCTTCATTGTTAAACACTAAAATCACACGCTACACAGTGAGAGGTTTCTTATCTCAGGCCTAAGAACGGCATCACCAGCACTTCGGGCTGAGCGCAGGTCGAGGAAGCCACGCCGGCTAAAGGTGATGGTGTGAGGTCACCCTGCCCTGGAGACGGCACGTCTACGCACAGGAAAGCCAGAAACACACCAGCAGCAAAGAAACCCGCAAAGCACCCGGAGAAGCAGGCTTTACCTGCGAACTCTCCAGTTCCCAGTCAGGATGCTGTGTTTAATTTTCTTCTCCTGTTCTTCGTTCATATACGGGATTCCGTTTTTGAGAAACTAAAGATAGGAACAGACAAAGAAACTAGTCAGCGGCACCCTCTGTGCAGGCAGCAGAGTGGAAAGAAACCTTCCTTGTCCGCTTTTCGAGGACAAGTCAGAAAGGGGACAGGAAATGGATTCAGACCAGGTGGGCTAGATAGCCTTTCAACCCTTCCCGGTCCCCTCCTCCGATGCTGTACCTTGTTATAATCGAAGCCATACTGATTCAAAAACTGAACACTAGAAGCCTGGAAAGAGAACTCTGAATCCAAAATCCCAAACGTTGTAGGGAAGAGAAAGAAGTTACACGAATGGGCTACATACCTAGAAAAAAAATACACATAATGAGAAAAAGACGAAAACCAGTTTTAGAACTCTGGCTCACACAGCAGGCTTCAGAGTGGGCTCTTCCCTCCACTTGAGAAGTACCGTTGACCCCTGAACAACACGGGGGTTAGGGGCGCCAACCATTCATGCAGTCAAAACCCACGTATAATTTACAGTCTGCCCTGTGTCTACACATGGGTACCATCATTTTAGTGAAAAAAATCTGAGTATAAGTGGACCCATGCAGCTCAAACCCTGTGTTGTTCAAGGGTCCACTGTATTTGAATGTCAGCTATATTTCAAGCACTGTTACTGGCACGGGGGCGGCCAATGAAAAAAGGCAGAGATCCTGCCCTTGGGGAACAAAGTCTGACGCCCTATTTGAGACAGTGGGGCTGCCATTCAGCATCCTTTCTGACTGCTGGTGCCTGGGAGGTACATCACCCTCATTATAACGCTGTTAATTGCAATCCTGAAGGCACACACAGGAGACAAGGAAACGGGAAAGGAGCACCAAAGGTACAGGGGTGTTGGGAAAGGCCCCCAGAGATGGTGCTGCTTTGAGAGACTTGAAGGAACAGCCGGCATCGGCAGGGGAGGAGGGGTGGAGGACACAGAAGCAGGAGAGTCTACAGAGCACCCGGGGCCAAAGTGCTTCAGAGCCTGACGCAGAATTTGAAGGGGGAGCAGGTGGAGAAGATAAATGGGCAAGAGCCATGCGTTTTGCCAAAGGTCTTTATACATACTTGTTTGACTCGCCTTCAATACTGGAAAACACAGACAATCCTAGAAGAATGATGGTAAAGGGAATGAATACCAAAAGAAAAGCTACCAGAACTACAGAAAAACTTCTGAACAGTACTTTGCACCCAAAGTTATTGTACAAGCTTTAGGATAAGTTCTAAAAAAGAAAGAAATGAAGAAAAGAGTCAAAACATGAGAACTGTCAAATTGTAATTCACACGGAAATTACTGAAATATAATTGTGAATGGTTGTTCAAAGACAGAATATTAAATTGACACTTTTATGGCTTTAAAACTAGTAAGAGGAAACACTAAGGAAAAAAAAAAGAGAAAAAAGGGATAATAAAAGAAAAAAAAGAGGAAACACTAAAATCTATGAAGATTTATACATTTAATTGCTTTAAAATGTCTGTACTGCTAAAAAGACCACAAAGTGAAAAAGACTTCGAAGTAGGGGGAAAACAATACAAACGCATCTAAGTGCTGTTTCCCTTACTTTCAAAGAGGTCTCATAATTAAGAAAAACAATCACAATAGAAAAATAGCAAAGGACAAGGACACAGAGCAAAACACACACACACACGGGTGTTCACCATCATTCACAGGAAAAGAATCAGTAAAATGTCTCATGACCTGTTTTGTAAATAAAGTTTTATTGAAATACAGCTATGCTCATTCATTTGTGTATTAACTACAGCTGATTTCTCATTAACAAGGGCAGCACTGAGTAGTTGTAACAGAGACAGTATGGCCTGCAAAACCTAAAATACTTAGTTTAGCCCTTTACAGAAAAAGTTTGTTGATCCTGTATTAAAAATGTAAATCAGGACAATAATTTTAGATCATTTTTCCTCTACCAGGTGGGCAAAAAACTAAGACTGGTAATACCCAGTGTGAGTGAGGGAAACAGACACATTCCCTGTTAGTGTAAGTCTCTGTAAACTTCTCAGATGGTTGGTAGGAAGAGCAATAGTTTGACAACAAATCAATACTTTAATGCACATACTCCACTGCTACAAGTATACCAAACGCATACATTCACAAATGCACAGTAATATATAAACACCAAAACAGTCAATGCAACGCTGTTTCATCACATACAAATGGTAATCAAAGTACTCATTAAGAGAGGGGGCCAACAGATACATTCAGTCTGGAGTGCTATGCAACTGTTAAAAACGAACAGGAAATCTGTATAAGCTGATATAGAAAGATCTCTAAACCCCAGTAGTGGGGAAGAAAAAAAAAGATGCAGAACAACAGGTTTATAGTATGATCTTGTAAATGATTTTTGTTTAAAGAAAACATACAAATTTTTCCCTGAAAGATGGTACAAGTTCCTTAATGTTGATTTAGGCATGGAGATCACGTTTCTGCTTATTCTGAAGTGTTAGGTCTCGCAGGCATGACACGGCCAAAAACCAAATGAGCATGCAAAACGATAGCCAGTGTCTCACAAAGGCGCCAAAGCTGTTTTACCAGTAGGAAACACAAAGACAATTTAAAAAAAGAAAAAAAGTCTCTATTTCAGTAACTTATAAGAAACAGCTGAAGATTAAACTCACCAATCTGACAGATGGTGAACTGCTGAACACTCTGACGGGTCTTTAGATACCACTCCGATGGCAAGTCAAACAGACTGTGAAAAAACAGACATCTCAGTGCAGAGGCAGGCAGATGGCATCAAGGCAGCACAGCCTCCATGCCGGATCAGCACCTCTCAACCACGGGCAGCCCCTTCCTTGTTACAACCAGGGAACCAGCATTTCGTGGACAAGGGCCAGGTCCCCAAACCCCACACAAAATGTTGTCCTGCCCACCCAATGCCAACAGGGTGCCCGTCGAGAAACAATGCCGGCCGGCCAGGGTGTCACCCAGAAGGGCGCGGCAGAGAACCTCTCCAGTTCAGCTCTAAGGCAGTTTTAGCTTTACCTGATCTGCTGGGGCCCGGACAGGTTAGAACGAAGGCCGGTGAACTCTATGTCTAGACCTGCAGGGGAGGCAAGAAAGACAAGAGTCCCCAGGCGCAGGCCATCGCAAGGCTCTTGCTGCTGTAAACGCTGCAGGCGGCAAAAGTTCTGGCTCACCTTCTTGGTGCTCAAGAGGCCAGGTGAGGTCAAGAAGGGAGAACAGAGGGAGCCAACGCAAGGACAAGCCAGGCCACCCCGTTCCACCTGGGCCACCCTGGGGCCGAGGCTGTAACTGCTGCCTAACATCCCAACCCCCAGGCCCGAGAAGGAACACCCCCTGTCCTTCCGAGGGGCCCTGTTTGAGCCCCCTGCAGCCTAGCAACCACCCGGCCGGGCCTCACCTCTCCGCCCTGTCCCGCCCGAGCCACACCCTCCCGCCGGCCAGGGGGCTGCGGCGACGAGGCCCGGAATCCCGGCGCCTTACCCACGAAGTCCGCGCCCAGGACGAGCTCCTGCAACAGAGGGAGGCTCTGCTCGAACTCATCGGCGCCCACGTCCATGGCCACGCAGCTCGGCCGAGGGCGCCCAGCGCGGCCACGTGCTGCCACGCGCTTCCGCCGCGCCGCCGCCTTAAAGGGCTCGCGGCGGGGAAACCGGCTGCTCCCGCGCGCCGCCACCAGCTCCGGGGGCCTCTGACCGGCCGAGGGCGGCGCCGGCCACCTCTCCGCCCACGGGCGTTTGATCTTACACTTGGCCCCCTAGGGTGAAGGGAAGCTTAGTTAAGACTCCGCCCTGGCGCTCAAAGGCCATTTACCTTGCTCCGCAGCAATTTCTTCTCAATCCCTGCAAGGGGAGAATAGCATTTAGGTAGAATGTGAAGAGGAATGGTAGGAAAAAGAAGAGCCTGAAACAGTAGGAACGGACCAGTAAACAGCACCTGAAGGAATTGCAGTAGATCAGGTACTGCAGCTACGGTGCGGGGAAAGAGGGACCGCATCTTGTCGGTTTTCCAAATCCGCACTTCCTCCCAACTTGGCCATCGCCGCCAACATCGGTCTATTCCATCTCCTCCCCAACACCCCGCCTTCTCCCTCTGTATTTTGCATCACTGCTGCCTTTGTAATACCTTGCATCAAACTTGCCACACGAAGCCTCAAAAATTGCCCATCAAACTGAAGGAGTTCTTGGTACAGAGATGATCTACATCATACGCCTTGCAGAAAAAATCCCTACCTATGGCGTCCCTTACAGGTGAACCCTATTTTGGTCACTGTCAATTTCCAAAGCCACACTACTCCAGTCCGTGGTCCTCTTTGCATCCTCCCCTGAATTCTAGACTTGTCTGAACAGCCTTCTAGAACTGTGGTCTTCAAAGTGAGATGCTCCAATCTTTAAGATGAGGGAAGAAAATATTATACTTATACTATATACTTGTAAATGTCTCCACTGGGGTATCTGTTGATCAAAAGGGGACTACTAAGCCATTGCACTCTGAAGGCCTCTCAGAATGAATCAAACTTTTAAAAAATGTTGGTGCATACATATTTCTTGTTAAAATAATAATACACTTAATACTCAGATTAACAATAGCGATGTTATTTCACTTCTGTATAAATATACAATTGGGAGTACACATTTCAAATGTAGGGGGGAAATGCTCTAGAAGCCACTTTAACTGCTTACTGGTTCTTCCTCTTCGCATTTGTCTTAAATAGCCAAAATCAGTTAACACCTTACTTTGATTTAGTCACTCATTTAAGAGACCCGCCATGATTCCCATCTACCCCACTTCAATTTTAAATTAACCTCAATGCACTTCAAGCTTCCAATCCTACCTAACAAATTTTCACTTGACGGCAAACTTAGCATACACTAACCCTGTCCATTTCCTTTCCTCATTGCATTCCTTTCTTCTTTCAAAGCTGGTTCTGTTAGGATCCAGGAGCCCAACTGAGGTTAGGATTTGCCCCTTTTATCTTCACATGACTGTTTATAATAAAATGACTGATATTGACATCTCCTATTAAAAAAACACCTCCACACCCTGAGCGGCAACCCACTGTGACCCAGCCACGGTGATAAGTGCATAAACCTATGTGTACCCATGCCACAGTGAGCTCAAAGGCAGAGAAAATGTCATATAACCAGAAAATAAGAGTTCACAATATACCTTTATTCTTTAACTTATAAACAACATTTAATTTGTTCCTCAAAAGTTAATTATAATTGGCAACAGCTCTTCTCAGATACTTCTCACGTCCGAGAGAGAAGAATTTAGCCCTGGATTTAAAACAAACACACAGAAGGGGAGAAGACGACAACCTTAACTACTAATAACATTCCGCTGTTAGGTTATTGTACAAGACGTCCAAGCTGGCGGTTCTTCTAGAGGCTCTCTTCTGATGAATGTATAGCTGACAGCTTTACATTTACAAGTATCAAACAACGCTTCTGCTTCATTCATAGATTCTCCGAGGCTCCTGCAGCACCACACCACCTTCTGTCATGGCACTCTGCAGTCGTTTCATCTGGTTTTGAAGATCAGGAAAAAACGGAAAAGATTAAGTCAACACCACAAGCTGACAATAGTTCACTTCCCAAGAGAAAGAGAAATAAACAACTGATCTGATCCTTGCTAACTTCCCAGCCTACACTGGTTTTTCAGAAAGTGACCTTAATAATGACACAGATAAGAAAAAAGAGGATGTAGAGATGTCAAGGATTAGCGGCATTTTAAAATATTCTATAGACAAGATGTTACTGTATGAATAGGAAAGCAGAGTGGTTAACATTATGGCTATGGAATCGGTCACGTGGGTTTGAACCCTGCCCCGTGCCACACGGACTGGGCCAGCCAGCCTCAGCTGACCTACAGAACATGAGTCCTGACACGCTATAGGCTGCTGTGAGGTAATGCACATCAGGATACTCACCTCAGGGTCTGACACTTGGAAAGTACTTAATAAATGGAACTATTATTATGTAAGTATCTAGTGTCAAGAATTAACACAATACCTTTTAACTAAGTACATGAAAACAAAAATACCGAGTCTGAGGCTGCCTCCCAAGGAGTTGGCTGGTAGACCATGAAGTTGATTCCTGCTTCCAAGCACCGCTCTGCCAGCACTCGTCCTACACTCTCACAAGCCACCACATTTCTGGTGCTATAAAGGTGCTTTTTAATGGCCCATTCACGAGTGGATGCCGAAACCACAGCCTGGCCATTGCGATGCTCAACAAGCGCGTCTATGTGATGCTGACTCCTTATAACTCGCAACCTAAACGAGGTGAGAGAATAAAATCATAAAAGAATTCTAAAGATAAATGATTTCAGGTGAATAAATGCCAAAATATTTCTCAAGAATGTAATGTCTAGTTCATTTACTTCAGCATACTTAACCTGGCTTTTGCTTGGGAAAGGTGTTTTTCCCTTGCTCTTATGAGAATATCATCAGCAATAAACCAAACATTTCTACTTAGCCTCAAATATCCAGGAGAAATTTGGTATTTCTGACTGCTGAGATTTACACAGCATCTACTTCAAAAAAGGATTTGAAGAGGCAAAGCTAAGTTGCTGACCTTGCACTGGATAAAAATATACTTACTACATGCTATTTTTTTTTTTTTTAAAGGAAGGAAATACTTTATTTTTTGGCCACGCCATGCGGCATGCGGGATCTTAGTTCCCTGACCAGGGATCGAACCCGTGCCCCCTGCATTGGGAGTGTGGAGTCTTAACCACTGAACTCCCCTGGGAAGTCCCCTTACTATATGCTTTTATTTTCTAGCTAACGATTTAAATATAAAAACAGAAATCATAAGTGTACTAGAAGAAAACATGGGAGAAGTTTTAAGTAATGTCAAAGTAAGATAAGCCTACTTAACTATACCAAGCTATTTAACATGACGTCAAACTACATCATATGGCTTTTGTTTAAAAAAAAAATTAACAAAGTTTTCTGCATGCTAAGAAAAACAAAAAAACAAAACAGTAAAGTGAAGTCAAAAGGCAAGCAATGAAACAAAAAATATTTTTAAATCCTATATTGTTCTAATTTCCATAGTATGTAAAAAGCCTCCTATAATCAATAAGAAAATGACCAGTAACTTAATAGGCAGAGGATGTGGACAGACTGTTCACAGAAAAGAAAAATATTAATGACTCTTAAACCCATGAAAATATGCCCAATCTCACTGCTAAATTGCATGGACAAGACAATTCATTTCAACACTGTTTGAAATCATAAAAGATAATCATCAATAGGGAGTCAGTTAATTAAAACAGCCATGCAACGGTATTTTATTTTTATTTTTAACATCTTTATTGGAGTATGATTGCTTTGCAATGTTGTGTTAGTTTCTGCTGTATAACAAAGTGAATCAGCTATATGTATACATATATCCCCATATCCCCTCCCTCTTGTGTCTCCCTCCCACCCTCCCTATCCCACCCCTCTAGGTGGTCACAAAGCACTGAGCTGATCTCCCTGTGCTATGCAGCTGCTTCCCACTAGCTATCTATTTCACATTTGGTAGTGTATATATGTCCATGCCACTCTCTCACTTCGTCCCAGCTTACCCTTCCCCCTCCCCATGTCCTCAAGTCCATTCTCTATGTCTGCATCTTTATTCCTGTCCTGACCCTAGGTTCATCAGAACCTTCTTTTTTTTTTTAGATTCCATATATATGTGTTAGCATACGATATTTTTTTTCTCTTTCTGACTTACTTCACTCTGTATGACAGACTCTAGGTCCATCCACCTCACTACAAATAACTCAATTTCATTTCTTTTTATGGCTGAGTAATATTCCATTGTATATATGTGCCACATCTTCTTTATCCATTCATCTGTCGATGGACACTTAGGTTGCTTCCATGTCCTGGCTATTGTAAATAGTGCTGCAATGAACACTGTGGTACATGACTCCTTTTGAATTATGGTTTTCTCAGGGTATATGCCCAGTAGTGGGATTGCTGGGTCATATGGTAGTTCTATTTTTAGTTTTTTAAGGAACCTCCATCCTGTTCTCCATAGTGGCTGTATCAATTTACATTCCCACGAACAGTGCAAGAGAGTTCCCTTTTCTCCACACCCTCTCCAGCATTTATTGTTTGTAGACTTTTTGATGATGGCCATTCTGACCAGTGTGAGGTGACACCTCATTGTAGTTTTGATTTGCATTTCTCTAATGATTAGTGATGTTGAGCATCCTTTCATGTGTTTGTTAGCAATCTGTATATCTTCTTTGGAGAAATGTCTATTTAGGTCTTCTGCCCATTTTTGGATTGGCTTGTTTTTTTTTTGATATTGAGCTGCATGAGCTGTTTGTATATTTTGGAAATTACTCCTTTGTCAGTTGCTTCGTTTGCAAATATTTTCTCCCATTGTGAGGGCTGTCTTTTCTTCTTATTTACGGTTTCCTTTGCTATGCAAAAGCTTTTAAGTTTCATTAGGTCCCATTTGTTTATTTTTGGTTTTATTTCCATTTCTCTAGGAGATGGGTCAAAAAGGATCTTACTGTGATTTATGTCATAGTGTTCACGCACATATGGTCCCCTTATCTTTGATAAAGGAGGAAAGAATATACAATGGAGAAAAGACAGCCTCTTCAATACGTGGTGTTGGGAAAACTGGACAGCTACATGTAAAAGAATGAAATTAGAACACTTCCTAACACAGTACAAACAAACTCAAAATGGATTAAAGACCTAAACGTAAGGCGACGCTATTTTACACAGTTACTTCAAACAGTTATTTTATATAATTAAGAACAAAGTAGTAATTTATGACGCTGCTGCTGCTAACATTTATTGAACACTTACTGTGCCAGGGAGTCCTAATTGTTTACAGGTATAGCTCATGTCTCAAACTAATCCCATTATTCTTTCTTTCTTTCTTTTTTGGGCTGCAGAAACTGACACAGAAAGGTTAAGTAACTTAGCAAGGTTACAACTAATGAATGGTAAGTAATGAAGCTAGGTAGGATTTAAGTCCAGGGGTCTGGCTCCAGAGCCAATGTTCCCAACCAACACAAGATATTTCCAAGATGTATTTTTAAGTGTGTGTGTGTGTCTGTGTGTGTGTGTCTGTGTGTGTGTGTGTGTGTGTGTGTGTGTGTTGGGGGGTGATGGTGAAGGAGGTGGGTGGGGGAATGCAGAACAATGTATATCATGTGGTAAGATATATAATGAAAAAATACAAGTTCATACTTATCTGCATAGACTAGCTCTAGAAGGATACACAGAAACTATAGTCCCTTTTGGATTTTACAACATCTGTATACATTACACATTTAGAAATTAAGTTCACGATAAAGAAAACACTGAAATCAAACATTATACTAAGATTCTTAGTGTGAAATAGCATAAAAAGCACTGGATTTAGAAATGTGGGCTCTACTCCTAGTTTTGCTGGTAGCCCTAGTAAAAATCACAATCTCTTAATCCAGGGATCAACACACTTTTTCTGTAAGGGATCAGATAGTAAATATTTTATGGTTTGTAGGCCATATTGTAAGCAGAGAGGGTCGTGGGTCCCTGGAAAAAGAGAACTAGGCATGGCTTTCTTCACATAAGAGAAGCCATTTTTGGCCTAAGCCATTTTGTGATCTAAGCTTGGCCACAACGCCTGCTCTTGAACAGGTCTTGGTAATTAATGATCTTAAGGGAAGTAAGGGAATGCAGGGACAAAGGAAAAGCAGTCAAGAAACAAGAGTTCAGCAGTAAAACAGAGTCCTAGTTCCTCCTCAAGGGAAATATATAACAATCTGATACCGTCTTTAAGTTTCTCCATCCTCAGGTGGAGGATGGAAATGACTATGTTGAACCCTGTGACTTCAATCAACTAACGCTAGGACTCTGTGGACCCTGGCCCCAATTCCATGCTGAATTCTCCTCTGCTTGAGCCCCTTCAGGAATATGCTTGTACCCTTAGCTTAAAGCTCCCCCAGTTTTGCTGTTCCGGGTGACCCTGCTTTGGGGAAGATCCCCAGGGTTCTCCTTACTTGCTGCAACTAATAAATCCTTCCTTCTCCTGATCTTTGGCTTGCTTCTGTCTTCTGGCTTGACATCCACCAAGAGGCGAACCTAGTTTTCAGGTAACAACATGGGTCAACTGCTCAACTCAGCCACGGTAATACCAGAACAGCCAGGTAAGAATGAGTGGTGGCTGGGTGCCCATAAGACTTTCTTTGTGGATAATGAACTTTGAATTTTACACAATTTTCACATCGCAAAATATTCTTTGCATTTTAAAAAATCTTTTAAAAAAAATGTAACAGTATTTAGCCTGCAAGCCAGCTTTGGCCCAGGAGCCATAGTTTGCTGATCCTTGTCTTAAACCATTAGTGCAACAAAGGGGTAGGACTCATTATCTCCAAGGTCACTTCCGATTTTACACTGATAATACTGTGAATGGAAAGATAGGGAAAAACGGGGGGAAACAGATCTCCAATTATTTAAATAATCAAAATATTAAGTAAAAGTGATAGTTTGGGTATTTCAAAACAAATTCAGGATTCAAAATTCAGATTATTTCGACGATGAACTGCCTGCCCCCTTTCTTTGACTCCCCTCCTGTCTCCCTAAGCCTCAATTCCCCTGCTCCTGTAAAACGGGGGAAATTACTGCACCTGCTTCAAAAAGTACTTTTAAGGATTAAATGAGAAAATGCATATAAAGCACCTAGCACAGTTCCTGGCAAAGAGAAAGCATTCAATAACTAGCCATCTTTATAACAAAGAATAGACTCCTAAATGTTCTTCCTGCCTCTACCACTGCCCCCTTAAAAATTTGTTCTCCTCAAAGGAACCAGAATGATCTTCCATTCGGGCTCAAATTTTAAATCCCCTCATAGTTTCCCACTGCAGTGAGAATAAAGTCTAAAGCGCTTACTTGATTTACAAAGCTAATGATGTGTCTCCTACCTACCTCTCCATTTACCTCTTAGCCCTCTGAGCTCCAGGTACACAGGCCTTTCAGTTCCCCAAACGCGCCAAGCTCATCCCACCCTAGCTGTTTCCTTTGCTGGGAACGCTCTTCTTGGCAGATAGTTTGGCTTCTTCCTATTTTCCGAAGGGTCTTAGTCAACCAGTCCCCCATTCTAACGTTATTCTCTTTCAGTTTCCTCCATGACACCTACGTATTTATTGTTTGCCGCCCCCCTCCACTAACCCCTCCTAGACTCAGCGCAAGTCAGCTTCCTGAGAGGAGAGTCGCCAGCAGTTACCTGGCACGTTCCTTAAATGAACTGATGAAAACAATTTGCAGGGCACCGTGCATGCTCTGTGGTCAATACCTAGCAGAGTTAATTACCTGTGCCAGAACTCGCGGGAGGGCCACACTGTCCCCCAGCCCCGCTCTTTTCTGGCTACAGCTAAGAGCTCCAGATTCCGGGGGTTCCGGTTGGTGAACTCCGGGGCAACAGCTTCATTTCCTTCGGGGTCCGCTTCAGGCTTCACCGCTGGCTTGGAACTGGTCGACAGCGCTGCCACCCGACACCCTAAGAACGTAAACAACCATACGGATCTTTAAAACATGACGAAACGGACAAAACAAAAATATGATCTAACTTGTCCCCATCCTCTCCCTCTCAGCCTTCGCGCCCTGGAAGGGGGACAAAAGGTATGTTCGGTCACGGGGTGTAGTCATCACAGACCCTGGTTCTTAATTTTCTACTAGTGTCATCACGATGCTGTTAGCTCGTTTACTTTTCGATGGTATATGTTGAATGCAAAAGACGACCTGCATGTGCACATTGTGCTGACCCTGGGGAGTAATCAGAGACGTGGGAAGATGAATTACCGGGGTTCCTGCAAACCGACAACAGCTCCCAGAACCCCGACCGAAGCGCCATTGCTGAGGGGAATCGTAGCCAAAACCTCGGAAAGACTTTGCCTCCTTTCCTCACCGGCGTCCCAGCGGCTCGCCGGCCGCAGCCATATTAACTTAGGGAAAGGCCTTAAGAAAACGTAAGGTCATAGACGCCTCGACCCGCGCTAACAAGCCCCCTGCTGCTGAGTGGCGGATAGGGCAATCCGTCATCTCCGCTCCTCCAATCAGCGCTTACGCTGGGGCGCACGCAGGCGCCGGATTCAACCAACCACCTCGCAGCAACGCGCTTGGTGGTTGGCTCACGGTCCGTCAAGTCGGGCCGAGCTCATCGGGGGCGTCCCGCGTCCAAGGTATGGATGGCATTATTGTTACCTCGTTTGGGGCCTCGGGTCGCAAAGCATAGACCGATCGTTGTCGGACACACACGCACACAGACACACACGCACACGCCATTTGGGCTCTGGGAGGACGGGGCAGCGCGAGATGCAGTTTTAAGAAAGGGTGGTTGTCGTTCTCCCACATGACCCATGGAGCTTATACCCGTGAGCCGGGAACAAAGCCTGCTACTTGTCGCGTGCTCTCCTAGCTAGCTCATACATTTAAGGAAAACAAGAGCGCCGGTTTATACACCACCAATTAAGACTCGCTCAGAACCCCGGCTCTCCCATACACGGCCCCACAACCCCGTTCCGTCACAGAGCTCCGCCCTACTGACCACCTTTTCTAGAAGGCACTAGAATGTGCAAACGCGCACGCGCAACCTTTGCCTAGTAGGGAAAACTTCGGCCCAGCACCCCCTTCCTCCAGCGGTCCGAGATACTGACTTCCGCCCTTCTACCTTCGCGCCCTTCTCATTCGCTCTCTAAATGAGCGGAAGTGCTGGATCCGCCCCCTTCAGGCTCCTCACTTCCTGCGCGTTCACGATTCTCCACGCTCCTCCCCATTTTTCTTTCCCACCCTGCCCCGCGGCCCCGCCCGGAAGCGGGGAGGAGTGTGGTTCCCAGCAGCCCCTGCGGCGTCGCTCGGACCTGTTCCACGCCGTCGCCGCTGCTGTGGCCGCCGCCCGGCCCAGGGACAAGACCCTTGTTGCCCGCGGTGTGAGTGAAACTCGACGTGTGCCCTGCCGCGAAGATGGAGGGGCCCTTGTCCGTGTTCGGGGACCGCAGCACCGGGGAGGCGATCCGCTCCCAGAACGGTAAGGGCGGGCGAGGCCTGCGGCGGGCCCGCGGCGGTGCGCCACCCTCCCCTGCCTCGCTGGGGCCGTGTCTGCCGTGGTCACGCCTTCCCTTCTCTCCCCACAAAGGGCCCCCCGGGAGGCACGGGCGGCGTCTCCGACCCGCGGCGGGTCTCGGCACTTCGGGGGGGCAGCGCCCTCTCCCCGCAGCGCCGTTTTAACGAGAACTGTCCGGATGCTGCGGTCGTGAGGCTGGCGAGGCGCGCCCCGGCCTGGAGGGCGGGCTCCGCGCACCGACACGTGCCGCCGCGCCTCGAGTCCCAGGGAGCCGGGTGCCCTGCGCCTTCTGTCGTGATGCTAATCAGGAAGGGCGTCCACTGCAACCTCTGGGTCTCCTTTTAGGGTCATTCACCAGGAAAAACTGGCTTTAGTGGCTCGTTTTACTGAGGGGCGAATGGCCATCGGCCACTCTTCAGATGACTTGCCCGTTGTCCCCCTGCAGATTCAGTCCGTACCCGACCTGTCGCTGACCACATCTTGTAACAGAGCCAGCTGACGAAGTTTTTGTTGAATGTTAAACGATAAACTCATTTTATCTAGTAAGCTTTAACCGCTTAAAGCACTGTTGAGATCGTTTACACTTCAGAAGTCACGAATGCCAGTCTATCGTATCGTCATTTGATAGATTCCTATTTTTTGTCATGAACAAATTTGAAGTATAGTCAGAACATTTGGATTACCGCTTTTTTGATTCACAAAGGCTTGTTAATTTTAATAAAACTTTGTTTTTCTTAAACCTGCCAGAGTCTGAAGGAAAAGGCTGATACGTGTCTTTTTCTGTTTTGTGTGGAGTGGCAGAATCTGAAATGACGACGGGTAGATTATGTTTTAATTCTGTGAGACAATGGAGTGGGTACTCTCTACAACACTTGGCGTCCCCTTGGCGGTTGAATTCAGACTGTATGTGACTAGCCACTCCCCTCCCCACATTAGACTTTTAATAGCTGATTTTCAAATTGGGACGGATTTGTAGATTTGAAAAATTCAGAGGCTGTTGCGTGTCACTTACTTTTTTTAGGGTGAAATGATTGTCTCTTGGAATCAAGGATTTTTCTAATTTCATTTCTTTCTTTCATTTGTACAGTCATGGCTGCAGCTTCGATTGCCAATATTGTGAAAAGTTCTCTTGGTCCAGTTGGCTTGGATAAAATGTTAGTGGATGATATTGGTGTAAGTATATCTAAATATTGTGTTAGTCACTTTAAGGGAAAAAAAACGGTTCATGAACACCTCGTTTTGTAAATTCTTTGTTTTTACCAGGATGCTAGTGGTGAAAGGTATACGGAAGGTGAATGTATCATAATGGGGTTGTTCTAACTTAGGGGATATTCTGTTTCTGTGGGTGAATATGTCATTTTTTCTTCCCCGGGCAACGTCTTAGGATGTAACCATTACTAACGATGGTGCGACCATCCTGAAGTTGCTGGAGGTGGAACACCCTGCAGCCAGAGTTCTTTGCGAGCTCGCTGACCTGCAGGACAAAGAAGTGGGAGACGGAACTACCTCCGTGGTAGGTAAAGACTAATGGACTAATGGCTAAATACTAGTATTCCTCTTAACATCAAATTTTCAGAAAGTGAAGCCAGAGGTAAGTCATTTTTTTGAGGGTAGTGGTTCAGAAACAAAATTTGAGACTTGTGGTTATAGCTAGTTTGTACAATTCAAGTAGAAAAGAAACTTAAGAGATAATTTAATATAATCCTCACTTTAAATGTTTTCACGAGTTTTACGAATTTTTTCTCAGCTGCTATTCGTGCATCACGCAGAATTTTTTTTAATGGTGTTTTTTTAAAAGAAAAAAAAGTGTCGTTTTTTTCCTCCTCCCCTCACAGCCTGAGGCCCAGGAATTCCTAAAACATTACCAGTTTTTTAAAAACAACGTGTTTTTATATTTTAAAGGCTGACAAGTGATCTCATGAGTTCAAATGGGAGTTTGAGAAAGTTTGTAAACGCGATCAGTAACGTGATTTAAACTCCTCGAAGATCACCTAGCACCCTGATGTAGTAGAAACACTATTATTTGGTGAGGAACAAATAATAATTTGCTGTAAAGAAACAAGCAATGGTTTGTGGTAGAAAATGGTTGTTTCTAGATTAAACTTTAAGCCATGGAAGAATGGAATCTATCTCTTCTAAAATAACGATAATGGTCTTTGTTAAGTAACTTGTTTATGATAACATAGTTTTTTAAATACAACTATAATTTCCCCCAAAAGATGCAGACAAAATTTTTTCAAAGTTTTTTTTGATTAAAAAATAATTTTTGGTGTCCTTAGAAGGATGATTTTTTAAATAATAACGTAAAATAGTACAGATCAAGAATTCCCTGGCGGTTCAGTGGTTAGGACTCCGCACTTTCACTGCCGAGGGCCTGGGTTCAATCCCTGGTTGGGGAACTAGTATCCTGCAAGCCGTGCACAGCCAAATAAATAAATAAATAGTACAGATACTCTCAGTGGTCAGGCTCTTCATTTAGCTTATGTTGAGCACTTCATCTTGAAGAGTAATGGATGTGTCTCCTGTTGTTGTACTGTAGAAGTAATTTATTGGCCAGAACACTTTTCTGACTCTTATCTGGCTTTAGCCATTTGCGTATAAAATACCGTGTAGGGGTGTCTTTTTTTCTGGTTTCTAATAAGCAGTTATGCATTTCACCACCGTTACCATTTCTGGTTCTTAATATCTGATGCGTGTTAGTGTTGTTTTTACATATGTGTTGCACATAATGTCAGGCTATTATGAGAGTAATGGATGTTTTCTCTGCAGGTTATTATTGCAGCAGAACTTCTAAAAAATGCAGATGAACTAGTCAAACAGAAAATTCATCCCACATCAGTTATTAGTGGCTATCGACTTGCTTGCAAGTAAGATTGTTTACATTCAGAGAAAATTTTATATATTATTTGATGTAATAGTTGCCAACAGTCTGTTCTTTAAATGTTTCAATTAATGGCTAAATTTTACTTTGAAAAAGTTGTATTTTAGGATTTAAGTAGTTAACATTTGAAGTAAGAAGTTGGGCCAGTATCCTTTTCTTCCCATTTGACTACCACATTATCTCCTAATAATAGATTTAGTGGCTATGCTTATGGGATAGATTAAAATTGCCGTGATCTGAAGAGGGAGGATTATTTGTGTCCTCCTCCTATATGAAATGGCTGAACAGAAAATTGATCCCTCTGACATCCTGACACAATGATAAAGCAAAAATTTTGAGTAGTGAATTTATGTTTTCTTCCCAACACTTCAAACAGGGAAGCAGTGCGTTATATCAATGAGAATCTAATTATTAACACTGATGAACTTGGAAAGGATTGCCTGATCAATGCTGCTAAGACATCGATGTCTTCCAAAATCATTGGAATGTATCCTTGTGATGGTCCAGTAAAGTTTAGGCTTTTTAAAAAGTAAGATGCTGTGTTAGTTTTTGTGCCAGATGATGCTGTATTGAAATTGCCTGTTCCCTTCTTTCCTAGGGGGAAAGGTAATACAAAGTATGTGTAAAAGTAGTATGCAGATAGTGATAAATAGTACTCTAACATTTTGGTGGCATATATAATGGCTGTTTCTTTGATGAGATTGCTAAAAGGAAGTGCCTTTGAATCACCCTTGATTTTCACGTGCACCCACTGTCCATCCTGAGTCTCTTGTTCTCCTTAACTGTTGGCTTAGAAGTGGTGATTTCTTTGCTAATATGGTGGTAGACGCTGTACTTGCTGTTAAATACACGGATGTCAGAGGCCAGCCTCGCTATCCAGTCAATTCCATTAATATTCTGAAAGCCCATGGGAGAAGTCAGATGGAAAGTATGCTCATCAATGGCTATGCACTCAACTGTGTGGTGGGATCCCAGGGTAAGGCTTATGGTTTGATTTGGTCATGTAACGAGAATACTGAAGGATAAAGTTAGCTGTTTGTGGACTGTATAACTACATTTTCAGGTGAACTATCCAGGATGTGCATTTACTGTTCTTTAGTGAAGCCCAGAGAAAAAGGAAATGGTACATAATGTTGCTATTTCCTCTTTTGTAGTTTAATTACATATAACTTAAGAAAAACGCAAATTAAAAGAAAGCACGTGTGTTTAATGCCACTTAAGTGTTTGTTTCTAAGGTTAAAAGTAATCTAAATTCGTGTGTTTACATATAACAATTTAAAATATCTTCAGATCTCTAAGGATAGGTGTGTTTTATAAAAGATAACAATATTATAGTTACTATAAAGGTACTTAATGTTATGTTCAATTTTAGGCATGCCCAAGAGAATAGTTAATGCAAAAATTGCTTGCCTTGACTTCAGCCTGCAGAAAACAAAAATGAAGCTTGGTGTACAAGTGGTTATTACAGACCCTGAAAAACTGGACCAGATTAGACAGAGGTATGTTGAGAGATTCATTTTTGACCTTGGACAGGGGGTGTTTGTAAAGTACCCTTTTCTAGAGCAGGTGACAGTAAACTAAAAAGAATGAGTGGTAGGTCTAATAGGTAGCAGGGTATGATGATTAGGCAAGTAGTTTTTTTTTTCAAGTGTGAGTGTCTTGGAGGACTTTAAAAATTAACATTTTTAACCAAAGTTTTAACCGAAGTCAAACTATATTTTACCTGAACTGCCCGGAAAATTAGAAAACATGGGTGATGATTTAAGAGAGATTTGGGTGATACATGAAAATCAACATTTTATGGAATTTTGGTTTTATGAGTATATTGATATTAAGGCTTTGAAGATACATCCAGGAATGTGTTTCCTCAAGTGGTACAAGAACCAAACAGTATAGTGTTGACTCTGCCAGTCACCAGGTAGTTCATACGGCCGTATCTATCGACTGGCATGCTAGAGAGCTAGTTGGGAAGATGTACTCCCTTTTTTTTTCCTTCTTCGATTTTTGGTCACACCTTGCGGCACACGGGATCTTAGTTCCCCAACCAGGGATCGCATCACCTGCTGTGGAAGCACGAAGTCTTAACTGCTGGACCACCAGGGAAGTCCCAAGATGTAGTCTTAAATTTATCTGCATGTGTACTCTTTCCATCAAAGGTCAGCCCCTCTGGAATAAGTGTTCCAGATCCTGTTGCCTTCTGCTTTTAGAGTCTTGCTTCCTCTATTCTTTCTCAACTGCATCTTGAACTGCTAATTCTACTCTTCGTTCCTTTCTGGATTCCACTTGTACCTCTCATCCCTAAATAAAAGCCTCTTGTGCCCCCACCTGTTCCAGTTACTCTCTATCCTTCCTCAGTTCTTTATAGTCAGATGTCACTAGAGTGATTCACACAAAAACCTTCCTGGTGTTCTATTTCTCATACCCTTTTCAACTGTGTTCTCCACTGGAGGACCGCTTGCTCGGGTCACTAGTGATCACTGCTGTGAAATTCATTAGGCATGTTCAGTTTCCACTTGACCTTTATCAAGTCTTTGACTGCTTGAAAGACTTTCGGAGGGTAGAGCAGCTTTGTGATACTACCTCATCTGTATTCCTGTGCCTGGGTGGCCAACGTCTCTATGCTGGAGACTCCCAAATCTATTTCTCTGAGCTTTAATTGATTGAATGCTTCTTAAGCATCTCAAAGTCATTATGTCTAAAATTGAACTTGTGATGATACCCCCAAATCTGCTCTTTGCCATTTTAGTTAGGGACCCCTCTATTCAGGCAGAAGACTGGGAAGTGTCTGTAACTCCTTTTTACTTAATACTCTTTCCCTTTCTAATCTGTCATCAAGACCTCTTGATTTCTATCTATAAATTAAATCTCAAATTCACCTGCTTTCCATTTCCATTTTCTTGCCCAGACTATTGCAGAGGCACCCAAGCTGGTCGTCTTGGTTTCAGTCTTGTTCCCACCCAGGCGATTCTCCTCATAGCAGCCAAGTGGATCTCGTTAGAACCTTTTGGAGGCTTCCCATCACTCTAGGATAGGTTTTTAAATTCCTTATGTAACTCTTTTTACTGTGCTCTAGCACGGCTGAAACTAGAATCCACCAAAGCTCTACTTCCACAGGCCCGTAAGAGTGTT
The DNA here is from genome assembly GCF_028023285.1 of Balaenoptera ricei. Taxonomy (NCBI): domain Eukaryota; kingdom Metazoa; phylum Chordata; class Mammalia; order Artiodactyla; family Balaenopteridae; genus Balaenoptera; species Balaenoptera ricei. The sequence continues at coordinate 8,095,342 of NC_082650.1, forward strand.
CCTTCGTCTGCCCAAAATATATTCTGTGCCTACTTGTTTTGGCTGGTTAATTTTTTTTTTTTTAATTTTTAAATTTTTTAATAAATTTATTTATTTATTTTTGACTGTGTTGGTTCTTCGTTTCTGTGCGAGGCCTTTCTCCAGTTGTGGCGAGCGGGGGCCACTCTTCATCGCGGTGCGCGGGCCTCTCACTGTCGTGGCCTCTCTTGTTGCGGAGCACAGGCTCCAGACGCGCAGGCTCAGTAGTTGTGGCTCACGGGCTTAGTTGCTACGCGGCATGTGGGATCCTCCCGGGCCAGGGCTCGAACCCGTGTCCCCTGCATCGGCAGGCAGACTCTCAACCACTGTGCCACCAGGGAAGCCCTGGCTGGTTAATTTTTGTTTATTTTTTAGTTGATAAATCTCTCAAAGAAGCTTTTCTTTCCCCCTCAATCTGAATTATTCTCTGCTGTGAGCTCCTATACTTTGTCTTCCTGGGGCTTAACCACAGTTTCTAACTATGTATTTGTCTTAAATTGTAAGCTCTATGAAGGTAGAGGCTGAATGATTTCCTTTGCTTTATAGCCCCCATCCTTAGTATCATGTTTGACACAGTATTTGTTTAGTGTATATACAGAGAGTTTTATTTTGAGGTTCACCTTTAACTCATTTCACTTTAAAGATCCTTTGATCTCATCTACTATTCTTTGAATAAGTAAAATGGCTTCAACTGTTTATATATTGGCTATTTTTCAAATCTCTTTATGTTTCCCATAGTTTGTGATTTCCATTTCCTTCTGGCAGTTTCACCTGAGTATCCCAGGGGCTTCAGACTCATCTTGTTGAAACAGGAACTCTTTTGTCATCTTGCACCCCTACCTTTTAGTATTTATTTCACTCCAGGAGTCAGTGGCTGAACCTCCCAGTTACCCAAGCCATAAACTTTTGACTTCTCTGCTCAAGCCATCTATTCTCAGATAGACTCACCTCCAATTATCGCCTTGTTGTCTTCATTCCTTCATCTTTTGAACACACCGATTGATAACATTACTTTCACTTAAAAATATTAAACAACTTCTCAGTTCAGACTCTAACATCCCTTCAAGGTTCTTCATTTTTTGATCCCACCTGCAGTTTCAACTCTGGACCCCTCTATTAACTCCAGACCTTCAGCTTTCCTTGTCCCACCTGCCAGGCTGGATACATGGCTCTCATGCACTTGTAATCTCTGTACTGCACTGAGTAACATTAGCCCTGGAGTTTGGTTGTCCCAGATCCTTGAAAGCAGGGACAC